>NC_088229.1:12996987-13596987 GCF_036934945.1 Oncorhynchus masou masou | reverse complement strand
GTGTCCTTCCTCAACCTCATGGTGTGATGGTGTCCTCCCTCAGCCTCATGGTGTGATGGTGTTCTTCCTCAGCATCATGGTGTGATGGTGTCCCTCATCATGGTGTGATGGTGTCCTCCCTCAGCCTCATGCCTCCCTCAGCCTCATGGTGTGATGGTGTCCTCCTCAGCCTCATGGTGTGATGGTGTCCTCCCTCAGCCTCATGGTGTGATGGTGTCCTCCCTCAGCCTCATGGTGTGATGGTGTCCTCCTCATCATGGTGTGATGGTGTCCTCCTCACCATCATGGTGTGATGGTGTCCTCCTCAGCCTCATGGTGTGATGGTGTCCTCCCTCAGCCTCATGGTGTGATGGTGTCCTCATCATGGTGTGATGGTGTTCTCCCTCAGCCATCATGGTGTGATGGTGTCCTCCCTCAGCCTCATGGTGTGATGGTGTCCTCCTTCAGCCTCATGGTGTGATGGTGTCCTCCTCAGCCTCATGGTGTGATGGTGTCCTCCCTCAGCCTCATGGTGTGATGGTGTCCTCCCTCAGCCTCATCATGGTGTGATGGTGTCCTCCTCAGCATCATGGTGTGATGGTGTCCTTCCTCAGCCTCATGGTGTGATGGTGTCCTCCCTCATCATGGTGTGATGGTGTCCTCCCTCAGCCTCATGGTGTGATGGTGTCCTCCCTCAGCCTCATGGTGTGATGGTGTCCTCCTCAGCCTCCTCCTCAGCCTCATGGTGTGATGGTGTCCTCCTCAGCCTCATGGTGTGATGGTGTCCTCCCTCACCATCATGGTGTGATGGTGTCCTCCCTCAGCCTCATGGTGTGATGGTGTCCTCATGGTGTGATGGTGTCCTCCCTCAGCCTCATGGTGTGATGGTGTCCTCCTCACCATCATGGTGTGATGGTGTCCTCCCTCAGCCTCATGGTGTGATGGTGTCCTCCCTCAGCCTCATGGTGTGATGGTGTCCTCCCTCAGCCTCATGGTGTGATGGTGTCCTCCCTCAGGTGTGATGGTGTCCTCAGCCTCATGGTGTGATGGTGTCCTCCCTCAGCCTCATGGTGTGATGGTGTCCTCCCATGGTGTGATGGTGTCCTTCAGCCTCATGGTGTGATGGTGTCCTCCCTCAGCCTCAGCTTCTCATCATGGTGTGATGGTGTCCTCCCTCAGCCTCATGGTGTGATGGTGTCCTCCCTCAGCCTCATGGTGTGATGGTGTCCTCCCTCAGCCTCATGGTGTGATGGTGTCCTCCTCAGCCTCATGGTGTGATGGTGTCCTCCCTCAGCCTCATGGTGTGATGGTGTCCTCCCTCAGCCTCATGGTGTGATGGTGTCCTCCTTCAGCCTCCTCAGCCTCATGGTGTGATGGTGTCCTCCTCAGCCTCATGGTGTGATGGTGTCCTCCTCAGCCTCATGGTGTGATGGTGTCCTCCCTCAGCCTCATGGTGTGATGGTGTCCTTCCTCATCATGGTGTGATGGTGTCCTCCCTCAGCCTCAGCCTCATGGTGTGATGGTGTCCTCCCTCATGGTGTCCTCCCTCAGCCTCATGGTGTGATGGTGTCCTCCCTCAGCCTCATGGTGTGATGGTGTCCTCCTCAGCCTCATGGTGTGATGGTGTCCTCAGCCTCATGGTGTGATGGTGTCCTCCTCAGCCTCATGGTGTGATGGTGTCAGCCTCATGGTGTGATGGTGTCCTCCCTCATGCCTCATGGTGTGATGGTGTCCTCCTCAGCCATCATGGTGTGATGGTGTCCTCCTCAGCCTCATGGTGTGATGGTGTCCTTCCTCACCTCATGGTGTGATGGTGTCCTCAGCCTCATGGTGTGATGGTGTCCTCCCTCAGCCTCATGGTGTGATGGTGTCCTCCTCAGCCTCATGGTGTGATGGTGTCCTCCCTCAGCCTCATGGTGTGATGGTGTCCTCCCTCACCATCATGGTGTGATGGTGTCCTCCCTCAGCCTCATGGTGTGATGGTGTCCTCCCTCAGCCTCATGGTGTGATGGTGTCCTCCCTCAGCCTCATGGTGTGATGGTGTCCTCCCTCACCATCATGGTGTGATGGTGTCCTCCCTCAGCCTCATGGTGTGATGGTGTCCACCCTCAGCCTCATGGTGTGATGGTGTTCTTCCTCAGCATCATGGTGTGTCCTTCCTCAACCTCATGGTGTGATGATGGTGTGATGGTGTCCTCCCACAGCCTCATGGTGTGATGGTGTCCTCCCTCAGCCTCATGGTGTGATGGTGTCCTCCCTCAGCCTCATGGTGTGATGGTGTCCTCCCTCAGCCTCATGGTGTGATGGTGTCCTCCTTCAGCCTCATGGTGTGATGGTGTCCTCCCTCAGCCTCATGGTGTGATGGTGTGATCCCTCACCATCATGGTGTGATCCTTCCTCACCATCATGGTGTGATGGTGTCCTCCCTCAGCCTCATGGTGTGATGGTGTCCTCCCTCAGCCTCATGGTGTGATGGTGTCCTCCCTCAGCCACCATCATGGTGTGATGTGTCCTCCCTCAGATGGTGTGATGGTGTCCTCCTTCAGCCTCATGGTGTGATGGTGTCCTCCTTCAGCCTCATGGTGTGATGGTGTCCTCCTTCAGCCTCATGGTGTCCTCCTCAGCCTCATGGTGTGATGGTGTCCTCCCTCAGCATCATGGTGTGATGGTGTCCTTCCTCACCATCATGGTGTGATGGTGTCCTCCCTCACCATCATGGTGTGATGTGTCCTCCTCACCATCATGGTGTGATGGTGTCCTTCCTCACCATCATGGTGTGGTGTCCTCCCTCAGCCTCATGGTGTGATGGTGTCCTCCCTCAGCCTCATGGTGTGATGGTGTCCTCCCTCAGCCTCATGGTGTGATGGTGTCCTACCTCAGCCTCATGGTGTGATGGTGTCCTCCCTCAGCCTCATGGGGTGATGGTGTCCTTCCTCAGCCTCATGGTGTGATGGTGTCCTCCCTCAGCCTCATGGTGTGATGGTGTCCTTCCTCAGCCTCATGGTGTGATGGTGTCCTTCCTCCCTCAGCCTCATGGTGTGATGGTGTCCTTCTTCAGCCTCATGGTGTGATGGTGTCCTCCCTCAGCCTCATTGTGTGATGGTGTGATGGTGTCCTCCCTCAGCCTCATGGTGTGATGGTGTCCTCCCTCAGCCTCATGGTGTGATGGTGTCCTCCCTCAGCCTCATGGTTTGATGGTTAAAGAAGGTCAACCATCTGTGACCATATGTGGTTTATTTTGAATTCTCTCTTCGTGTTTATTTGTTATCTGTGTTTTCAGTTTTATTTATGTCCTTCCTTGTTTTTTTATAGCTGAAAATCAAGCAACAATTAATCATAAAAAACAAAACTGTCTCCATGTAGTAGAGTAAGACTCTTCTGGCCTAAATTATGAACAGGGATTATAAATAATAATAATAATAAAGGAGTATTTTATTTTGAAAAAGCAGGGGACTTTTATTTTGAAACAGCAGGGAGCTTTTATTTTGAAACAGTTGGATGATGTTATTGGGACATATCACAGTGACTTAACAGTGTGAACTACTGAACTGTCGACTGGGTCAGAAGGGGGCGAAATGTAGCGGAAATTGAACTCTGGAAATTTGTGTTGGCTCCCAGAGCTAATGCCTTGGCTTTAACTCAGTAGGCTAACCCAGTCTTGATTCACACATTCACAACCTTTGGTCACACTCAGAATGCTCAATGGGTAGGACTGATTCTCTTAGTTAAACTGTATGTACAACAATGTAAGTAGACGTGACATTGAATATGCTGTATATTTTAATGCAACCTTTTGCACACCTATTCTGTACATGTTCTGATGTCCATATTTCCACACACATGAGGGGTCAGTAAATGCACTTGGTCATGATTGGCTCAATAACACAATTCATGTGTTCATAAAACACTTCTTTCATTTGAAAAGCCACACTCAGTCAGTCCATGTCCTTTCAGTGTGCTGTCATTTCTGTGTGTGTGTGTGTGTGTGTGTGTGTGTGTGTGTGTGTGTGTGTGTGTGTGTGTGTGTGTGTGTGTGTGTGTGTGTGTGTGTGTGTGTGTGTGTGTGTGTGTGTGTGTGTGTGTGTGTGTGTGTGTGTGAGAAAGAGAGAGCAGTTGTACAGGAGAGTGTTTAGTGTGTGTATGCATGTACTGCATGAATGTATGTACATACAGTACCAATCAAAAGTTTGGACACACATACACATTCAATTTTTCTTTATTTTTACTATTTTCTACATTGTAGTGAAGACATCATAACTATGAAATATCACATATGGAATCATGTAGTAACCAAAAAAGTATAAAACAAATCAAAATATATTTTAGATTTGAGATTCTTCAAAGTAGCCACCCTTTGCCTTGATGACAGCTTTGCACACTCTTGGCATTCTCTCAACCAGCTTCATTAGGTAGTCACCTGGAATGCATTTCAATTAACAGGTGTCCATCATTACAACAGTCCATCATTACTTTAAGACATGAAGGTCAGTCAATCCGGAACATTTCAAAAACTTTGAACGTTTCTTCAATTGCAGTCACAAAAACCATCAAGCACTATGATCAAACTGTCTCTCATGAGGACCGCCATAGGAAAGGAAGACCCAGAGTAGTTACCTCTACTGCAGAGGATAAGTTAATTAGAGTTACCAGCCTCAGAAATTGCAGTCCAAATAAATGCTTCACAGAGTTCAAGTAACAGACACATCTCAACATCAATTGTTCAGAGGAGGCTCAGTGAATCAGGTCTTCATGGTCGAATTACTGCAAAGATCCACTACTAAAGAACACCAATAAGAAGAAGAGACTTGCTTGAGCAAGAAACATGAGCAATGGACATTAGACCAGTAGTCCTTTGGTCTAATGAGTCCAAATTTTGTGAGACGCAGAGTAGGTGAACAGATGATCTCTCAAAGTGTGGTTCCCACCGTGAAGCATGGAGGAGGAGGTGTGATGGTGTGGGAGTGCTTTTCTGGTGAAACTGTCTGTGATGTATTTAGAATTCAAGGCACACTTAACCAGCATGGCTACCACAGCATTCTGTAGTGATACGCCATCACATCTGGTTTGCTCTTAGTTGGACTGTCATTTGTTTTTCAACAGGACAATGACCCAACACACCTCCAGGCTGTGTAAGAGCTATTTGACCAAGAAGGAGAGTGATGGAGTGCTGCATCAGATGACCTGGCCTCCACAATTACCCTACCTCAACCGACTTGAGATGGTTTGGGATGAATTGGACCGCAGAGTGAAGGAAAAGCAGCCAACAAGTGCTCAGCATATGTGGGAGCTTCTTCAAGACGGTTAGAAAAGCATTCCAAGTGAAGCAAGAGTGTGCAAAGCTGTAATCAAGGCAAAGGGTGGCTACTTTGAAGAATTTAAAATATAAATATATGTTCATTTGTTTAACACCTTTTAGGTTACTACATGATTCCATATGAGTTATTTCATAATTTTCATGTCTCACTATTATTCTACAATTTAGAAAATAGTAAAAATAAAGAAAAACCCTTGAATGAGTAGGTGTGTCCAAACTTTAGACGGGCACTGTATGTATGCACGTTTTTTATGTATGTATGTGTGTGTGTGTGTGTGTGTGTGTGTGTGTGTGTGTGTGTGTGTGTGTGTGTGTGTGTGTGTGTGTGTGTGTGTGTGTGTGTGTGTGTGTATATCTGTGTGTATAGCTCCTGTGTATGTGTGTTTGTGTGTGTGTGTGTGTCCAGTGTGTGTGTGTGTGGGTAGATGAGGAACCCAGAGTGTGTGTGTTTGTGTGTGTTTGTCTGCATCCGTCTGTGTTGCCTTCAGCTCCTGCAGTCAACCCACAGCCTCTCTTGTCTTTTAAAGTTGTGAAGGTCAGTCAGTCCAGTTGGTCAATTCAGTCAGTCAGTCAGGGTAGATGAGGAACCCAGAGAATGTGCTGTATTTGTTGGTGTTTCCTCCATGGACCTTCCCTCCGTCCAGCTGTACACAGACACCAGACAGACCCCAGACACGTCTAGATGCAGGATCACACTGTTAGACGACAGACAGTCAGAGTTCTGACAGTCCGCATCCTGACAGGCGATGGCAGACAGACAGACAGACACCTGTCACACACAGACACACACAGACAGACACACACACAGACAGACAGACAGACAGACAGACAGACAGACAGACAGACAGACAGACAGACAGAGCAAATGTCATGTGTTGAAACCATCAAGGTTATAGCTTTACAATGGGCAAACCCCTCCTGCTTTGTAATAGTAACTTAATTAATGCGTTTGTGTGTCCGTGTCCACACGAGTAAACCCAATTAAATGTGTTAAGAAACAAGTAAAGATCCACTGCCTGCGGGTCAATACAGACTGAGCTCCCCACCAGCATGCAAATGGAAGGAGGCTCAGACTGGGTTGGACACAGTGGATGCATCCCAAATATCTCCCTATTAGTGCACTATAGGCCCTGGTCAAAAGTGGTGCACTATAAAGGAAATAGGGTGCCATTTGGGACACAGCGAGACACTCAATACCATGCACATTGAGCTCTGCTATTAGCGCTAGGGCATTTACATCATAAGCAGCAGGTCAACAGCTGCTGGGGGAGATACTGTTGCTGTTTCTAGACCTGACTGCCTGGCTGCCTGACTTCCATCCCTGTAGACCAGTGGTCACCAACCGGTCGATCGCGATCCACTGGTTGATCTTCAAGGCATTCCAGATCGATCGCCAAACATTTCATTAGTTTGATACTAGCCTACGTGAGATTTAATAACTTTTAAAATCATGACCTGAGAGAGACTGTTTTGAGTGAGTTCATGTCTAAGTTTTTATTCAGCACTGTCAAAACTGTTTTTAATCAACACTATTACAAAATATAAAACGCGCTTCTCCCTACTTCCACTCGTGCTGCAGCTACAATGAATGAGTAGCCAGATGTAGGCTATTAATAGCCCTGCGTTTTTATTATTATTAGCATTTTGTCATGTTCAGTTGAAATCGGAAGTTTACATAAACCTTAGCCAAATTCATTTGAACTCAGTTTTTCACAATTTCTGACAAATTCCCTGTTTTAGGTCAGTTAGGATCACCACTTAATTTTAAGAATGTGAAATGTCAGAATAATTGTAGAGAGAATTATTTATTTCATCACATTCCCAGTGGGTCAGAAGTTTACACACACTCATACACATTAGTACATACACATTAGTATTTGGTAGCATTGCCTTTATATTGTTTAACTTTGGTCCAACGTTTCGGGTAGCCTTCTACAAGATTCCCACAATAAGTTGGGTGAATTTTGGCCCATTCCTCCTGACAGAGCTGGTGTAACTGAGTCAGGTTTGTAGGCCTCCTTCCTTGCACACGCTTTTTCTGTTCTGCCCACATATTTTCTATGGGATTGAGGTCAGGGCTTTGTGATGGACACTCCAATACCTTGACTTTGTTGTCTTTAAGCCATTTTGCCACAACTTTGGAAGTATGCTTGGGGTCACTGTCCATTTGGAAAACCCATATGCGACCAAGCTTTAACTTCCTGACTGATGTCTTGAGATGTTGCTTCAATATATCCACAGAATTGTCCTACCTCATGATAGGTCATCCAACTTGGAATACCAAGTTGGAAAGTTTGGCATCTTTCTAGAGCTCCGACCTTCTGACCTGAAGATCACTGATGTCATGATTTGACCTAGTTTATTTTCTTCAAGTTCCCAGTTGTCTTGAAAGCATCATGACCATCCGATGCAGGTAGCATCAAGTCCAGTAAATTAAGAATGCAAATTATTTCAATTTATGCTCAGCTGTGCCTCACAAGTGCTACACCAATTGACCTATTTTGTTATCAAAGCTGTAGTTTTTAAATCTAATATGGTTTGAGAAGAACAATATTGTCAGGCCAATTATATAGTTAATATGCTGTGATCATGTATTAGGCCTACTGCCCAAACCTCCTACAGAACCGTTTTTATTAGGTTCATGTCATTTTATGTCATGTTTCAATTCTGAGCGGTAGATTTCAGCTTGCTTTTTGACTGCGAAAGTGATCTTCACTCAGAAAAGGATGGTGACCACTGCTGTAGACTACCCATTGTCCCCTATGAACCCCTCATCTATTCTACACTAGCCAATCAGCCTTCTGCTTCATTACACAGGTCTGAGAGCCACATCCACAGCAACAGCAGCTCTCTGATGACCAATAACAGGGTGTGTGATCAGCTCTGTGTCCTCTGAGGACCAATAACAGGGTGTGTGATCAGCTCTCCTCTGAGGACCAATAACAGGGTGTGTGATCAGTCCTCTGAGGACCAATAACAGGATGTGTGATCAGCTCTGATGACCAATAACAGTCCTCTGATGACCAATAACAGGATGTGTGATCAGCTCTGCGTCCTCTGAGGACCAATAACCAGGGTGTGTGATCAATAACAGGGTGTGTGATCAGGACTCTGTGTCTCTGCGTCCTCTGAGGACCAATAACAGGGTGTGTGATCAGCTCTGCGGGTGTGTGATCAGCTCCTCTGAGGACCAATAACAGGGTGTGTGATCAGCTCTGCGTCCTCTGAGGACCAATAACAGGGTGTGTGATCAGCTCTGCGTCCTCTGCTAAAGAATAACAGACAATATGGTTGTGATCGAGGAAGAGGTCAGAGGTTAGATCCCAATCCGTCTGTTTATCCAGTGCAGTCTGTACAAGGACCTGTCAGATAGTGCAGTCTGGGACCTGTCAGCACACTAACCAACCAGGTGATGTCATACTCTGACGGAAAGCTACACAATTACAGTCTTAAAAAGAGGAGTGAGTATGTAAGATTTATATCTCAACTCCATAGACATACTGACTGTCTGGCGTCAGTGGCCTAAATGACCTTGTATCTATCTGTCAGGCTTCATGTCTAGGCAGCCACGGTGTGAGTGCTGAGCATAGACCACTCAATCTCTGTCAGCCCCCCAGACGACCGACACATATCTCCAAGACACGACACGACAGGCACAGAGTATGATCTGCAGCTCAACTAACTTCATGTCACTCAATCACGCGACTTTACTGTGCCATTGGTAACACTTTACATAAATCTGACAAGTATAATAATGCTTTATAAGCATGTATGAGCCCTTATGTCCTTCTCCCAAACAAGGTGCATTCTGATATATATATGCTAAGTACATTGCTGACTAATCATTAGAAAGTAAGCCTTGTCTAAGCCAGAATGGCCCATTGAGCCTTACCCACAATCCATCTCGTTAATGCTGAGTGCCAACCAGAGAGGCACCGGGTCCCACTTTGGTATGACTCAACACGGGATTGAACCCCCAACCTTCCAATCTCAAGGCGGGCCCTCTAACAAAAGAACACTGATTCCTGAACACTGGTCCCACATTCTGTGTAAGTCAAACTCAACAGACCATGTCAGCGTATTAACAGGCTTGTTGAGAGGGGCTGTTGTGTAAGTTTGAAAGGGTTTTTGTCCATCCTTTCTAACACTGTGTTGCTCTGTGGGCTGTCAGAGGGACATAATAAAGGAAAGATAGTCCATCATACAGTGAGCCAGGGGAATGGAGGACCAGAGAAAAATGAAACATGACCGAGATGCAAAACCTCACAAAGCATGACGGTTAAAGGATGACAAAACAAGACAAGTTGGTCAACAGAGAAACAGAAAGGAAGAGGAACAGAGAAAGAGAGAGAGAGATCAGTGGACGAGAGGAGAGGAAGATAGATGTGTTAATGGAGGTTGGTAGACAGTGGGCTGAGGGACGAGGCAATAGGGAGGTGAGTGTTGTGAGGGCCAGACTGAGATAACACCACAGGACAGATATATAGACACCCACACACTGAACATTTCACGGTGTCCAGACAAGTGCATAAGGCATTAGAGAGAGAACAAGAGAATGGCTCTAAACATTGCCTAGACGTTGCATTTGTCTACTAATTATCGATGTCTGTTTGAATTAGGTGAAATCGGTATACTAATTAATGAATTCAAAGACTGGGATGTGATTCCTCCAGGGGATATTTGTGTCTGTTTTAGTGGTAGGTTTCCTTATTGCTGTTAGGGGACATGAAGTGTGGTTGAAGTTAGAGGTTATGGTGGTGACATGGTGCTGTCAGGTTATGATATAGTTATGATGGTGACAGCAGTGTTTTCTCTGCTATTGCCATTTAAAGAAATAAAGATTTGCTATTTAACATTCTACCACATTTGCAATTGCCTTATCTATGCTAATGCAGCTATGTTTTATAATAGATCATGGAGCTGTAATATGTCATGCTATACTTGTTAAATGCAACATGTCCCCTAACCCCTCATTTTTCTGGTCCGAAATCCTTCCCTGCTCAGCAAGCACATAACGATCTGAGAACCATGTATCTTAGATCTGGTGATAGCGTGGATCTGGTGAGACACGCGCTGGTGAGAGCGTGATCTGGTGAGACACGATCTGGTGAGACACGATCTGGTGAGAGCGTGGATCTGGTGAGACATGATCTGGTGAGAGCGTGGATCTGGTGAGACTGGTGAAAGATCTGGTGAGACACGATCTGGTGAGAGCGTGGATCTGGTGAGACACGATCTGGTGAGAGCGTGGATCTGGTGAGACACGATCTGGTGAGAGCGTGGATCTGGTGAGACACGATCTGGTGAGAGCGTGGATCTGGTGAGACACGATCTGGTGAGAGCGTGGATCTGGTGAGACATGATCTGGTGAGAGCGTGGATCTGGTGAGACATGATCTGGTGAGAGCGTGGATCTGGTGAGACATGATCTGGTGAAACATGATCTGGTGAGAGTGTGGATCTGGTGAGACATGATCTGGTGAGACATGATCTGGTGAGAGCGTGGATCTGGTGAGACATGATCTGGTGAGACATGATCTGGTGAGAGCGTGGATCTGGTGAGAGCGTGGATCTGGTGAGAGTGTGGATCTGGTTTGTGTGAAGAACTGCAACGTTGCTGGATTTTTCACAGTGGACTCCACAGTTCCCTCATTGTATCAAGAATGGTTCACCACCCAAAGGAGATCCAGCCAACATGACACAACTGTGGAAAGCATTGTACTCAACATGGACCAGCATCCCTGTGGGGAACGCTTTCGATACCTTGTAGAAAGGGAAATAAAGTCCATGCCGTGACAAATTGAGGCAAAGGTGGGTGCAACTCAATACTAGTAAGGTGTTCCTAGTGTTTTGTACATTCTGTTCTCAGCGTCAACAAAACTCTCTCTATCCTCTATCTTGTTAAGTGTGTTCACACCTGATCATAATGAGTGCTGGTTTCTTTGAAATGGGTGTTTAAGTAGACTAAAATACACAGCTTTGTACAAGTGAAAAACAAACATAGCATGCTAACTCCATTCTTGTAGTGCAGTGGACTTATTCCATGGATAGCGAACAGAAGGTCATATATTCACATCTCACTGATGCAAAATTCTAATTGAAATAAATGTGTTTACATGAATAATGTCTAAGCAATTTAGTGCTTGTAGTTCAAAACAGTTCATCCAAAATAAGCTAGCAGTATTATTAAAAGTCTTATTGAAACGTGTTCTCAGAATGTTATTTAATTACCTCCAAATACCCTATAATTTCTGTTCTCAAAACCTTAATAAACCCCCCCAGGAAAACTGTGAGGCAACCAGAGTAAAACGTTCCCAGAACCTCCCTGCAACCTAAAAATGAACGTTCCCAGAACAGGCAAAATGTTAACTTCCTTTCAGTTTTACTGGTCAAGAAACTTATAGCTTTGTTCCCAGACCCAATGGGAAACCAAAAGGGGAGAAAGTACACTCCAGACAACTTCCAAGGAACCAAATGTTGACCATCTGCAGCTGGGTGGTTCCTTGGAATTTTGTCATAAACAAGGAATACCAATGATATGTATGTTATATCACTGTCGTGACACAACTGGTATGTAAGGGATGCCCCACCCCGCTGACGCCCTGTACATTATCTGGAAGTAATGGACTGTGGTGATCGTGGTATGGACGATGCATATTATATCAAATGTTCAAAGAGGACAAATGGAGATTATACTGTGCAGAGAGGAGAGAACTTCATTGCCTCCGATTTAATCTTTCCCTGGGTCTTTTTAACCAGTAATTTATAGTCTTTTAATAGATAACATGAAAGTGGTTTCACACGGCCACTCTGTAATGACCAGAACCAGTATTAACTCCAGAAAGAAGTGACATGGTGTGCTTCCCAAATAGCAAACAAATCAAACCGTATTAATGAAGTGAAATGAAAATGTGATACTACTACATAGTGTACTAATTTTGACCACAGCCGTATGGGCCCTGGCTTAAAGTAGTGCACTATAAAGGGAATAGGGTGTTATTTGGGGTCCAGACATGGACATGGTAGAGCTGCTGAAATGTATTATAATTAGCCTTTAGGGTATTGTAGCTAAGGAAGCTCTGACTCTGGCTGTACTCTGTGCTTCTCTCCTTGTAATGGATTTCAATATGTGAGCTCAAATCGCTGGGTTTTCTGTAGAAATTGTTATAACCTGTGATTTAACCTGTATTTCATACTTCGAGACAACCAACAAAAGAGGTCATGATTATGTAATATAAATCTCTCAAAATAGACGTCTTTTGATCTTTCTTGCCATAGTAATTACATACATACCAAACATTAGGAACACCTTCTGAATATTGAGTTTCACCTCAAGCTTTTGCCCCCAGAACAGCCTCAATTCGTCTCTACAAGGTATCGAAAGCGTTTCACAGGGATGCTGTCCCATGTTGACTCCAATGCTTCTCACAGTTGTGTCAAGTTGGCTGGATGTCCTTTGGGTTATTGACCATTCTTGATACACACAGGAAACTGTTGACTGTTGACTGCAAAAAAAAAAAAATACCTGCCCTACAGCACCCGATGTCAAAGGAAGGCCAAAAATAATCATCAAGGACAACAACCACCCTAGCCACTGCCTGTTCACCCCGCTATCATCTCTCTCTCTCTCTTGCCTTGCCATGTGCGGCAGAAAGAGAGAGAGTTTAAGAGCTACTTTTCTATTGTCTTCCCTCTAAGAGGTCAGTACATCACAGCCAATGAATCCTGTCAGTTTTATTACCAGTGAACCAAGGCACCATAGATAAAAAGAGGACTTTGTATACCCGCACATCTCCCTGCCGGTCTCACAGAATAGCCGTGCTTGATCAGTTTATTACCCTAGCCCCACCTCCCGAATGGCTACTGAGTTGCTCCCGAGTGGCGCAGCAGTCTAATGCACTGCATCTCAGAGCAAGAGGCATCACTGCAGTCCCTGGTTCAAATCCAGGCTGCATCACATCTGTTCTGATCGTGAGTCCCATATGGTGGTGTGCAATTGGCTGGGGTAGGCTCTCATTGTAAATAATAATTTGCTCTTAACTGACTTTCTTAGTTAAATAAAAGTTAATTTAAAAAAAAATCCCTCTGCCCCTTCTTTTTTCAGATTCTCATTTCATCTATCCTTGTCTGTCTCTGTCTCCTCCCTCCCTCCCAGGCCCGTTTACCAGAAGCCCTGTAATGAAAGGGCCAGGGCTAGCCAGAGACAAGAGAGACAGCCCCAGGCTCTATGCTGGCCCCCACGGGCCTTCTTTCTCCTCACAGCCCCAGGATCAGCTCAGTGTGGCGGCCACACATGGAGGAGCTCATTCCCCCTCCCCTGGCCATCTCCATCTCCCTGTTGATCTCTCTTTTTCTTGTCTCTCTCTCTCTCTCTTTGTCCCTCTCTCTCTCTCTCTCTCTCTCTCTCTCTCTCTCTCTCTCTCTCTCTCTCTCTCTCTCTCTCTCTCTCTCTCTCTCTCTCTCAATTCAATTCAAAGAGGATTTATTGGCATGGGAAATGTGTTTACATTGCCAAAGCAAGTGAAATAAACAATGAACAAAAGTGAAGAGACACAAAACAACATCAACAGAAAACTAAAAATTCAAAATTCATTTCAAAAAGATAAAGACATTTCAAGTGTTATATTATGAGCTATGTACAGTATTTCAATAATGTGCAAATAGTTGTAGTACAAATAAACAGAGAAATATTGGTGGTATTAAATGTTATTGGTGGTATTAAATGTTGTTATTGGTGGTATTAAATGTTGTTATTGGTGATATTAAATGTTGTTATTGATGGTATTAAATGTTGTTATAGGTGGTATTAAATGTTGTTATTGATGGTATTAAATGTTGTTATTGATGGTATTAAATGTTGTTATTGATGGTATTAAATGTTGTTATTGATGGTATTAAATGTTGTTATTGATGGTATTAAATGTTGTTTGTGCTCCACTGGTTGTCCTTTTCTCATGGCAACGGGCCACAAATCTTGCTGCAGTGTTTGCACACTGTGGTATTTCGCCTAACAGATATGGGAGTTTAGCAATGTTTGATTTGTTTTCAAATTCTTTGTGGGTCTCTGCGATCTGTGGTAAATATGTATCTCTAATGTGGTCAAACATTTGGCAGGAGGTTAGGAAGTGCAGCTCAGTTTCACTTCATTTTTGGGCAGTGTGCACATAGCCTGTCTTCTCTTGAGAGCCAGGTCTGCCTACGGCAAGGCAAAGCAATGCTTACTGAGTCTCTACATAGTCAAGAATTTTCTTAATTTTGGGTCAGTCACAGTGGTCAGGTGTTCTGCCACTGTGTCCTCTCTGCTTAGGGCCAAATAGCATTCTAGTTTGCTCTGGTTGTTGTTTTATTCTTTCTAGTGTGTCAAATGATTATATTTTTGCTTTCTCATCATTTGGTTGGGTCTAATTGTGTTGTTGTCCTGGGGCTCTGTGCGGTCTGTTTGTGTTCGTGTTTGTCTTTGTGAACAGAGCCCCAGAACCACCTAGCTGAGGGGACTTTTCTCTAGGTTTGTCTCTCTGGAGGTGAGGGCTTTGTGGTGGAATGTGTGGGCATCGCTTCCTTTTAGGTGGTTGTAGAATTTAACAGCTCTTTTCTGGATGTTGATAACTATCTGGTATAGTCCTAATTCTGCACTGAATGCATTGTTTGGGATTTTGCAAATTCTTGATTGGTGAGTGAACTCCAGACCTCATAACAACAGAGAGAAAAGGGTTTTATAACTTATTGAAGTATTTTTACACAGATCCTATTTGAGAAGTGAGTTTTATGTTCCTTTTGATGTCTTAGAAGGCCCTACTTGCCTTGTCTCTTAGATCTGGAACGAACTACAAAAATCTCTGAAACTGGAAACACTTATCTCCCTCACTAGCTTTAAGCACCAGCTGTCAGAGCAGCTCACAGATTACTGCACCTGTACATAGCCCACCTATAATTTAGCCCAAACAACTACCTCTTTCCCTACTGTATTTATTTTATTTTATTTATTTATTTTTCTCCTTTGCACCCCATTATTTTTATTTCTACTTTACACATTCTTCCATTGCAAATCTACCATTCCAGTGTTTTACTTGCTATATTGTATTTACTTTGCCACCATGGCCTTTTTTTGCCTTTTCCTCCCTTATCTCACCTCATTTGCTCACATCGTATATAGACTTGTTTATACTGTATTATTGACTGTATGTTTGTTTTGCTCCATGTGTAACTCTGTGTGTCGTTGTACCTGTCGAACTGCTTTGCTTTATCTTGGCCAGGTCGCAATTGTAAATGAGAACTTGTTCTCAACTTGCCTACCTGGTTAAATAAAGGTGAAATAAAAATAAAATAAAAAATAAAGGTAAAATAAAACAATTGTTCACAGTCTTGTGGAAGTTACCAGTGGTGTTAATGTTGAGGCCGAGGTAGGTATAGTTCTTTGTGTGCGATAGGGCAACGGTGTCTAGATTGAATTTGTATTTGTTGTACTGGATATTGGAACTTTTTTGGAACACCATTATTTTTGTCTTACTGAGATTCACCGATAACAGGTGAGGGCGCGCTGACTATTTGGGCACCAGTTTAGCCGCTGTGTGTTTGCGGAAAACTTCATTTTCTGGTATTTATTTCCAATTCAAGTCCATAAGGAGTACAATCTGTGGTTTTTGTGTGTCCTCAGTGGGTGTCGAGGGGTTTTCATGGGGTTGCTAGGAGGGAGTCATTTGTCTGTTCTGCTGTGGTCAGGATCTGGTGTGGGCTGTTCTGCTGGCTTCTCTGGGGGAGTGGCCAGCTCTTTCATGGGCTGTTCTGCTGGCTTCTCTGGGGGAGTGGCCAGCTCTTTCATGGGTTGTTCTAATCTCTTTCTATTGCTCCATCTCAGTCCCCACCTTCACATTTATCTCCTTCATAATCCTACCATACCTCCCTCACATATCTCTGTCTCTCTGTTCACCATTACGAGCAAAAGTAGCAGACTTACATTAATAAACCTTCAACATATTGGAGCGATATTGCTACAATAAAAGCCCCTGCTCCCAACAATTATACTTTATATAATACATAATGTTAAATACCTTATAAAATAATATAGTAGTGTTGGATACTCCTTCTTTGTGTTTTAGTGGAAATCAAAAGTGGCCAAGTGCCAACGTTTCTAACTGCAGCCTTCCTCCGACTATGCCTGAGGGGAAAAACACCCTGCCCAAAATAATGAGGGGGATGACATATGCTGTCTGTCAATGGGAAGTCACAGCAACACCAGATGCTAATGTGATATTGGCTTGTCACTACAGGATGTCTAGCAGAATGACAAGCTAACCTTTAGAGATGACAATCAATCAATTATTGTTATTGTTGTTGCTTATAGACATATATATATATATATATATATATATATATATATATATATACATATACATATACACAACACACACACACACACACACACACACACACACACACACACACACACACACACACACACACACACACACACACACACACACACACACACACACACACACACACACACACACACACATATACATGTCTATAAGCAACAACAATAATATATATATATATATAATATATATATATATATATATATATATATATATATATATATATACTGCCAGCCAACTTGACACAACTGTGGGGAGCATTAAAGTCAACATGGACCAGCATCCCCTTGGAATGCTTTCGGCACATGGTAGAGTCCATGCCCTGATGAATTGATCCTGTTCTGAGGCCAAAAGGGGGGAGGGGGTTCTTAAGGTGTTCTTATTCTTCATTTTTATAACTGTAAGGGCACCATAGCCATAGCTCCATAGAACCCCCTCCACACCCACACACAGACACACACACACACACACACACACACACACACACACACACACACACACACACACACACACACACACACACACACACACACACACACACACACACACACACACACACACACACACACACACACACACACACACACACACACACACACACACACACACACACACACACACACACACACACACGCTTAATCAATCTACCTTAGAGTGGACACTGGACAGCCACACAGGGATTAACTGAACCTCACCCTGGCTGGCTGACTGGCTGTAGTCTCCGTGACCTGAATCTCATTTAGAAACTACCATATGGACACTGAGTCACTGACCAGAGCATGTAAAATAACTGAGGCATTGATAGATTTACAAATTCATTAGCAACTGTCTGGAAACAGAAGCCCTGTTTATACCTGGTGCCAAAATGCATCCTTGGTCCTGATCTTTTCCACATACTGATTGTGCCCACATTTTCAGATTTGCATCTAAACACGGTATTAAAATGTTTCTCTTATCTGTTCTCTGTGCCCACACTGTGACCAGATTTCCAGGCCCCTCCCTGCATGAAAATTATTTGACACACATTCTTTAAAAATAATATTCCTTTTTAAAATGTTAAGTCACATATTGATGTCATAGTTAGATGGTGGCACATGTCAAGGATTTTACAAGGCGGGAAAATTATGATTAAACGGTTTCACTGTCCAGATCCGTCTACACTTGTAAGATATCCAGACACAATGTGTGCCTGACTATCTCCGGAGTTGGTCGGGAGGGTTTGATCAGAATCAGAATCAGTTTTTTGATCGTCAACACTTGTCTACAAATATGGGCCAAATCAGAATGAAGACACAATCAGGACAAAGACATATGTTAGCACCAGGAATACATTATGAGTAATGAGTTGTAATTCTAATGCAGCACCAAGGGAGAAGCGTGGTTTGGGTGTTGACCTGGGTCTCTCTGTGAGGTTAAATCATTTACTTGAGTGAAGCTCTAATTAATGGACAATCAATGGACAAGAAGGAGAGGAGGTAGAGGGCAGTATGAGTGGAGGAGAAGGGGGGTAGAGGGAAGTGGGGCATTTGGGAGTAGAGGGTGGTAGAGGAATGAGAGGGAGGTAGAGGGGGAAGTGGGGATATGGGGGGAGAGTTATTTCAGGGGATCTAATCTAAGAGTTATGAATGATTTAATGGAATGATGAGATGACTGGAATGACAATATAGGATGACACAAAGCAGAAGCCAGGTAGGTATCTTAAATATCATGTGTTAGCTCTTTCTGAGTTTGCTAAACACAAATACAGGATTTAGACACATTTAAAAATGAATAAGATTTAGATCACCTTATTTATCCACTTTATCCCAGCGCCTAAAAAAGCCACACAGATGACTGAATGGTAACGTGTCAGTGTGGTGACTGATGAATTCATATGAAAACATAGTTGTGTTAAAGTCCTCAAATTAAAGTGATTTATCCTAACCCTCTTATTTTCCTCTTCCCCCCAATCAGCCACTCTGTCTTTAATTAGTACCAGGGGAAAGAGAGAATGAGGGACCGATGGATGAGTGGCCTGTCAGTTTCTCTTTCATTATTTATCTACAGTATCTATCTGAGGTGACAACCTGTGTCCCAAATGGCACCCTATTCCCTTTATAGTGCACTACTTTAGGGCTCATAGAGTTCTGGTCAAAAGTAGTGCACTATGTAGGGAATAAGGTGCCATTTGGGATACAACCCTGGTGTATAATACCTACTAATTAGACGGCAGCATACTGCCACTCGTCATTTAGTTATGACTGGTGGAAATGCAAATATTAGTAGCTGTGATTTTAAAGTGTGAAGCATCACTTCTCCCTAATGATGGAAAATATTTTCTTCAATCTATATTTTGCTACCGTGTTGCTGCTTCCCACAGATGCAGAGGAATGTGATGTGAATTAAAAGGGACAAATGTTGTATAGCGAAGGTGAAAGTGAGAATCAGAGGCAGTGGTATTGTGGTGTCTGGAGAAGTAGGTATACTCTAAATGTTGTATAGCGAAGGTGAAGGTGAGAATCAGAGGCAGTGGTGTAGTGGTGTCTGGAGAAGTGGGTATACCCTAAATGTTGTATAGCGAAGGTGAAAATGAGAATCAGAGGCAGTGGTGTAGTGTTTGCCTGGAGAAGTGGGTATACTCTAAATGTTGTATAGCGAAGGTGAAAGTGAGAATCAGAGGCAGTGGTGTAGTGTTTGCCTGGAGAAGTGGGTATACTCTTTTTTATTTATTTTTGTATTTTTTATTTCACCTTTATTTAACCAGGTAGGCTAGTTGAGAACAAGTTCTCATTTGCAACTGCGACCTGGCCAAGATAAAGCATAGCAGTGTGAACAGACAACACAGAGTTACACATGGAGTAAACAATTAACAAGTCAATAACACAGTAGAAAAAAAGGGGAGTCTATATACATTGTGTGCAAAAGGCATGAGGAGGTAGGTGAATAATTACAATTTTGCAGATTAACACTGGAGTGATAAATGATCAGATGGTCATGTACAGGTAGAGATACTGGTGTGCAAAAGAGCAGAAAAGTAAATAAATTAAAACAGTATGGGGATGAGGTAGGTGAAAATGGGTGGGCTATTTACCAATAGACTATGTACAGCTGCAGCGAACGGTTAGCTGCTCAGATAGCACATGTTTGAAGTTGGTGAGGGAGATGAAAGTCTCCAACTTCAGGGATTTTTGCAATTCGTTCCAGTCACAGGCAGCAGAGTACTGGAACGAAAGGCGGACAAATGAGGTGTTGGCTTTAGGGATGATCAGTGAGAAACACCTGCTGGAGCGCGTGCTACGGATGGGTGTTGCCATCGTGACCAGTGAACTGAGATAAGGCGGAGCTTTACCTAGCATGGACTTGTAGATGACCTGGAGCCAGTGGGTCTGGCGACGAATATGTAGCGAGGGCCAGCCGACTAGAGCATACAAGTCGCAGTGGTGGGTGGTATAAGGTGCTTTAGTGACAAAACGGATGGCACTGTGATAAACTGCATCCAGTTTGCTGAGTAGAGTGTTGGAAGCAATTTTGTAGATGACATCGCTGAAGTCGAGGATCGGTAGGATAGTCAGTTTTACTAGGGTAAGTTTGGCGGCGTGAGTGAAGGAGGCTTTGTTGCGGAATAGAAAGCCGACTCTTGATTTGATTTTCGATTGGAGATGTTTGATATGAGTCTGGAAGGAGAGTTTACAGTCTAGCCAGACACCTAGGTACTTATAGATATCCACATATTCAAGGTCGGAACCATCCAGGGTGGTGATGCTCGTCGGGCATGCGGGTGCAGGCAGCGATCGGTTGAAAAGCATGCATTTGGTTTTACTAGCGTTTAAGAGCAGTTGGAGGCCACGGAAGGAGTGTTGTATGGCATTGAAGCTCATTTGGAGGTTAGATAGCACAGTGTCCAAGGACGGGCCGGAAGTATATAGAATGGTGTCGTCTGCGTAGAGGTGGATCAGGGAATCGCCCGCAGCAAGAGCAACATCATTGATATATACAGAGAAAAGAGTTGAAATATTGTATAGCGAAGATGAAAGTGAGAATCAGAGGCAGTGGTGTAGTGGTGCCTGGAGAAGTGGGTATACTCTAAAAGGTTTTTACATTTTTCCAAATGGCCTGAAGGAAAGGCTCCCTGTGTGAAACATTTTGTGAGAAACAGTGACATACACTGTTGAACTAGAATGATAAACCCTGTATTGGTCTTTCACAGTCAAGCCAAGCCAAGCCAAGCTGAACTGTGCAAGTGGGCTAACAGTAGGCCTACTGAAACAGATAAATTAGTCACACTTTTTTGTAGAAAAACAACTAAACTGAATTTTGTCCACAACAATATGGTTAAACCTTTATTTAACTAGGCAAGACAGTTAAGAACACAATCTTATTTACAATGACAGCCAACCAGGGAACAGTGGGTAAACTGCCTTGTTCAGTGGCAGAACGTCAGATTTTTACCTTGTTAGCTTGGGGATTCAATCCAGCAACATTTCGGTTACTGGCCCAACGCTCTAACCACTAAGCTACCTTCCACCCCAAAGAGTAGTTTCCTGACCGGGAATCGAACACGGGCCGCGGCGTTGAGCGTGCCGTATCCTAACCACTAGCTTTTGAGGTCTGGGAAAAACCTTTGAAATGTTGTGCAAGCACCTCGCACTGTTGTTTGGTTAGCAGTGTTTATGTAGCACATTAGATTAATGGATTAATGCAAATAATCATGATATAATTCTGCCAGTTAAGCATAGACTACTTGGTAGCTAATTAACATGTAATTAAAGTTTTGGGGAAGACCTTTCCATCTACCAGAATATGGTTAGGTCTGTCATTAGCATTGCTATATTTTTCCTGATCCTTAATTGTTTGAAACATGGATGCTTTACTTCATATTACGAGGCAAGTCTTACCTTGCTTCAAAGTAGCCTATAGCCAAAATCCCACCATTGAAATGTGAAGGCAATTTTTTTAAAGACTTACATACGTTCTCCAGGTTCTAAAGTTTTTCTGTCACTGTCGAGCAGCCAGAGGTATTATTGTAGCAACAATAGTCATTAGGTCTCCCCTCTATTTTTTTATTTTCACCTTTATTTAACCAGGTAGGCCAGTTGAGAACAAGTTCTCATTTACAACTGCGACCTGGCCAAGATAAAGCAACGGGTGGGTGCTGCTATGATGACCAGTGAGCTGAGATAAGGCGGGGCTTTACATAGCAAGCAAAGACTTATAGATGACCTGGAGCCAGTGGGTTCGGTGACGAATATGAAGCGAGGGCCAGCCAACGTGAGCATACAGGTTGCAGTGGTGGGTAGTATTTGGTACTTCGCTGACAAAACTGATGGCACTGTGATAGACTGCATTCAATTTGCTGAGTAGAGTATTGGAGGCTATTTTGTAAATGACATCATCGAAGTCAAGGATCGGTTGGATAGTCAGTTTTACGATGGTATGTTTGGCAGCATGAGTGAAGGAGGCTTTGTTGCGAAATAGATAGCCGATTCTAGATTTTATTTTGAATTGGAGATTCTTAATGTGAGTCTGGAAGGAGAGATTACAGTCTAACCAGACACCTAGGTATTTGTAGTTGTCCACATATTCTAAGTCAGAACTGTCCAGAGTAGAGATGCTGGACGGGCAGGCAGGTGCGGGCAGCGATCAGTTGAAGAGCATGCATTAGTTTTACTTGCATTTAAGAGCAGTTGGAGGCAACGGAAGGAGAGTTGTATGGCATTGAAGCTCATCTAGAGGTTAGATTAGAGTGTCCAAAGAAGGGCCAGTATACAGAATGGTGTTGTCTGCGTAGAGGTGGATCAGAGAATCACCAGCAGAATCACCAACATCTCTAACGGATATTTCCATCTCTGTACATGAAGCCGCTTGTATGTGCAGTAGAACAGTGTTTTCCCGCAAATTGTATTTTGGAACATTTATGTGCACATTGCTGCACGGAAAATGTGAAGAAACAATAGTTGATTAGCCTCATTAGTTAATACGGCGTATACCTCCACTACATAACTTTGATATGCATTGTGGGGAGTAAAAATAAGCGGGTACATGACGTATATCTGCGTACAGGGTTGGGGAGTAATCGATTACATGTAATCAGTTAAATGTAATCAGATTTTTTTTTTTACGTTAACTGTAATCAGTTACGTTGCCAGCAAAATCTTGTAATCAGATTACAAATTATTTAGAAAAACTAGATGATTACTTACTACTTAAAAATTTAGAAAAAATATATATTATGACACCTTTCTGCTTTCTCAATTAAAAAAAGTTTAAGTTTGTTCCACCTGAGCGAGTCACAAGGCAGAGACCACTATGATAACACACCAAATGCATTTGATGGATCCTTTTTGTCTTCTTCTAATGCCTCTTAAGGGAGAAAGTATTCAGATTACATTACTGAGTTTGGGTATCCAAACATTACGTTACTGATTACAATTTTGGACAGGTAACTAGTAACTGTAACGGATTGCATTTAGAAAGTAACTTACCCAACTCTGGCTGTGTGTACCCTCCACTACACCACTGCTCAGTGGTGAGGGTCAATGAAAGTGTTGTTTTAACAAACGCATACACACAGACACACACACACGCACAAACACATACACATATACATACACACACTCTCTCTCCTACCTGTCCGTTCTTCTTCAGGTCAGCCCACATGCTGGTCCCGTCTCCGCCCCTCATCAGAACATGGTAGGTGAAGAAGTAGATACCAGGTAGAGGACAGGTGAACTTCCCAGTACTTGGCTCATAGTAGTTCCCTACATTGGTTACCACATCATCAAACTTCAACACCTCGCTGCCCTCGTGCTGTTTCCTTAGCCCTGCATAAAAGGCGATTTTGGGGCTGTAGGAGGGGAAGTAACCGTTAGGTCCAGGGCCGGGAGGCCCCTGTGGCCCTGGCTTGCCTGATTCCCCAGGGGGTCCTCGGGCGCCTGGAGGACCAGGGATCCCAGGGACCCCGCGGTACCCTGTTTTCTTCTGCCCGGGGTATTCCGGTTGAGGGGACATGGCTGTCAGCTCCTGGCTTGGTTGGGCAGTACTATATGTGTCGCAGACCATTCTGCAGCTCCCCAGCATCTCATAATGGGTCCCCTCACCACCACTTCCTTGGCTAGCTCCTCCCCCTTTCATGGTGTGAACCAATAGGGGGATGGCTATCAGGAGGAGTAGAACCATGGCCACGCCCATGGCGGCTCCGATGGCACGCTTCCGACGGCTGAACCGAGAAGCGGCCAGGGTCAGAAAGTCCTCCTCCCCCTTAGACGGAATAGTGCCGGGTGCCAGGGTGGACTATAGATAGACAGAATAGGAAAGACTGGAAGGAAGGTATGGAGAGGTTTGGTTGCTGTATGTCTGTGGTGCTCTCAGACTAGGTCAACAGGTGTCAGCAGCCAAGAGAGAAGGGTCCGTTGAGACAACATGAGTAGAATGTGGGAGAGAAAAGGAAGATGGCAGATGGAGAGAAGGGAAGAGAGGAACAACAGGAGAGAGGGGGTGATGAAGGGAAAGGGATGGGGAGGTAGCAGGATTTCACTCTTTAAAACCTGCAGTCAGTGTTCAGACAACTCTATGTTGTAGTTTAAAACCTGCAGTCAGTGTTCAGACAGCTCTATGTTGTAGTTTAAAACCTGCAGTCAGTGTTCAGACAGCTCTATGTTGTAGTTTAAAACCTGCAGTCGGTGTTCAGACAACTCTATGTTGTAGTTTAAAACCTGCATTCAGTGTTCAGACAACTCTATGTTGTAGTGTAAAACCTGCAGTCAGTGTTCAGACAACTCTATGTTGTAATTTAAAACCTGCAGTCAGTGTTCAGACAACTCTATGTTGTAGTTTAAAACCTGCAGTCAGTGTTCAGACAATTCTATGTGTTTAAAACCTGCAGTCAGTGTTCAGACAATTCTGTTGTAGTTTAAAACCTGCAGTCAGTGTTCAGACAACTCTATGTTGTAGTTGACATAGTTCATTTCATTTAGCCTCTTTCACCTTTTGTCCTGCTCTTGTCTTCCAGAGTTCTTCTTGTCTTCGCTTTGATCAAATTCCTCCTATTTTCTGCGCATCAAACATCAACCAAACCCAGGCCAAGAGAACGTACAATAGTGAACTTATGTTATCAGAATTTACCAAGAGATCGCTGATTCGACTTCAACTGCCAATTCAGCTAATTATGTACAGTAGACGGTAGAATTTTTTTGTCAGTCTCTTCAACAAACCACTTGTGCTTTTCTAAGGGCTCCCCTTATGAATGACAGAAACTCAGCTAACAGAGGTGTCTCTCAGCATGACTGAGAGAACAAATAACAGAAGGAAGAGAAGGGAAAAGAAATTGGATATGTTCAGTGTTGCCTTCCTGTCAGAATCATTTTAGTCCTGTGTGTTTCTAGGGTGGTAGCAGTATTACAGGGTGTCCAGAGCTAGATGGAGGGTGCTGGGGCGAGAAACCAATCAAATCTTTATTTTGTGATCTAAGGTGTATTCCTCTCTTCATGGACTCACAAAGTCTGTGGAAAGATGAAGAATTAAACAAATACATTCATATACTGGATCTCTTGATTGCACTTTTTTTTAATCCTGTCCCATGAATATAATTAAAAACTAAACTGTTTTAAGTGAGAAGCAGGGATTGGTCTGAAGCCAAAAAAGAAAGGAAATTCACATGAGCACCACAATACCTAATCATGCTCTACTTAGTTACAGATCAAATGCTCATTGAGGCTTGAAACTGACAACTCTAATTTAAAACAACTGGTAATTTCTACAAGGAGGACATGGTTTATTTTTTATTTCCTCTTTTCAGATTTTATAAGAACAATTCACAAATTAGGCAATTGTTTAAAATGTTTATCAGGTCTTACTGGGTCAAAATCCAATAATCTGACAAATGTGATTTTATATTCATCCCTAGGAATCCCTGAATATTTAATTAAGTGCAATTTTCTATTGGAATTGAACTAATTTCCATTTGTCAAGTAATAGTATTTATTAAATACTTATGTATCTAATTATTATTAGCTTATAGGTAGCCTACAGTAGTTATATTCGTTTTATCATCACTGTTAAAACATTTCTCTCTCCAAAATAAATCTGGGAAATCGAAACACAAAAACGAAAAGCATACATTGCACAGTCTTTTTACTCACTCTGTCTTCCTATTATAGTGAAACTAAAGTCAAGTAGATTTCTCCATCAGGCGTCTTAGACTCGAGTATATCCAGGTACGAATCCTCCAACAGACACTACGAAGAACTTCGCGTGCCAAATGAATAGCCGAGAGACGCGCGCACTTTTTAAGCAGGAGATGCCCGGGAAGCGAGGAGACAGAATAAGTAATCACTTTTTCTCACCACCACCTGTACGGTAATATCCCCTTTCAACGGTTTCCACTAGCTTCTATAGTCACAAAGTCAGATTCCACAGCCACAAAGTCAGATTCCACAGCCACAAAGTCAAACTTGGTCTTTATTTAAGGTTAAAGTAAGGCATACGTTTTGCAGTGAAGTTTAGGGTTAGGTTTAAAATCATATTTTAAGAAGATCAATTGTAGAAAAGGGCGGGGTTTATGACTTTGTGGCTATAGAAGCTCGTGATGACCTGTTCGGACTGAGGTCAGTCCAGCTAAGGAACTATGAAGTCCAACATGGATTTCAAGAAATGAGGGAAATAACCAAACAGAACTTGCTAGAAATGTAGCCTAACATTTAGTTTTTTTTGCCCTCGTTAGCTTGTTGTAGTCCAAGTATCTGTTGAGCAGTCTGGGGTTTGTAAAAACCGAATTACTCTAAGGAACTGATTTTTTCTGTCTTCAAAAATCTCCCCCTCCCTCTGCATGTAGGCTACAACACCTGTAAGATCTCTCCCCACCCCCCTCCCTCTGCATGTAGGCTACAACACCTGTAAGATGCCCCCCCACCTCCCTCTGCATGTAGGCTACAACACCTGTAAGATCTCTCCCCCCCTCCCCACTCCCTCTGCATGTAGGCTACAACACCTGTAAGACCCCCCACCCCCACCTCCCTCTGCATGTAGGCTACAACACCTGTAAGATCTCTCCCCACCTCCCTCTGCATGTAAGCTACAACACCTGTAAGATCCCCCCCCACCTCCCTCTGCATGTAGGCTACAACACCTGTAAGATCTCTCCCCACCTCCCCCTCCCTCTGCATGTAGGCTACAACACCTGTAAGATCTCGCCCCCCCTCCCTCTGCATGTAAGCTACAACACCTGTAGGATCTCTCCCCCCTCCCCCTCCCTCTGCATGTAGGATAAAAAACACCTGTAGGATCTCTCCCCCTCCCCCTCCCTCTGCATGTAGGCTACAACACCTGTAGGATCTCTCCCCCTCCCCTCCCTCTGCATGTAGGCTACAACACCTGTAAGATCTCTCCCCCTCCCCCTCCCTCTGCATGTAGGATAAAACACCTGTAGGATCTCTCCCCCCTCCCCCTCCCTCTGCATATAGGCTACAAGACCTGTAAGATCTCTCCCCCTCCCCCCTCCCCCTCCCTCTGCATGTAGGCTACAACACCTGTAAGATCTCTCCCCCCTCCCCCTCCCTCTGCATGTAGGCTACAACACCTGTAGGATCTCTCCCCCTCCCCCTCCCTCTGCATGTAGGCTACAACACCTGTAAGATCTCGCCCCCCCCCCTCCCTCTGCATGTAGGATAAAACACCTGTAAGATCTCGCCCGCCCCCTCCCTCTGCATGTAGGCTACAACACCTGTAAGATCTCACCCCCCCCCCCCTCTGCATGTAGGATAAAACACCTGTAAGATCTCGGCATGTAGGATAAAACACCTGTAAGATCTCGCCCCCCCCCCTCTGCATGTAGGCTACAACACCTGTAAGATCTCCCCCCCCCCCCTCTCTGTCCTTAGGTTTTTGATAGCAGTCACTTTGTTACAAAATATAGGTCTGAGTAATTGGGTTCAGGGGGAAAGTAAAAATAATAATATATTTTCAAAAGTACACAAAGGAGATGGTATGAATGGCAATGGTTATATTTTCACCTATTTTCAATAGTTCTGACTCATCTTTAGAGAAACTGCATTGAGCACACATGGAAAAAAAATACTAAATTAAATTCTAATAATTTAACCAACTTCAGTCAATTAGTTGTTAAATAAAAAAAATAAAAAATACACTAATGGGTCAAAACAGACAGGGTTAACTTAGACTGTTGACAACATGCAAACTATATTGTGTTGCAAAATGTCTATTGAAAACATAAATACCCCACTGGGCACACACTGGTTGACATCAGTCAAACACCTCAAAACAAGACATGGTATCAATGACAAGATACAAACGAGTTGAAACGAGTCACCTACGATTCATCACAAGGCAGCTTCTTGTCATCGTTACTAGCTATCTGACCGTTCAGAATCATAACAACGCACATCTTCCGGCCACATCGATGTGCACACATTATTTTTGTGAGGTTGCCAGGCAACCCATCTAAAGAGTTGGAAAGAGGGAGAAATAAGGCGAGGGTGACTAAGAACAATTGTTGTAGTACGTATGGGTTAGGAAGGGAGAGATGACACAAAATGTTCCCTAGACTATTGTCTGCGTGACACACACACAGACACGCGTAGATTATCGTCTGTCTGTGTGAGTCGCTTTCCCTCGCTATCGGGCCTCATTAGGAAGAGATACTGAGCCACCCTGAGAACCGTTATTTTTCTCTTACACACACACACACACAAAGGTCACTGTTTCTGTGCTCCCTCCTTTTTATAGACATGTATTATTATAGTAATATAATAATAGATAGTAAAATAAGTAACATTATAGTAATTTACAGTAAATGCATCTTAATTGCCCAATTCATTTACTGTTGTGGTCAAAACGGTAGGAGCATATTATTATATATTTGTTTTACTTGTATGCATTATCTTTGAGGTTTTAGTATATATAATGGCCGTCAATGATTCTAATAAGGTGTTTAAAATGCAGGTTTTAGCTCTATATCCTCTGAGAGTTGAGTCATCTCTCTCCATGACAAGCTTAATCACACATCTGCATGTTTAAAGTTTAATGGCTGAGGTGGGAGCTGGTGGGAGGCTTTAGGGGAATACATATTGATGATGACTTTGTCATCAATCGCCTCTCCTACCTCTCCCTTTCTCCCTCTTTCTCCCTTGCTCCTTAGATATGACCACTGTCAAGGGAGCAGGGGAGATAGTCCATCAGAGAAAGAGAGAAAAAAACTCGGATGATGCCTAACGAAGGTTGAGCTTTTGCGCATTTAGCCTAGTGAATATATCAGTCTATGAAGTATGACAACGTGAGACTAGGTTAATGGGGAACGTGAAGAGAAGGAAAAGGTTGGGTTTGGGGCTGAGCTGGAGTAGGGCACTAGAGCCTCATGGGGTTCTCTTTCAGGACTTTACAAGTGTAGTCCTAATCTGTCCATGTGTTGTCTTAAATGGTGTGTCAGTCTCACTTTGTGGCTTGGTCAGTCTGTCAGTATCATTAAAACTATTAGAACACTAGAACATAACAGAACACTCATCAGAGCTCTAGAAGCAGCCTCACTGTCAACCGGACGACAGATCATCAGGGCCCGCAGTCAGAGGAAATATAGTCCGAATTTGATTTTTAGTGGCTGTTAAAATATTACTGAGCTGATTAATATTAAAATATGTGCATGTCTCTGAGCTATCTGTCTCTCTCTCTCTCACTCTCTCCTTCCACCTATCTCCCTCTCTTTTGATTATTTTTCTCTCTTCTCTCTCTCTCTTTCTCTCCCTCCCTCCCTATTTTGAATTGTTTGTTTAAGGTGCCTCATATATCGCGGTGCAACAAGGATAAATCTCTCTCTGTCTCTCTCTCTTTCTCTTGCCGTTAATTCAGACTCAGTCGTTTTTCTCCTCTCTGTGTAAAGAGAAAGAACAGGTACTTATTTATGGTCATGTAACTCACGGAATATTTATTCCATTTGTCTGTGCGTGCTTTGTTGTATACGCTATCGCATTGCGCTTGTGTTCAGCCATTGTCAGAATTCAAGGCTCATTTAAGATTTGATTGAAGATGATTTCAGAACCTCAAAGAATCAGGACCTGTGTGTTCTTCCATTAGACAAATAAACATAGAGTTTGATGATACAGTATGAAGTAGATTTCAGTGAGAACGTTGATATATAAAGCCGTAAGATAGGCATCACTGTGGGCTCCAGCCAGAGGGATGTACGGATAGTGTTGGAGAGATGCTGAAGGATGGAGGGATAACATTGGTAGGATGGTTGTTGAATCCCCCAGAGGCAGGTTCACAGTCTGATGATGTCTGATGGACACCATTGCTACTCCCAGTGGTACCACTCCTCAGCTACCCACAGCTAGACTCACACCACAACCTACTATCAAATCCCTATCCACTGTCAGGGGGGGATATATATCCATGTGTAAATCAATGTAAATCAATGTAGAGGTCCTTAGGATTTCGAAGATACCCAGCCTTCAACAGGGTTGTTTAAGGGCAGGCCAGAACGACGCACACACACACCACACATACTGTACACCAAACGACAGACAGGAGAGAGTTATTACTCAATATAAAGATTGTGGGAGCGGGGATGAGAGATAAACAGTGAACGAGGGGCATCTATTTGACAAATGGTTAGTGACAAAAGAAAGAAAGAACAAATTCGTAAGACAGGAAAAGGGAATTGAGGGCGTTTATTTTTAAATGCAGCCCATCTCCATTTGTGTGAAGGTATACACTTGAGTGCACAGTGTGTGTGTGTATACAACATGGTGGTGCTGTGCAGTTCCATTAAGCTCTGATTAGGAGGCCTGATCCAGAGTGACAGTGTACAGATTAAGTTGCACAGCAACTCTCATTCTCCCTATTAATAATAAAAGATACACATTGCTCTCTCTCTCTCTTTCTCTCTCTCTCCTTTTCGGTCTCTCTCTCCATTTCGGTCTCTCCCTCTTCTTTCTTCCCTCTTTCCCTCCTGGTTTGTCCAGATATCTCTTGCTTCCCCCCTCTTCCTCCACTCCAAGCTCGGAGCCATGGTCAGGCATACTGAGAGAAGTTCTACTCTCTCTCTGCAATTCTCTCTTTAAGTCCACTTCATTTTCTGATTAAACAAAACACAACCTTTCATTTCCTATTCCAATTGCATAAGCAATAGTAGCTGACACTCTCCCTGAATGTGACATTTGTTGTTTGTGGTCATATCGAGGTACATTTTGTTTCTTAAAAAGGTTGGAAAGAACCTTGAGTTAACACTTTACTTACTAAAGCCTGCAGGTAAAATCATTTTTAACATGCTCACGACAAGTCTTACAATTCATTATAATAGCATCATAGGGAATTATACCTGCAGGCCAGGCTTTAAGTTGGCTGGTATGTTCAGTATATTGTGCCTTAGTTGAAATCATAGATTTGCTTTTACACCCACGTTGTCTTTACAAAGAAGTATAATCAATACTTGTATTTCTGAACGCTTTGTATTTTGCGTAATTGTTGAGCAAATATTCCCATCAGTTGATCAGATTTCTGCTCATGTTTGATGTACAGTTGAAGTCAGAAGTTTACATACACCTCAGCCAAATATATTTAAACTCAGTTTTTAACCATTTCTGACATTTAATCCAAGTAAAAATTCCCTGTCATAGGTCAGTTAGGATCACCACTTTATTTTAAGAATGTGAAATGTCAGAATAATAGTAAGAGAGAATTCTTTATTTTAGCTTTTATTTATTTCATCACATTCCCAGTGGATCAGAAGTTTACATGCACTCAATTAGCATTGCCTTTAAATTGTTTAACTTGGGCCAAACATTTTGGGTAGCCTTTCACAAGCTTCCCACAATAAGTTGGGTGTATTTTGGCCCATTCCTCCTGACAGAGCTGGTGTAACTGAATTTGGTTTGTAGGCCTCCTTGCTTGCACACACTTTTTCAGTTCTGCCCAGGGTTGAGGTCAGGGTTTTGTGATGGCCACTCCAATACCTTGACTTTGTTGTTCTTAAGCCCTTTTGCCATAACTTTGGAAGTATGCTTATCGTCATTGTCCATTTGGAAGACCTATTTGCGACCAAGCTTTAACTTCCTGACTGATGTCTTGAGATGTTGCTTCAATATATCCACATAATGTCCCCTCCTCATGATGTCATCTATTTTGTGAAGTGCACCAGTCCCTCCTGCAGCAAAGCACCCCCACAACATGATGCGGCCACCCCCGTGCTTCACGGTTGGGATGGTGTTCTTCGGCTTGCAAGCCTCCCCCTTTTTCCTCCAAACATAACGATGGTCATAATGGCCAAACAGTTCTATTTTTGTTTCATCAGACTAGAGGACATTTCTCCAAAACGTACGATCTTTGTCCTCATGTGCAGTCTGGCTTTTTTATGGTGGTTTTGGAGCAGTGGTTTCTTCCTTGCTGAGCAGCCTTTCAGGTTGTGTCGATATAGGACTCGTTTTACTGTGGATATAGATACTTTTGTACCCATTTCCTCCAGCATCTTCACAAGGGATTGATTAGCATTCTTGGGATTGATTAGCACTTTTTGCACCAAAGTACGCTCATCTCTAGGAGACAGAACACGTCTCCTTCCTGAGTGGTATGACGGCTCCGTGATCCCATGGTGCTTATACTTGCGTACTATTGTTTGTACAGGTGAATGTGGTAGCTTCAGGAGTTTGGAAATTGCTCCCAAGGATGAACCAGACATGTGGAGGTCTACAATTTTCTTTCTGAGGTCTTGGCTGATTTATTTTGATTTTCCCATGATGTCAAACAAAAAGGCACTGAGAAAATAGCATTTTTTCAGCTAGGCTGGATAAATGTCACCACATGTTTCTTCAATTACATTAGTACCCACATCAAAAAACCCAATGCAAAGTTATACCTCACTTCTGAATTTTTCAAGTTATTACATAAAACCGATCAGAATTCCAAAGAATGCCAAAGTCGGAAAATGTGGGGTGTGATGTAAAATGGAGAACTCGGCAAGTCAGCCTATTCCCTATAAATTAAACTCCAACAGAAATAACTTTAAATGTATAACTTCAAATTAAACCAAATTTTGCACGGATTACTACTGGTTTACATTTAATTTTCAGACAACTTTAGAAGCAAATACTTTATGAATGTATTGTTACAAATCAACTTTAAGGTTGTTTGCCAAATAGCATGCTACCGTTAGCCCTACTAGTCTGCTAACGTTAGCTCTAATGCTAATTTTACACTCTATCAACACCTAGCTTACAGCTACATTAAAGTAAGCCAAAGTTTTGGACATACACAACACCATCTAACTAGTTATCAAAGAATGTTAGCTATATGCAGTTATCTTTGCCAAAAAGCTAGCCAGTCAGCTAACGCTATCTATTTGAGCCAACTAGCTATTAGCCTAGCCAGCCTAGCCAACCACCATAGTTATGGTCTGTAAGCTAGAGCCCAACTACTGGAGACCAGCTAGAACACAACTAACACAACACAACTAAAACATAACCGACATCCCTACTGACCAAGCCCTGAGTGTCAGTTGTTGTCACATCCAGGCTTGTGGGAAGTGACAAAGAGCTCTTATAGAACCAGGGCACAAATAATGATATAATAATCAGTAATTTTGCTCTTTATTTAGCCATCATAAATTTAAAACTTTATTTGTTCATCTGAAATGTAGGAGATAAGGCCATCATGTAGGAGATAAGGCAGAGATGAAACCCAGCAATAGAGCCATTTTAACTCTTCCCACATAATGTGTTGCCCTTTGTGTTGTATATGATGTTTGGAGAGAGGAAGGGGGAGCAGACAAGGGGAACTTTATAGTGTGATCAGAAAATCCTCCTAGCATGTTGGATGGAAACAAACAGAGACAGACAGAAATCCACATGTACCTCACACCGCCACAAGCAAGCCGGAGGGAGGGAGGGAGGGAGGGAGGGAGGGAGGGAGGGAGGGAGGGAGGGAGGGAGGGGGAGGGAGGGAGGGAGGGAGGGGAGGGAGGGAGGGAGGGAGGGAGGGAGGGAGGGAGGGAGGGAGGGAGGGGGAGGGAGGGAGGGAGGGAGGGAGGGAGGGGGAGGGAGGGAGGGAGGGAGGGGAAAAACAGTCAAAAGCAATACAGAGAAATGAAAGGAGACGTGGATTGAGAGGTGGTGTAAATAGCTAGAGGGAAGGATGGGACTTTGTTGTTGGAATAAAAGGATGGGATGTAAGCTTTGGTCTCCAGTGACAGCTGCCAGTAGGTATAACACACACACACATTTATAGCTGCCAATAGGTTTAACAGGGTTTGGCAGGAGCACCGATAAACTGACAACCATTAAAATCCACAGCACAGTCCCAAATGACAAAAGACTGATTTATGAATCTGGAAATAAAATTCTATATCTGTTGGTTTGAGTAGAACTCTGTTATCAACAACAGATACACACTATGACCATCTTGCACATCTCAAATGAACACGTCCGTGTCACCATAATGTGTGTTACCACTTTTGTATCTCTACTTTCTCCAAAGCCTTGTTGGTAACATGCTAAGCCATCAAAGGTCATTTTGACACCAGTTAAGGTGCTTGTTTGGTAAAAGCCTGACAGATCAAAGAGCGTGTTGTCAGTTCTAATCCGACATGGGGGAACCTCACAGCCCTCTCCTCTGGGGAGTAGCACACACACACCTGGGGAGGTGAGGGTGCTTCCTGACAGGCTCCTCACTGGGGAGGTTCAGTGTTCTTGCTGCGAGGGTCCTGGAGCCCCCTGGAGCTGCAGCATCTGATCCATCTGGTCCAGCTGCGGCTCCAAGCTGCAGACATAGAGGTCTGCAGGCAGGCAGGTCTCCACTGGGCCCTCCTCCAAATGTCACAGTGACTCACCCTCCTCTGTCTGCTTCCACACATGACACCACGCTATGGAACCTGGCAGCTCTGAAAGCGCTCCACACCACCTTGCCCTGAGTCCCCCGAACACACTCACTGAGTGATACGTGACAGAACACTGTGGCTATTAAGGATGGTATATAAGGATTTCCTATTCTCACAGGACTTCATATTTCGTATGAAACGTAACAAGCCTGTTCTGATTAGGAAGTAAAGATTTTAGGCACAGAAAGAGGCAAACCTCTCACGTAAATAAATACACATAGATATATCACTGGAGAGACGCTCTCGGTGGCGGTGCAGCCAGCGGGTTTCTCCACGCATTGCGCCGACAGAAACAAACACCTTTCTGGTAAGAAGAGGGGCGGGGGCGTATGCCTTATGGCTAACGAGACGTGGTGTGATCACAGAAACATACAGGAACTCAAATCCTTCTGTTCACCTGATTTAGAATTCCTCACAATCAAATGCAGACCGCATTATCTACCAAGAGAATTATCTTCGATTATAATCACAGCCGTATATATTCCCCCCCAAGCAGACACATCGATGGCTCTGAACGAACTTTATTTGACTCTTTGCAAACTGGAATCCATACATCCTGAGGCTGCATTCATTGTAGCTGGGGATTTTAACAAGGCTAATCTGAAAACAAGACTCCCTAAAATGTATCAGCATATCGATTGCGCCACCAGGGCTGGCAAAACCTTGGATCATTGTTATTCTAACTTCCGCGACGCATATAAGGCCCTGCCCCACCCCCCTTTCGGAAAAGCTGACCACGACTCCATTTTGCTGATCCCTGCATACAGACAGAAACTGAAACAAGAAGCTCCCACGCTGAGGTCTGTCCAACGCTGGTCCGACCAAGCTGATTCCACACTCCAAGACTGCTTCCATCACGTGGACTGGGACATGTTTCGTATTGCGTCAGGCAACAACATTGACGAATACGCTGATTCGGTGTGCGAGTTCATTAGAACGTGCGTTGAAGTTGTTGTTCCCATAGCAACAATTAAAACATTCCCTAACCAGAAACCGTGGATTGATGGCAGCATTCGCTGAAGCTGAAAGCGCGAACCACTGCTTTTAATCAGGGCAAGGTGACTGGTAATATGACTGAATACAAACAGTGCAGCTATTCCCTCCGTAAGGCTATCAAACAAGCTAAGCGTCAGTATAGAGACAAAGTAGAATCTCAATTCAACGGCTCAGACACAAGAGGTATGTGGCAGGGTCTACAGTCAATCACGGACTATAAGAATAAATCCAGCTCAGTCACGGACCAGGATGTCTTGCTCCCAGGCAGACTAAATAACTTTTTTGCCCGCTTTGAGAACAATACAGTGCCACTGACACGGCCTGCAATGGAAACATGTGGTCTCTCCTTCACTGCAGCCGAGGTGAGTAAAACATTTAAACGTGTTAACCCTCGCAAGGCTGCAGGCCCAGACGGCATACCCAGCCGCGCCCTCAGAGCATGCGCAGACCAGCTGGCTGGTGTGTTTACGGACATATTCAATCAATCCCTATACCAGTCTGCTGTTCCCACATGCTTCAAGAGGGCCACCATTGTTCCTGTTCCCAAGAAAGCTAAGGTAACTGAGCTAAACGACTACCGCCGCATAGCACTCACATCCGTCATCATGAAGTGCTTTGAGAGACTAGTCAAGGACCATATCACCTCCACCCTACCTGACACCCTAGACCCGCTCCAATTTGCTTACCGCCAAAATAGGTCCACAGACGACGCAATCTCAACCACACTGCACACTGCCCTAACCCATCTGGACAAGAGGAATACCTATGTGAGAATGCTGTTCATCGACTACAGCTCGGCATTTAACACCATAGTACCCTCCAAGCTCGTCATCAAGCTCGAGACCCTGGATCTCGACCCCGCCCTGTGCAACTGGGTACTGGACTTCCTGACGGGCCGCCCCCAGGTGGTGAGGGTAGGCAACAACATCTCCACCCCGCTGATCCTCAACACTGGGGCCCCACAAGGGTGCGTTCTGAGCCCTCTCCTGTACTCCCTGTTCACCCACGACTGCGCGGCAACGCACGCCTCCAACTCAATCATCAAGTTTGCTGACGACACAACAGTGGTAGGCTTGATTACCAACAACGATGAGACGGCCTACAGGGAGGAGGTGAGGGCCCTCGGAGTGTAGTGTCAGGACAATAACCTCACACTCAACGTCAACAAAACTAAGGAGATGATTGTGGACTTCAGGAAACAGCAGAGGGAACACCCCCTATCCACATCGATGGAACAGTAGTGGAGAGGGTAGTAAGTTTTAAGTTCCTCGGCATACACATCACAGACAAACTAAATTGGTCCACTCACACAGACAGCATTGTGAAGAAGGCGCAGCAGCACCTCTTCAACCTCAGGAGGCTGAAGAAATTCATCTTGTCACCAAAAGCACTCACAAACTCCTACAGATGCACAATCGAGAGCATCCTGGCGGCTGTATCACCGCCTGGTACGGCAACTGCTCCGCCCACAACCATAAGGCTCTCCAGAGGGTAGTGAGGTCTGCACAACGTATCACCGGGGGCAAACTACCTGCCCTCCAGGACACCTACACCACCCGATGTTACAGGAAGGCCACAAAGATCATCAAGGACAACACCCACCCGAGCCACTGCCTGTTCACCCCACTATCATCCTGAAGGCAAGGTCAGTACAGGTGCATCAAAGCTGGGACCGAGAGACTGAAAAACAGCTTCTATCTCAAGGCCATCATTAGTTTTGGAATTGTTAGTTAGATTACTTGTTGGTTATTACTGCATTGTCGGAACTGGAAGCACAAGCATTTCACTACACTCGCATTAACATCTGCTAACCATGTGTATGTGACAAATACAATTTTATTTTATTTGATTTGATATTCACACAAGTTTGTGCGCACTCACGGACACACACAGTCTTTCTCTTTCTCCGAGAGAAGCAAAAGGACTTGCTTTGAATCAACTGTAAACAGACAGGGTGATCTGAGATCAGAGTCTGAAATCAATAGAGCCCCCTTTCACACCTAATCCCCCCAACACTTGTGAAGCGATCTGGGGGAGGCTGAGAACTGAAGAGAGGCCTGGGAGAGAGGGAGGGTACTGCAATCTGTAATATCCTCCCCTCTTTACCAACCGATGTGTTACATTCATCATAGAGTTATCCAGAAACCCCAACCGATGTGTTACATTCATCATAGAGTTATCCAGAAACTCCAACCGATGTGTTACATTCATCATAGAGTTATCCAGAACCCCCAACTGATGTGTGACATTTATCATAGAGTTAACAAGAAACTCATACTTTGAATTTCCTTGTATAACAAACCTCTTTTTACCTCTTGTGTTATTCTCTCTCTCACTCTGTCTCTCACTCTCTTTCTTTCTTTCTGTCTCTCTCTCTGTCTCTCACTCTCTCTTTCTTTCTTTCTTTCTTTCTTTCTGTCTCTCTCTTTGTCTCTCGCTCGTTCTCTCTTTCTGTCTCTCTCTTTCTGTCTCTCTCTCTCATTTGTAATTCTGTAAAGGCTTTGCATTTCTTATTAGGAAGCATAGCTTATTAGAAATGAATCCCCGCTCACTCCTTTCCCCCCCTCACTCCTTCCCCCCCTCACTCCTTTTCCCCCTCACTCACTCCTCCCCCCTCACTCCTCCCCCTCACTCCTTTCCCCCTCACTCCTTTCCCCCCCTCACTCCTTTCCCCCCTCCTCCCCCCCCTCACTCCTTCCCCCCTCACTCCTACCCCCCGTCACTCCTTTCCCCTCCTCACTCCTTCCCCCCTCACTCCTTCCCCCTCACTCCCCCCCCCTCACCCCCCCCCTCACACCTCCCCCCCCTCACTCCTCTGCACCTAAGTATTTTATACTGTTTCAAACCCTCCATTATGTCTCTCTCATATCTGTCTCTGTCTCAGTCCCTTGACATCATCAAGGTATTTACTAACTGCTGGAAGAGAGAAAACTACAGAGTGTGTAGGAGAGAGAGGTAGAGACAGACTGGAAGAGAGAGAACTACAGAGTGTGTAGGAGAGAGAGGTAGAGACAGACTGGAAGAGAGAGAACTACAGAGTGTGTAGGAGAGAGAGGTAGCGACAGACTGGAAGAGAGAGAACTACAGAGTGTGTAGGAGAGAGAGGTAGAGACAGACTGGAAGAGAGAGAACTACAGTGTGTAGGAGAGAGAGGGAGAGACAGACAAAGATAGATAGATAGATAGAAAAGTCTGCAGCACCCGGCCTCACCCTACTTGATTTCGAAGTCAAATGTCTGCTGTTTGCTGATGATCTGGTGCAGCACCTAGATCTTATGCACAGATTCTGTCAGACCTGGGCCCTGACAGTAAATCTCAGTAAGACCAAAATAATTGTGTTCCAAAAAAGGTCCAGTCACCAGGACCACAAATACAAATTCCATCTAGACACCGTTGCCCTAGAGCACACAAAAAACTATACATACCTTGGCCTAAACATCAGCGCCACAGGTAACTTCCACAAAGCTGTGAACGATCTGAGAGACAAGGCAAGAAGGGCATTCTATGCCATCAAAAGGAACATAAATTTCAACATACAAATTAGGATTTGCCTAAAAATACTTGAATCGGTCATAGTGCCCATTGCCCTTTATGGTTGTGAGGTCTGGGGTCCGCTCACCAACCAAGACTTCACAAAATGGGACAAACACCAAATTGATACTCTGCACGCAGAATTCTGCAAAAATATCCTCCGTGTACAACGTAGAACACCAAATAATGCATGCAGAGCAGAATTAGGCCGATACACACTAATTATCAAAATCCAGAAAAGAGCCGTTAAATTCTATAACCACCTAAAAGGAAGCGATTCCCAAACCTTCCATAACAAAGCCATCACCTACAGAGAGATGAACCTGGAGAAGAGTCCCCTAAGCAAGCTAGTCCTGGGGCTCTGTTCACAAACACAAACACACCCTACAGAGCCCCAGGACAGCAGCACAATTAGACCCAACCAAATCATGAGAAAACAAAAAGATAATTACTTGACACATTGGAAAGAATTAACAAAAAAACAGAGCAAACTAGAATGCTATTTGGCCCTATACAGAGAGTACACAGTGGCAGAATACCTGACCACTGTGACTGACCCAAAATTAAGGAAAGCTTTGACTATGTACAGACTCAGTGAGCATAGCCTTGCTATTGAGAAAGGCCGCCGTAGACAGACATGACTCTCAAAAGAAGACAGGCTATGTGCTCACTGCCCACAAAATGAGGTGGATACGGAAGCTGCACTTCCTAACCTCCTGCGCAATGTATGACCATATTAGAGAGACATATTTCCCTCAGATTACACAGATCCACAAAGAATTTGAAAACAAATCCAATTTTGATAAACTCCCATATCTACTGGGTGAAATTCCACAGTGTGCCCTCACAGCAGCAAGATTTGTGACCTGTTGCCACGAGAAAAGGGCAACCAGTGAAGAACAAACACTATTGTAAATACAACCCAAACACTGTATATATATAATATGACATTTGTAATGTCTTTATTGTTTTGAAACTTCTGTATGTGTAATGTTTACTGTTAATGTTTATTGTTTATTTCACTTTATATATTATCTACCTCACTTGCTTTGGCAATGTTAACACATTTCCCATGCCAATAAAGCCCTTGAATTGAATTGATAGATGAAGACAGACAGACAGACAGACAGACAGGCAGGCAGGCAGGCAGGCAGGCAGGCAGGCATGCAGGCAGGCAGGCAGGCAGGCAGGCAGGCAGGCAGGCAGGCAGGCAGGCAGGCAGATAGATAGATAGATAGATAGATAGATAGATAGATAGATAGATAGATAGATAGATAGATAGATAGATAGATAGATAGATAGATAGATAGATAGATAGATAGATAGATAGATAGATAGATAGATAGATAGATAGATAGATAGATAGATAGATAGATAGATAGATAGATAGATAGATAGATAGCTAGCTTGTGGGAGAGAGAGACAGACTGAAAGAGAGAGACAGAGTGAGGTGCGTTGAGGTGGATTTAGGGTGAGATGCTCCAGTGCTTAGCTGCCAAACAGAAGGTCCCTCCAGAGCAAAGAAGATGAGAAGAGAGGAGCGAAAGAAACTGAGAGAAAAGAAAAGGAGGGGAGTTTGATGTGAGCAGTCAACCCCCCTCATCCATTTCACCCCCTTCTCTTTTCCTCCAGCAGAACGTCTATGCTTGCTTTCTTAGTATTCCTCTGAAGCCTCACAGGGGAGAGAAATGCAGACATGTGGACTGCTGGTGAGGCTCAGGCTGGGTGGTGTGTGTGTGTGACGGGGTGTTTGTTAAGGCCTGACAGAGAGGACAGGAAGACTAGTGACTTGAAAGGCTGCCACCAGGGACTTGGGCTGGACAAGTCCTCCCTCTACCTCACCCCACTCTACCTCTCCCCACTCTACCTCTCCCCACTCTACCTTACCCCACTCTAATTCACCCCACTATACCTCTCCTCCCTCTACCTCTCCTCCCTCTACCTCACCCCCCTCTACCTCACCCCACTGTACCTCACTCCCCTCTACCTATCCTCCCTCTACCTCACCCCCCTCTACCTATCCTCCCTCTACCTCTCCTCCCTCTACATCTCCTCTCCTTCCTCTACCTCTCATCTCTTTCCCCTACCTCTCCTTTCCTTCCACTATCTCTCCTCTCCTCCCTCTACCTCTCATTTCCTTCCTCTACCTCTTTCCTCTACCTCTGCTCTCCTTCCTCTCCCTCTCCTCTCTTCCCTCTACCTGTCTATCCTCTACCTCTCCTCTCTATCCTCTACCACTCCTCACCTCCCTTTACCTATCCTCCCTCAACCTCCTCTCCCTCTACCTCTCTTCTCTATCCACTATCTCTCCTCTCTATCCTCTACCTCTCCTCTATGTCCTCTACCTCTCCTCTCTGTCCTCTACCTCTCCTCTCTATCCTCTACCTCTCCTCTCTATCCTCTACCACTCCTCTCTCTATCCTCTTCCTCTCCTCTGCCTCTCCTCCATCTACCTCACCCACTCTACCTCTTCTCCCTCTCCTCTACTCCCTCTACTTCTCCTCTCCTCCTTCTACTCCTCCTCTCCTTCTTCTACATCTGTCTCTCCTCCCTTTACCTCTCCTCTCATTCCTCTCCTCTCCTTCCTCCACCTCTCCTCTCCTCCCTATAACTCTCCTCTACCTCTCCTCCCTCTACCTCACCCCTCTACCTCTTCTTCCTCTACCTCTAACTCTCCCCTCCTTCCTCTAATTCTCCTCTCCTCTCCTTCCTCTAGCTCTCCTCTCCTTACTCTACCTCTCATCTCTTTTCCCTACCTCTCCTTTCCTTCCACTACCTCTCCTCTCCTTCCTATACCTCTCATCTCATTCGTCTACCTCTTTCCTCTACCTCTGCTCTCCTTCCTCTCCATTTACATTACATTTAAGTCATTTAGCAGACGCTCTTATCCAGAGCGACTTACAAATTGGTGAATTCACCTTCTGACATCCAGTGGAACAGCCACTTTACAATAGTGCATCTAAATCATTTAAGGGGGGGGTGAGAAGGATTACTTTATCCTATCCTAGGTATTCCTTGAAGAGGTGGGGTTTCAGGTGTCTCCGGAAGGTGGTGATTGACTCCGCTGTCCTGGCGTCGTGAGGGAGTTTGTTCCACCATTGGGGGGCCAGAGCAGCGAACAGTTTTGACTGGGCTGAGCGGGAACTGTACTTCCTCAGTGGTAGGGAGGCGAGCAGGCCAGAGGTGGATGAACGCAGTGCCCTTGTTTGGGTGTAGGGCCTGATCAGAGCCTGGAGGTACTGCGGTGCCGTTCCCCTCACAGCTCCGTAGGCAAGCACCATGGTCTTGTAGCGGATGCGAGCTTCAACTGGAAGCCAGTGGAGAGAGCGGAGGAGCGGGGTGACGTGAGAGAACTTGGGAAGGTTGAACACCAGACGGGCTGCGGCGTTCTGGATGAGTTGTAGGGGTTTAATGGCACAGGCAGGGAGCCCAGCCAGCATCGAGTTGCAGTAATCCAGACGGGAGATGACAAGTGCCTGGATTAGGACCTGCGCCGCTTCCTGTGTGAGGCTGGGTCGTACTCTGCGGATGTTGTAGAGCATGAACCTACAGGAACGGGCCACCGCCATGATGTTGGTTGAGAACGACAGGGTGTTGTCCAGGATCACGCCAAGGTTCTTAGCGCTCTGGGAGGAGGACACAATGGAGTTGTCAACCGTGATGGCGAGATCATGGAACGGGCAGTCCTTCCCCGGGAGGAAGAGCAGCTCCGTCTTGCCGAGGTTCAGCTTGAGGTGGTGATCCGTCATCCACACTGATATGTCTGCCAGACATGCAGAGATGCGATTCGCCACCTGGTCATCAGAAGGGGGAAAGGAGAAGATTAATTGTGTGTCGTCTGCATAGCAATGATAGGAGAGACCATGTGAGGTTATGACAGAGCCAAGTGACTTGGTGTATAGCGAGAATAGGAGAGGGCCTAGAACAGAGCCCTGGGGGACACCAGTGGTGAGAGCGCGTGGCGAGGAGACAGATTCTCGCCACGCCACCTGGTAGGAGCGACCTGTCAGGTAGGACGCAATCCAAGCGTGGGCCGCGCCGGAGATGCCCAACTCGGAGAGGGTGGAGAGGAGGATCTGATGGTTCACAGTATCGAAGGCAGCCGATAGGTCTAGAAGGATGAGAGCAGAGGAGAGAGAGTTAGCTTTAGCAGTGCGGAGCGCCTCCGTGATACAGAGAAGAGCAGTCTCAGTTGAATGACTAGTCTTGAAACCTGACTGATTTGGATCAAGAAGGTCATTTTGAGAGAGATAGCGGGAGAGCTGGCCAAGGACGGCACGTTCAAGAGTTTTGGAGAGAAAAGAAAGAAGGGATACTGGTCTGTAGTTGTTGACATCGGAGGGATCGAGTGTAGGTTTTTTCAGAAGGGGTGCAACTCTCGCTCTCTTGAAGACGGAAGGGACGTAGCCAGCGGTCAGGGATGAGTTGATGAGCGAGGTGAGGTAAGGGAGAAGGTCTCCGGAAATGGTCTGGAGAAGAGAGGAGGGGATAGGGTCAAGCGGGCAGGTTGTTGGGCGGCCGGCCGTCACAAGAAGCGAGATTTCATCTGGAGAGAGAGGGGAGAAAGAGGTCAGAGCACAGGGTAGGGCAGTGTGAGCAGAACCAGCGGTGTCGTTTGACTTAGCAAACGAGGATCGGATGTCGTCGACCTTCTTTTCAAAATGGTTGACGAAGTCATCTGCAGAGAGGGAGGAGGGGGCGAGGGGGAGGAGGATTCAGGAGGAAGGAGAAGGTGGCAAAGAGCTTCCTAGGGTTAGAGGCAGATGCTTGGAATTTAGAGTGGAAGAAAGTGGCTTTAGCAGCAGAGACAGAGGAGGAAAATGTAGAGAGGAGGGAGTGAAAGGATGCCAGGTCCGCAGGGAGGCGAGTTTTCCTCCATTTCCGCTCGGCTGCCCGGTGCACTGTTCTGTGAGCTCGCAATGAGTCGTCGAGCCACGGAGCGGGAGGGGAGGACCGAGCCGGCCTGGAGGATAGGGGACATAGAGAGTCAAAGGATGCAGAAAGGGAAGAGAGGAGGGTTGAGGAGGCAGAATCAGGAGATAGGTTGGAGAAGGTATGAGCAGAGGGAAGAGATGATAGGATGGAAGAGGAGAGAGTAGCGGGGGAGAGAGAGCGAAGGTTGGGACGGCGCGATACCATCCGAGTAGGGGCAGTGTGGGAAGTGTTGGATGAGAGCGAGAGGGAAAAGGATACAAGGTAGTGGTCGGAGACTTGGAGGGGAGTTGCAATGAGGTTAGTGGAAGAACAGCATCTAGTAAAGATGAGGTCGAGCGTATTGCCTGCCTTGTGAGTAGGGGGGAAGGTGAGAGGGTGAGGTCAAAAGAGGAGAGGAGTGGAAAGAAGGAGGCAGAGAGGAATGAGTCAAAGGTAGACGTGGGGAGGTTAAAGTCGCCCAGGACTGTGAGAGGTGAGCCGTCCTCTCCCTCTCCTCTCTTCCCTCTACCTGTCTATCCTCTACCTCTCCTCTCTATCCTCTACCACTCCTCACCTCTCTTTACCTATCCTCCCTCAACCTCCACTCCCTCTACATCTCCTCCCTCTAACGCTCCTCCTCTCTCCCTCTACTTCTCTATCTCTCCTCTCTATCCTCTACCTCTCCTCTCTATCCTCTACCTCTCCTCTCTATCCTCTACCTCTCCTCTCTATCCTCTACCACTCCACTCCTCACCTCCCTTTACCTATTCTCCCTCAACCTCCCCTCCCTCTACCTCTCCTCTCTATCCTCTATCCTTAATTTTTTTATTTCACCTTTATTTAACCAGGTAGGCAAGTTGAAAACAAGTTCTCATTTACAATTGCGACCTGGCCAGGATAAAGCAAAGCAGTTCGACACATACAACGACACAGAGTTACACATGGAGTAAAACAAACATACAGTCAATAATACAGTATAAACAAGTCTATATACGATGTGAGCAAATGAGGTGAGATAAGGGAGGTAAAGGCAAAAAAAGGCCATGGTGGCAAAGTAAATACAATATAGCAAGTAAAACACTGGAATGGTAGATTTGCAATGGAAGAATGTGCAAAGTAGAAATAAAAATAATGGGGTGCAAAGGAGCAAAATTAATTAATTAATTAAATACAGTAGGGAAAGAGGTAGTTGTTTGGGCTAAAATATAGGTGGGCTATGTACAGGTGCAGTAATCTGTGAGCTGCTCTGACAGTTGGTGCTTAAAGCTAGTGAGGGAGATAAGTGTTTCCAGTTACAGAGATTTTTGTAGTTCGTTCCAGTCATTGACAGCAGAGAACTGAAAGGAGAGGCGGCCAAAGAAAGAATTGGTTTTGGGGGTGACTAGAGAGATACACCTGCTGGAGCGTGTGCTACAGGTGGGAGATGCTATGGTGACCAGCGAGCTGAGATAAGGGGGGACTTTACCTAGCAGGGTCTTGTAGATGACATGGAGCCAGTGGGTTTGGCGACGAGTATGAAGCGAGGGCCAGCCAACGAGAGCGTACAGGTCGCAATGGTGGGTAGTATATGGGGCTTTGGTGACAAAACGGATTGCACTGTGATAGACTGCATCCAATTTGTTGAGTAGGGTATTGGAGGCTATTTTGTAAATGACATCGCCAAAGTCGAGGATTGGTAGGATGGTCAGTTTTACAAGGGTATGTTTGGCAGCATGAGTGAAGGATGCTTTGTTGTGAAATAGGAAGCCAATTCTAGATTTAACTTTGGATTGGAGATATTTGATATGGGTCTGGAAGGAGAGTTTACAGTCTAACCAGACACCTAAGTATTTGTAGTTGTCCACGTATTCTAAGTCAGAGCCGTCCAGAGTAGTGATGTTGGACAGGCAGGCAGGTGCGGGTAGCGATCTGTTGAAGAGCATGCATTTAGTTTTACTTGTATTTAAGAGCAATTGGAGGCCACGGAAGGAGAGTTGTATGGCATTGAAGCTTGCCTGGAGGGTTGTTAACACAGTGTCCAAAGAAGTGCCAGAAGTATACAGAATGGTGTCGTCTGCGTAGAGGTGGATCAGAGACTCACCAGCAGCAAGAGCGACCTCATTGATGTATACAGAGAAGAGAGTCGGTCCAAGAATTGATCCCTGTGGCACCCCCATAGAGACTGCCAGAGGTCCGGACAGCAGACCCTCCGATTTGACACACTGAACTCTATCAGAGAAGTAGTTGGTGAACCAGGTGAGGCAATCATTTGAGAAACCAAGGCTGTTGAGTCTGCCGATGAGGATGTGGTGATTGACAGAGTCAAAAGCCTTGGCCAGATCAATGAACACGGCTGCACAGTAATGTTTCTTATCGATGGCGGTTAAGATATCGTTTAGGACCTTGAGCGTGGCTGAGGTGCACCCATGACCAGCTCTGAAACCAGATTGCATAGCAGAGAAGGTATGGTGAGATTCGAAATGGTCGGTAATCTGTTTGTTGACTTGGCTTTCGAAGACCTTAGAAAGGCATGGTAGGATAGATATAGGTCTGTAGCAGTTTGGGTCAAGAGTGTCCCCCCTTTGAAGAGGGGGATGACCGCAGCTGCTTTCCAATCTTTGGGAATCTCAGACGACACGAAAGAGAGGTTGAACAGGCTAGTAATAGGGGTGGCAACAATTTCGGCAGATAATTTTAGAAAGAAAGGGTCCAGATTGTCTAGCCCGGCTGATTTGTAGGGGTCCAGATTTTGCAGCTCTTTCAGAACATCAGCTGAACGGATTTGGAAGAAGGAGAAATGGGGAAGGCTTGGGCGAGTTGCTGTGGGGGGTGCAGTGCTGTTGACCGGGGTAGGAGTAGCCAGGTGGAAAGCATGGCCAGCCGTAGAAAAATGCTTATTGAAATTCTCAATTATGGTGGATTTATCAGTGGTGACAGTGTTTCCTATCTTCATTGCAGTGGGCAGCTGGGAGGAGGTGTTCTTATTCTCCATGGACTTTACAGTGTCCCAGAACTTTTTTGAGTTAGTGTTGCAAGAAGCAAATTTCTGCTTGAAAAAGCGAGCCTTGGCTTTTCTAACTGCCTGTGTATAATGGTTTCTAGCTTCCCTGAACAGCTGCATATCACGGGGGCTGTTTGATGCTAATGCAGAACACCATAGGATGTTTTTGTGTTGGTTCAGGGCAGTCAGGTCTGGGGAGAACCAAGAGCTATATCTGTTCCTGGTTCTAAATTTCTTGAATGGGGCATGTTTATTTATGATGGTTAGGAAGGCATTTAAAAAAATATCCAGGCATCCTCTACTGACGGGATGAGATCAATATCCTTCCAGGATACCCCAGCCAGGTCGATTAGAAAGGCCTGCTCGCTGAAGTGTTTCAGCGAGCGTTTTACAGTGATGAGTGGAGGTCGTTTGACCGCTGACCCATTACGGATGCAGGCAATGAGGCAGTGATCGCTGAGTTCTTGGTTGAAGACAGCAGAGGTGTATTTAGAGGGCAAGTTGGTTAGGATGATATCTATGAGGGTGCCCGTGTTTAAGGCTTTGGGAAGGTACCTGGTAGGTTCATTGATAATTTGTGTGAGATTGAGGGCATCAAATTTAGATTGTAGGATGGCTGGGGTGTTAAGCATGTTCCAGTTTAGGTCGCCTAGCAGCACGAGCTCTGAAGATAGATGGGGGGCAATCAGTTCACATATGGTGTCCAGAGCACAGCTGGTGGCAGAGGGTGGTCTATAGCAGGCTGCAACGGTGAGAGACTTGTTTTTAGAGAAGTGGATTTTTAAAAGTAGAAGTTCAAATTGTTTGGGTACAGACCTGGATAGTAGGACAGAACTCTGCAGGCTATCTTTGCAGTAGATTGCAACACCGCCCCATTTGGCAGTTCTATCTTGTCTGAAAATGTTGTAGTTTGGAATTAAAATTTCAGAATTTTTGGTAGTCTTCCTAAGCCAGGATTCAGACACAGCTAGAACATCCGGGTTGGCAGAGTGTGCTAAAGCAGTGAATAGAACAAACTTAGGGAGGAGGCTTCTAATGTTAACATGCATGAAACCAAGGCTATTACGGTTACAGAAGTCGTCAAAAGCGAGCGCCTGGGGAATAGGAGTGGAGCTAGGCACTGCAGGGCCTGGATTCACCTCTACATCGCCAGAGGAACAGAGGAGGAGTAGAATAAGGGTGCGGCTAAAAGCAATAAGAATTGGTCGTCTAGAACGTCTGGAACAGAGAGTAAAAGGAGGTTTCTGGGGGCGATAAAATAGCATCAAGGTATAATGTACAGACAAAGGTATGGTAGGATGTGAATACAGTGGAGGTAAACCTAGGTATTGAGTGATGAAGAGAGAGATATTGTCTCTAGAAACATCATTGAAACCAGGAGATGTCATTGCATGTGTGGGTGGTGGAACTAATAGGTTGGATAAGGTATAGTGAGCAGGTCTAGAGGCTCTACAGTGAAATAAGCCAATAAACACTAACCAGAACAGCAATGGACAAGGCATATTGACATTAAGGAGAGGCATGCTTAGTCGAGTGATCAAAAGGGTCCGGTGAGTGGAGAGGTTGGTTGGGGTCACGGCGATTTAGACAGCTAGCCAGGCCATCGGTAGCAAGCTAGCATAGGATGGACGTCTGTTATTAGCCACCTCTTGCGTTCCATCAGTAGATTAGTGGGGTTCCGTGTGGTAGAGGGGATTAATCCAAATCACACAACAACAACAAAAATAAAAACAATAGATATAGTTCGAGGCCCAAGAATACAAAAATAAATAAAATAAAAAATAATAAAAATAAATAAATAAATTGTCCGATTGTCTATTCAGAAAGCAGCCGATAAGACAGCTAACAGTTAGCAGGCCGCAGATGGGCGTTCAGGTAACATCGCGACGGAGGAGCCAGCCGGATAACTCCTTCGGGTAGATAACGTCGGCAGTCCAGTTGTGAAGGCCCGGTGGGGCTCCGCGTAGGCAGTAAAACGGGTCCGGATAGGTGACTGCAGCCCAGGAGTGATTGATGGAACTCTTCAGCTGGCTCGCTCCGGAATAATTGATGTTTGCTCCGGAATCGACGAAAGCTTTAACTAGCTTCTGACCTAGCTTCTGATTAGCTTCTGGATTAGCTTCTGGCTAGCTCCTGGCTAGCTCCTGGCTAGTTTCTGGCTAGCTTCTGGCTAGTTTCTGGCTAGCTTCTTGGAGGATTACAGATTTGAGGTAAATAATATTTTTTTATAAATATAAATTGGTGAGGCGGGTTGCAGGAGAGTGTTTTGAAGATGAGTTTATAGAGAAAAAAAATGTATGAAAAAAGTTGTAAATATATATATATATATTTATATATACACGGGACACGACAAGACGAGGACAAAAGACGTCTGAACTGCTATGCCATCTTGGATCGCAATCTCTCCTCTCTATCCTCTACCTATCCTCTCTATCCTCTACCAGTCCTCACCTCCCTTTACCTATCCTCCCTCATCCTCCCCTCACTCTACATCTCCTCGCTCTACAACTCTTCCCTCTACCTCTCCTCCCTCTACCTCTCCACCTCCACCTCTCCTCCCTCTACCTCTCCAACTCTCCTCTCCTCCTTCTACCTCTCCCTCTCCTCTCCTCCCTCTACCGCTCTACCTCTACCTCTCCTCTCCTCCCTCTACCTCTCCCCCTCTACCTCTCCACCTCCACCTCTCCTCTCCTCCCTCTACCTCTCACCCTCTACCTCTCCCTCTCCTCCCTCTACCTCTCCACCTCCACCTCTCCTCTCCACCTCCACCTCTCCTCCCTCTACCTCTCCTCACTCTACCTCTCCCCCTCTACCTCCCCACCTCTCCCTCTCCTCTCCCCCCTCTACCTCTCCACCTCTACCTCTCCCCCTCTACCTCTCTACCTCTACCTCTCCTCTCCTCCTCTACCTCTCCTCTCCTCCCTCTACCTCTCCACCTCTCCCTCTACCTCTCCACCTCTACCTCTCCCCCTCTACCTCTCCTCCCTCTACCTCTCCCTCTCCTCCCTCTAACTCTCCACCTCTACCTCTCTTCTACTGCTCTACCTCTCCTCTCCTCCCTCTACCTCTCTACCTCTACCTCTCCTCCTCTACCTCTACCTCTCCTCTCCTCCCTCTACCTCTCCACCTCTACCTCTCCTCCTCTACCTCTCCTCTCCTCCCTCTACCTCTCTACCTCTACCTCTCCTCCTCTACCTCTACCTCTCCTCTCCTCCCTCTACCTTTCCACCTCTACCTCTCCACCTCCACCTCTCCTCTCCTCCCTCTACCTCTCCACCTCCACCTCTCCTCCCTCTACCTCTCCACCTCCACCTCTCCTCTCCTCCCTCTACCTCTCCCCCTCTACCTCTCCACCTCCACCTCTCCTCTCCTCCCTCTACCTCTCCCCCTCTACCTCTCACCCTCTACCTCTCACCCTCTACCTCTCCTCCCTCTACCTCTCTACCTCTACCTCTCCTCCCTCTACCTCCCTCACTCTACCTCTCCTCACTCTACCTCTCCTCACTCTACCTCTCCACCTCTACCTCTCCACCTCCACCTCTCCTCTCCTCCCTCTACCTCTCCACCTCTACCTCTCTTCTACTGCTCTACCTCTCCTCTCCTCACTCTACCTCTCTACCTCTACTTCTCCTCTACTCCTTCTATCGCTCTACCTCTACCTCTCCTCCCTCTACCTCTCTACCTCTACCTCTCCTCTCCTCCTCTACCTCCACCTCTACCTCTCCTCCCCTCCTCTACCTCTCCTCCCTCTACCTCTCTACCTCTACCTCTCCTCCCTCTACCTTTCCACCTCTATCTCTCCTCCTCTACCTCTCCTCTCCTCCCTCTACCTCTCCACCTCTACCTCTCCACCTCTCCCTCTCCTCTCCTCCCTCTACCTCTCCACCTCTACCTCTCCCCCTCTACCTCTCCTCCCTCTACCTCTCCCTCTCCTCCCTCTAACTCTCCACCTCTACCTCTCTTCTACTGCTCTACCTCTCCTCTCCTCCCTCTACCTCTCTACCTCTACCTCTCCTCTCCTCCTCTACCTCAACCTCTCCTCTCCTCCCTCTACCTCTCCACCTCTACCTCTCCTCCCTCTACCTCTCTACCTCTACCTCTCCTCCCTCTACCTTTCCACCTCTACCTCTCCACCTCTACCTCTCCTCCCTCTACCTCTCTACCTCTACCTCTCCTCTCCTCCTCTACCTCTACCTCTACCTCTCCTCCCCTCCTCTACCTCTCCTCCCTCTACCTCTACCTTTCCACCTCTATCTCTCCTCCTCTACCTCTCCTCTCCTCCCTCTACCTCTACCTCTCCTCTCCTCCTCTACCTCTCTACCTCTACCTCTCCTCTCTCTACCTCTCCACCTCTACCTCTCCTCCCCTCCTCTACCTCTCCTCCCTCTACCTCTCTACCTCTACCTCTCCTCCCTCTACCTTTCCACCTCTATCTCTCCTCCTCTGCCTCTCCTCTCCTCCCTCTACCTCTACCTCTCCTCCTCTACCTCTCTACCTCTACCTCTCCTCTCCTCCCTCTACCTCTCCACCTCTACCTCTCCTCTCCTCCTCTACCTCTCCTCCCTCTACCTCTCATCCCTCTACCTTTCCACCTCTACCTCTCCTCTCCTCCCTCTACCTCTACCTTTCCTCCCTCTAACGCTCCTCTCACTGTCCACATATCCTTCTCTAGTCCTTTCTGTGCACAGTTCTCATGCCTACCAGATTCACATGACCAGTTAAAATCCCATCAATAATACTGTGATATATTCACTTCTGTATGTTGTCTTCTTTATTAGTGTGAATGGTACAGTTTGTGTTTTAGTAACGATATCTACAACAATGATTCCCTTACAGAACTATTACTACCCCAACTATCCTCTCTATTGCTACTACCAATAAACTATACACACAAACTTTGTCCGTTCCACTTCCTCCTCTCCCCCAAAGTGATCCTCTTCTGTCACCTTGATCCTGGTCGTCATGCTTCCCTGACCATTCCAAAGGTCACAGCTTGTAGCCACTGTCATTACCTGTCACTCTTCCCACACTCCCTCCCCCCTTCCCTCCCTCCTCCCTCCATCCCTCCATCTCTCCCTCCTCAAGACGCTCTCTGTCATGGATTTCATTCCTCGGCTCTGGGAGACACATCAAAGTGACATTCTTAGTTGGGCTTTGAAGGTTAAGAGCGGAGAGAGGGAGAAGTGATCCTACTAGGAAATGAGCAGAGTGTGTGTGTAGCGTGTAGCTTGTAGCGTGTAGCGTGTAGTAGAATGTAGTATGTAGTGTGGACATGGGAGGGAATGCAGAACATGCAGAGGCAGGGCAGTAGAGTCAAGTTGACCAAGGTTGCTCTCAACAGGACCCTGTTGAAGTGTTAATTTATGTGTTTCATTGTATCAGACAGTCTGCCATTTACAATGACAGTTTTATCTGATTCTCAGTCTGTCCACATCTCCGGATTCATCATTCTAACATTTTTGGAGGAACAGATAGTTGTGTTTCAGCACAAAAGCAGTTTAGTCTAATCAGGGAATGTTGTTACTGTGGGAGGAACCAAATGAATGGGAGGAACTGCAGACAAGTCACTGTCCTTCATATTACCAGAGAAACACTCAGTAAACAAAGCTATTGTAACAGCTTTGTTTAATTGAAACAAGCTTTATTGAGAGGAGAAGGAAACAGCTTAAAGAGACAGGGATGTGTGGTGTCATTTCATCAACCAGGAGAGTGAAGGGAGGGTCGCAAAACTTTAATCACATCCGATCAATTATTCATGTTGTGGGCCCTGGTCATACACACCACGCACGCACACACCATTCACACACGCACGCACGCACACACACACAAACAGACCTGACAGACAGACTGGCGGGCTGGAATGAATAATGCAAGCAGCATTTACACTGGAAAGTCCATCTCTGATCTCTGCTCAGTCTGTTAGAAACATTATGTAACAACAGGGAATGTCAAGTAGAGAGAGAGGCAATGTATCAAACAGGATGAGACACAACCCTCAAACTGAAGCGGCCAGGTCACACCAGACCCACTGCAGTATTAGACGTTTGTCCCGGCAACAGGGTAAAATACATTGTAGATGTGTCCTGTAACACCACCACCGCATGTTTTAAATCAGTCTGTTATACACATTACGACAACTGAGGACATATCGCTACAAAATTCATTGCAACTTGGAAGTTATTGCTGTCAAGGGAGAAGGGAGACAACAAAGACAGAGAGAGGTTCTGGGGGAGGGAATAGGACAGAGAGAGGATGATGGGGGTGGAGGGGGGGGCGAAAAGAGGCAGGGAGGGGAAACCAGGGAGGGTGAGATAGATAAAAAATAAAAGTGTAATTCTTGGCTGCCACCATTTATCGTTAAATCCCTGACAGGCACCTACCATAAGTCACTAAATAATCGCACAGAGATCCCTCATGTCCTCCTCTCTCCTTCCTGATGCCCTTGGTACCACCGCAGTGATAGGTCAAACTACTGTCTGTCGATAGCGGATTTGCTATATGGTGCGTTGGTTTTGTCTCTGATTGGTTCATTCCACAGGGGTTGTGTTGGGTCTACTGTACAAGAACAGCTGTGCATTTTGACTTCCTTTTTTCACGGAACCCCTGAAATACGTACTAAAGATCTTGGGTTGAGAATCACCACTACAAGGTGGATGGATAAAAGACGATGGAATATAACAGGACACAGTGTATGTTTCTAACACGGCATCACCGGGTGGTGATCCTGCATTTCAGAGGCCACATTAACTGTATTGACATCTGCATGGGAACGTTCCATTGCATTAGGCAATACTCAATTCACCTTTGTCCTCTTCTTAAATTCCATTTAAGTTCCAGATATTTGAGACGCAGGAAGAGTATCCTTCTTTCTGAACATGTTTGACATGTTTATATCTACAGTGCTTTCCAAAAGTAATCATGCCCCTTGACTTATTACATATTTTGTTGTGTTACAACCTGAATTCATCATGGATTTAAAAATATATATATTCTCACCCATCTCCACACAATACCCCATAATGACAAAATCAAAATGTGTTTTTAGAAATATTTGCAAATATATAGAATATATCTCATTTACATAAGTATTCACACCCCTGAGTCAATACTTTGTAGAATCACCTTTGGCGGCGATTACAGCTGTGAGTCCTTTTGGGTAAGTCTCTAAGAGCTTTGCACACCTGGATTCTACAATATTTTACCATTATTCTTTAAAAACTCTTCAAGCTCTGTCAAGTTGATTGTTGATCATTGCTAGACAGGCATTTTCATGTCTTGCCATAGATATTCAGGCTGTTTTAAGTCAAAACTGTAACTAGGCTACTCAGGAAGTCTTCTTGGTAAGCAACTCCAGGATAGATTTGACTTTGTGTTTTAGGTTATTGTTATTGTGAATTCATTTCCCAGTGTCTGGTGGAAAGCAGACCGAACCAGGTTTTTCTGTAGGATTTTGCCTTTGCTTATAGCTGTATTTTTTTTAAACCCCCCCTAGTCCTTGCTGATGACAAGCATACCCATAACATGATGCAGCCACGGCCATGCTTAAAAATATGAAGAGTGGTAATCAGTGATGTGTTGTGTTGGATTTGCCACAAACATAACACTTTATTTCTTTGCTACATTTTTTGCAGTATTATGTTAGTTTGTGCATTGTTGCAAACAGGATGCATGTTTTGGAATATTTCTATTCTGTACAGGCTTCCTTCTTTTTATTCTGTCATTTAGGTTAGTATTGTGGAGTAACTACAATGTTGTTGATCCCCATCCTCATTTTTCTCATATCACAGACATTAAACTCTGTAACTGTTTTAAAATCACTATTGGCCTCATGGTGAAATCCCTGAGCAGTTTCCTTCCTCTCAGGCAACTGAGTTAGGAAGGAGACCTGTACATTTGTAGTGACTGGGTGTATTGATACACCATCCAAAGCCAAATAACTTCATCAAGCTCAAAGGGATATTCATATATGTTTTTTATTACACTTCTACCAATCGGTGCCCTTCTTTGCGAGGCATTGAAAAACCTCCCTGGTCCTTGTGGTTGACTGTGCTTGAAATTCACTACTCGATTGAGGGATGTTACAGATAACTGCATGTGTAGGGTACAGAGACGAGGTAGTTATTCAAAAATCATGTTAACTAACCACTGTCACTGAACACGTAATGAGTCCATGCAACTTATTATACAATTTGTTAAGCACATTTTTACTCCTGAATTTATTGAGGCTTGCCATACAAAAGGGATTGAATACTTATTGACTCAAAACATTTCAGCTTTAAATGTATTATACATTAACAAAAAAATGTTCTACAAACAAAATTCAATTTTGACATTATGGGGCACTGTGTGTTGATCAGTGGCACGACATCTCAAGTTATTCAATATAAAATTCAGGCTGTAAAATCAAATCAAATGTTTTTGGTCACATACACATGGTTTGCAGATGTTAATGCGAGTGTAGTGAAAAGCTTGTGCTTCTAGTTCAGACCATGCAGTAACATCTAACAAGTAATCTAACAATTTCACAACAACTACCTTATACACACAAGTGTAAAGGAATGAATAATAATATGTACATTGTTGGGGAATAATCAGAATTGGTTGGTAACATAGGTAAGATGTTTTATATTCATGATATGCTTATGAGTTATTTCTCATAAGAATGTATTTTGTTGTACTATAGTGGTGGCCATTGGCAGTTATCTGTTCTCTGTCAGGACTAAGTTGCTTGGGCCGCAGAGAGGGGAGAGGTCAAGGTGTCATCATGTGTAAACATATCTTTTGCTCCACTGTGTCTGTGTGCCAGTTACTCCCTACTTTTCCCATCGGGGAGAGGAGGATGGCAGTGTCTGGAATCATTCTATGCTCCCTCTTTTGTTGCCCCTATCTTAACCTATAGCCTCACTCTCCTCTCTGTGAGCTTGTCCAGGATTGGTTGTATTTAGAATTGGTTGTATCTAAATGACAATTTGATATATATCATAGGGTGGGGGTAATGTCTTGGTACCATTTTGTACCAAGGACGAAATAAGAGCTTTGTTTAGGAGACCAAACTGAACGATAATTTATAGCCAACTCTGTCTGGCTAGGGGATACTCCTCTCTGAAGTAAAGTCTTTCTTTGTGTAAGTTCCTAAGACCTGTGGTTTGTCATGTTGTCTAAGGGGGGTGGATCTTTGCTATAAAGGATCCCATTTGCCATTATGTTGGGATTCTCAACTTTTCATTAGAGATACTGAACTGTTGAAAGTCAAAATGCTATTGCAAAAGCTTCATTATTATTATAGGTGAAGATTAAGCATATCTCTGACTGGTGTGTGGTTTGCTCTCATGATTTGGTAAATAGAGGAAATTTCCACGACAACATATAAATATATGGATGAGTGATGGCCGTGCAGCACAGGCAAGATGCAGTAAATGGTATAGAGTACAGTATATACATATGAGATGAGTAATGTAGGGTATGTAAACATTACATAAAGTGGCATTGTTTAAAGTGACTAGTGATACATTTATTACATCTAATTTTTTTATATTAAAGTGGCTAGAGATTGAGACAGTACATTGGCAGCTGTTTAACAGTCTGATGGCCTTGAGATAGAAGCTGTTTTTCAGTCTCTCGGTCCTAGCTTTGATGCACCTGTACTGACCTCGCCTTCTGGATGATAGCGGGGTGAACAGGCAGTGGCTCAGGTGGTTGTTGTCCTTGATGATCTTTATGGCCTTCCTGTGACATCGGGTGGTGTTGATATCCTGGAGGGCAGGTAGTTTGCCCCCGGTGATGCGTTGTGCAGACCTCACTACCCTCAGGAGAGCCTTACGGTTGTGGGCGGAGCAGTTGCCGTACCAGGCGGTGATACAGCCCAACAAGATGCTCTCAATTGTGCATCTGTAAAAGTTTGTGAGTGTTTTCGGTGACAAGCCAAATTTCTTCAGCCTCCTGAGGTTCTATTTATATTTGTCAACAGGAATCTTATATGGAAGACAAAGTGGATGGATGGTATTAAACTAACTAACTTATAAATGAATTAACAACTAAATGATCAAAACACAGAAGAATACAGTATGCATAGGTCATAAATGCTAATAACATAAATAATTGTTATATACAATACCAGTCCAAAGTTTGGACACACCTACGCATTCCAGGGTTTTTCTTTACTTTTATTATTTTCTTCATTGTAGAATAATAATGAAGACATCAAAACTATGAAATAATACATATGGAATCATGTAGTAACCAAAAAAAGTGTTAAACTAATAAAAAATATTTTATACTTAAAATTCTTCAAATTAGCCACCCTTTGCCTTGATGACAGCTTTGTAGACCCTTGGCATTCTCTCAACCAGCTTCATTAGATAGTCACCTGGAATTAATTTCAATTAACAGGTTTGCCTTGTTAAAAGGTAATTTGTGGAATGCATTTGAACCAATCAGTTGTGTTGTGACAAGGTAGGGTTGGTATACAGAAGATAGCCCTATTTGGTAAAATACCAAGTCCATATTATTGCAAGAACAGCTCAAATAAGCATGAAGGTCAGTAAATCCGGAACATTTCAAGAACTTTCTTCAAGTACAGTCGCAAAAAACAAACGATATGATGAAACTGGCTCTCATGATGACCGCCACAGGAAAGGAAGACCCAGAGTTACCTCTGCTGTAGAGGATAAGTTCATTAGAGTTAACTGTACCTTAGATTGCAGCCCAAGTAAATGCTTCACGGACTTCAAGTAACAGACACGTCTCAACATCAACTGTTCAGAGGAGACTGTGTGAATCAGGCCTTCATGGTCGAATTGCTGCAAAGAAACACGAGCAATTTACATTAGATCCGTAGGAACTGTCCTTTGGTCTGATGAGTCCAAATTAGAGATTTTTGGTTCCAACCGCTGTGTCTTTTTGAGACGTGTCCAATTATTTGACTGGTAATGTATATGTCATGTTATTGTCTTTAAATGTGTTGATTGTGTTTGTTGGGCCACACTATGCATCCTTGTCATGTCCCTGCCTGTCACACCTGAGGAGGAGTAGAGGAGCGATGAGCTCCTCTAGGATGATGTACGGTGTCTTCCTTTGACTGATAAAAAGGTAGAGTGTGTCTGTACAGATGGACCGATGGATGGGATCAATTCTTCCCTCTGTCCTCTTCCTCTCCATGTGTGATATTTACCTCCCCTCCTCCCCAAACAGGGATATTTTGGACACTTTGTACCAGTCTACAGAGATTAGCATGAATTTGGGGGACATGCATGAAATTGTTTTCTTGTGTTTTATTGTCATGATGCTGTTTATATACAGTGTGGATGGGAGGGGGGAGAGAGAGATTTTTTTTTAAAGAAAAAAGTTTTGTCTTCCGGGAAGGGGGAACAGTAAATAAGTAGTAATGAGGGAAATGCATGCATATGTGTGTGTGTGTGTGTGTGTGTGTGCGCACATGTATATGTGTGTATGCTTGTGTGTGTGCGTGCCGGCGCATGTGTTTCTGTCTGTGTGTGTTTGTAAGGGATCGTTTTCTGTCATCACTATAGAAGACTGTGACCCCAGAACACAGTGGCACTGAGCTGCTGTGTTATTCAGACGGTGTGTCGTCGTCCCCCCCCATCCTCTGGAGAAGGCTAGACTGTGAATGCTGGGAGCTGACTGACTGACATTTGCACGTTAAAATTGTCTCCGTTTCCCCCCTAAACACCTACACTGCTTAAGGAAAACAGTGGAGGGACAAGGGTCTCTCTTTGTTGAGGTGGTGTGTGTGTGTGTGTGTGTGTGTGTGTGTGTGTGTGTGTGTGTGTGTGTGTGTGTGTGTGTGTGTGTGTGTGTGTGTGTGTGTGTGTGTGTGTGTGTGTGTGTGTGTGTGTGTGTGTGTGTGTCGTGTAATGAATGGACTCCTGCTGTGTCATATTAGCCTCACTGGAATGCCACACAAGGCCCTGCTGCAATGCTGCCTATTCATTTAGGTGTGTGTGTGTGTGTGTGTCCTGCATGCCTGTGTGTGTCCATCATGTGTCATGGTAGCTGCTAGGGCTGCGTGTTCTGTCTGGCTGAATCTCCTGCTCTGCTTCAGCAGTCAGTCTCCTCTCAGTTCCCTCAAAGAGCATCTCTGTCCCTTAGAGGCTCTCCCTCTTCTACGCTGCATCCATTTCAGATACACTCTCTTCTCCTCTCCTCTTCTCCTCTCCCCATCATCTTCTCCTCTCCCCTCGGCACCAGACTCACCACAGCTCCTCTTCTCCTTTCTTCATCCTCCTCCTCCTCCTCCTCTCCCAGGACTCAGGTGTGTGATTGACAGCTGTCCACTTATATGAGGCAGAAGAACACCAACAGTTCTCGGACTGAACAACACTAGAACTAGTCTAAACCAGATTAACTGTTTCCTCTTAACATTTCTCTGTTTTTCTTTTTATCAGCTTCTTAAAAAGGTACAATATGCAAAAATCACTCAGCCATTTCCTGGTTGCTAAAATTCTAATAAACTCAGCAAAAAAAGAAACGTCCTCTCACTGTCAACTGTATTTATTTTCAGCAATCTTAACATGTGTAAATATTTGTATGAACAAGATTCAACAACTGAGACATAAACTGACATGTGACTAACAGAAATTGAATAATGTGTCCCTGAACAAAGGGGGGGGGTCAAAATCAAAAGTAACAGTCAGTATCTGGTGTGGCCACCAGCTGCATCAAGTATTGCAGTGCATCTCCTCCTCATGGACTGCACCAGATTTGCCAGTTCTTGCTGTGAGATGTTACCCCACTCTTCCACAAAGGCACCTGCAAGTTCCCAGACATTTCTGGGGGGAATGGCCCTAGCCCTCACCCTCCAATCCAACAGGTCCTCAGTGTAACGCTCATTCCTTCAACAATAAATGCAAATCCGACCATCACCGCTGGTGAGACAAAACCATGACTCAGTGAAGAGCACTTTTGCCAGTCCTCTTTAATGCAGGTACTATTTAATGAAGCTGCCAGTTGAGGACTTGTGAGGCATCTGTTTCTCAAACTAGACACTCTAATGTACTTGTCCTCTTGCTCAGTTGTGCACCGGGGCCTCCCACTCCTCTTTCTATTTTGGTTGGAGCCAGTTTGCGCTATTCTATGAAGGGAGTAGAACACAGCTTTGTATGAGATCTTCAGTTTCTTGGCAATTTCTCACATGGAAGAGCCTTCATTTCTCAGACCAAGAATAGACTGACGAGTTTCAGAAGAAAGGTCTTTGTTTCTGGCCATTTTGAGCCTGTAATCGAACCCACAAATGCTAATGCTCCAGATACTCAACTAGTCTAAAGAAGGCCAGTTTTATTGCTTCTTTAATCAAAACAACAGTTTTCAGCTCTGCTAACATAATTGCAATAGGGTTTTCTAATGATCAATTAGCCTTTTAAAATTATAAACTTGGATTAGCTAACACAGCGTGCCATTGGAAAACAGGAGGGATGGTTGCTGATAATGTGTCTCTGTACGCCTATGTAGATATTCCATAAAAAAACTGCCGTTTCCAGCTACAATAGCCACTTACAACATTAACAATGTCTACACTGTATTTCTGATCAATTTGATGTTATTTTAAATGGACCAAAAATGTGCTTTTCTTTAAAAATCAAGGACATTTCCAGGTGACGCCAAACCTTTGAACGGTAGTGTATGTCAGAGAGTTGGCCTAAGATACAGTGGCATAGTATAGAGTACAGTATACACAGTGCATATCAGATGGGTGATGCAATATTTACAAACCATTAAAGTGACTAAGATACCGTAGAATAGTATAGAGTACAGTGTACACATATGAGATGAGTAATGCGAGATATGGAGAAATAAAGTGGCTCATGTTTCATTTCCTTAAAGTGTCTATAGGCAGCAGCCTCAGATGTGCTGGAGATGACTGTTTAACAGTCAGTGGTGTATTATAGAATACAATACAGTATATACATATGAAATGGGTAATGCAATATGTAAACACAATTTAAATGTGACTAAGATACAGTAGAATAGTGTGGAGTGCAGTTTATACATATGAGATGAGTAATGCCAGATACGGATCATTATTAAAGTGGCTAGGGATCCATTTCTAAAAGTGGCCAGTGATTCCTTTTTTTTCCAGATTGCATCTGTAAAAGTTTGTGAGGGTTTTAAGTGTTAGGCCAAATTTCTTTAGCCTCCTGAGGTTGAAGAGGCGCTGTTGCGCCTTCTTCACCACACTGTCTGTGTGGGTGGACCATTTCAGTTTGTCAGTGATGTGTACACCGAGGAACTTGAAGCTTTCCACCTTCTCCTCTTTGGTCCCATCAATGTGGATAGGGGTGGTGCTCCCTCTGCTATTTCCTGAAGTCCTCTCCTAATATTGTTGACCACCAAAATGAAGGAAACACTTGAATAAATTAGGGATACAACGTATATTGAAAGCAGGTGCTTCCACACAGCTGTGGTTCCAAAGTTAATTAAGCAAGTAATATCCCATCATGCTTAGAGTTATTTGGGCTACCATGGCTAGAAGAAGAGATCTCAGTGACTCTGAAAGAGGGGTCTCAAAGTAGCATAGGGGGTTTAAAAGGTGTGTGTGTGTGTGTGTGTTTGTGTGTGTGTGTGTGTGTTAAATCAAACTTTATTTATTTGTCATGTGCCGAATACAGCAAGTGTAGACTTACTTGCTTACTTACAAGCCCTTAACCAACAGTGCAGTTCAAGAAGAAGAAAATATTTACCAAGTTGACTAAAATAAAAAATTATAATAAAAAGTAACACAATAAGAATAACGTAACAGGGCTATATACAGAGGGCACCGGTACCGGGTCAGTGTGCAGGGGTACAGGCTAGTTGAGGTAATCTGTACATGTAGGTGGGGGCGAAATGACTATGCATAGGTAACAAACAGCGAGTAGCAGCAGTGTACAAAAGGGAGGGGGTCAATGTAAATTGTCCAGTGGCGATTTTATGAATTATTCAGCAGTCTTATGGCTTGGGGATAGAAGTTGTTGAGGAGCCTTTTGGTCCTAGACTTGGCACTCCGGTACCGCTTGCCATGTGGTAGCAGAGAAAACAGTCTATAACTTGGGTGACTGGAGTCTCTGACAATTTTTTGGGCCTTCCTCTGACACCAGTTATTAAATAGGTCCTGGATGGCAGGAAGCTTGGTGATGTACTGGGCCATTCGCACTACCCTCTGTAGTGCCTTACGGTCAGATGCCGAGCAGTTGCCATACCAGGCGGTGATACAACTGGTCAGGATGCTCTCGATGGTGCAGCTGTAGAACCTTTTGAGGATCTGGGGACCCATACCAAATATTTTCAGTCTCCTGAGGGGGTAAAGGTTTTGTCGTGCCCTCTTCACGACTGTCTTGGTATGTTTGGACCATGATAGTTAGTTAGTGATGTGGACATCAAGGAACTTGAAACTCTCGACCCGCTCCACTACAGCCCCATCGATGTTAATGGGGGTCTGTTCGGCAACCCTTTTCCTGTAGTCCACGTTCAGCTCCTTTGTCTTGCTCACATTGAGGAAGAGGTTGTTGTCCTGTCACCACACTGCCAGGTCTCTGACCTCCTCCCTATAGGTCGTCTCATTGTTGTCGGTGATCAGGCCTACCACTGTTGTGTCGTCAGCAAACTTAATAATGATGTTGGAGTCATGTTTGGCCACACAGTCGTCGGTGAACAGGGAATACAGGAGGGGACTAAGTACACACCCCTGAGGGGCCCAGTGTTGAGGATCAGCATGGCAGACGTGTTGTTGCCTACTCTTACCACCTGGGTGAGGCCCATCAGGAAGTCCAGGATACATTTGCAGAGGGAGGTGCTTTGTCCCAGAGTCCTTAGCTTAGCAATGAGCTTCGTGGGCACTATGGTGTTGAACGCTGAGCTGTCATTGAGCTGTCATTGAACAGCATTCTCACATAGGTGTTCCTTTTGTCCAGGTGAGAAAGGGCAGTGTGGAGTGCGATTGAGATTGCGTCATCTGTGGATCTGTTGGGGCAGTATGCGAATTGGATTGGGTCTAGGGTGTCCGGGAGGATGCTGTTGATATGAGCCATGACCAACCTTTCAAAGCACTTCATGGCTACTGATGTGAGTTACACGGGGCGGAAATCATTTAGGCAGATTACCTTTGCTTCCTTGGGCACAGGGACTATGGTGGTCTGCTTAAAACATGTAGGTATTACAGACTCGGTCAGGGAGAGGTTGAAAATGTCAGTGAAGACACTTGACAGTTGGTCCGCGCATGCTTTGAGTACACGTCCTGGTAATCCGTCTGGCCCAGCGGCTTTGTGAATGTTAACCTGTTTAGAGGTTTTGTTCACATCAGCTACTGAGAACATTATCTAGAACAGCTGGTGTCATCTATAACAGCTGGTGATCTTGTGCATCCTTCAGTGTTGCTTGCCTCGAAGCGAGCATAAAAGGCATTGAGCTTGTCTGGTAGGTGTGTGTGTGTGTGTGTGTGTGTGTGTGTGTGTGTGTGTGTGTGTGTGTGTGTGTGTGTGTGTGTGTGTGTGTGTGTGTGTGTGTGTGTGTGTGTGTGTGTGTGTGTGTGTGTGTGTGTGTGTGTGTGTGTGTGTGTGTGTGCGGGTGTGTCAGTCACCCGATCTCAACCCAATTGAACACTTATGGGACATCCTGGAGCGGCGCCTTAGTATCCCTCCAGTAGAGTTGACCTTCTGTCTTATATAACTATACCAAACAAAACATATCATACTAATTTCATTGTCCTGGACTTACTTTAATTAACTATGTTCCGTCTAGTCTATGAGACCAGTCTGAAATACAGATACAGGTGGGGGGAAAGAGGAAGACAACCAGACAATACAGAGAAGTGTTTACACTGATGTTAAAGCTCATTAGAGAAGTATCAGTGTCTCCCTCTGCCATTTCTCCCCATGATGACTAGGACCTCAAGTGTTTTCAGCTGCATCCGTGCGTTATTGATTTGTATGACGTATTAAAAGGTAGCCTAGAGTCTAGGCTGAAAGAATATATATGATAGGATTACCAGGAAATAGAGATATTGATCGGGTCAAGAAGAAGAAGCAGGGTTTACGTTACAGCTAAAGAGAGGATTCGAGGGCCGCAGGCAGCATAGTGGTTAGAGCGTTGATCCAGTAACCGAAGGGTCACTGGTTTGAATCCCCGAGCCGACAAGGTGAAAAATCTGTCGATGTGCCTTTGAGCAAGGCACTTAACCCTAATTGCTCCTGTAAGTCACTCTGGATAAGAGTGTCTGCTTAATGACTCAAATGTTAAATGATACATCAGACTACACATCGTAAACAGACATTTTAGCCAATATTTCATATGCTGGACTGAGGCTTTTTCCCCAGCAAGCATTAAATTGCATTCAAATATGCAAATAATTTGTGCATTGCCAGGAATCCTAAATACACCCGTCCTTTCCAGAGGAAAACCTATAGCTCTGGTCTTTCTATTCCAGCCCAGAAGGTGGCGATAAGGCACTCACAGTTCGCAACCAACCGCCATTACACTCCACTGAAGAAGAACAAGGAAAAGCGGAAGTCCTGTGGTATGTGCGTAGCAAATAAATAAACATTTTCACAGGTATTTGCAAGCTAATACATATTACGCTGGTGTGGAATTTGTAATGTTACTTTTGCCACATACACATATTAATTAATGACACGAATGTCTTCGACTTAGCCTCTAATAAAGGCCTTTATCGACAGCATGCTAGCTACTGTTAGCCAGCTATTAACGTTAAAGCAGCAATCATCAGTTAAAACAATAACAAAGCTGAGAAATGTAACCACTCTAAAAATCAGAGATATAGCTATGAATGCAAAGACTGACCATCCCATATATCAAACTTAGGCCAAATAGTGTTTACATTTACTCCTGTTTACAAACATTTGGGTAAAACATGCTTGGATTTGGGGTTCTGATGGGGTACGACTAATCTCAAGAATCAACGTTACTCTTGACAGCAGTTGTAAATATATTTGTTTATTTAAAAATGTAGCAAAAGCAAACCTGTGGGACCATAAAGAGTGTGCGTGTGACCGACCACCTCTCCCCTCCCTCCCTCCCTCCTTCCCTCCCTCCCAGATACAGCTCGGTCAGTGGTCTTCCTCCTCCAGTCCAGATTGAGGAGATAGCTACCTGTCATCCTGTCTGTCAGTATGTCATCCAGGAGAGAACAGAGTTCCAGGTCTCTCCTATTTGGCTTGCTGCTTGTGCTGCTCTGTGAGGTGTTCTCGTTTGCACATGCAAGCAAGGTATGCTCATTGACGGGGCCATACTCACCGGTGTACAGTGTCAATTTCTGATGATGCTCACACAAATCATTAGCCTGGTCCCAGATCTGTTTGTGCTGTCTGCGGTCATTGTCATTTGGCAAGACAGCACAAACAGATGTAGGACCACACTCTTCTAAAAAAGGGTTCTTCAGCCATCCCCATAGACGGGTTGGTTATTTAGCAACTATGTGGCAAAACAGACAGGGTTGGCATAGATTGTTGGCAACATGTTAAATATATTTATTATATATATTTTGACTATATTTCGAATGTTTATTGAAAACATAAATAAGGTTACACACAATGTGCGCTTGTTGTCTCTCAGGTACATTGTTACAGTTGTTGGTTAGCTAGCTAGGTTGTTTTTTTTTGTCATATTAGCATAGACCTCAAAACAAGACTTGGTATCAAGAACAAGATAAAACGAGTTGAAACGAGTAACCTACGATTCCCACATGGCAGCTTCTTGTCAGTGTTGCTAGTAATCTGACCATCCAGAATCACAGCAACACACGGACTTCTGCCTGATTGCAGCACATCATTTTCGGGACTTTGTTAGCTAACCCATCTATAGGATAACCCTTTTTGGTTTCAGGTAGAACCCTCTGTGGAAAAGGTTCTACATGGAACCCCAAAGGATTTTTACCTGGAACCAATAAGGGTTCTTCAAAGGGTTGTCCTATGGGGACAGCCGAAGAACCCCTTTAGGTTTTAGTTATCATATTTTTTTCTGAGAGTACAGGCTAACAAATCACTGTGTTGAAGACCCCCATGACGATAATGTTATTCTCTATGTTCACAGAGTTTTGAAGACGTGCGCTGCAAGTGTATCTGTCCACCCTACAGGAACATCACTGGACACATCTACAGCAGGAATGTCTCCCAGAAAGATTGGTGAGAAATGTTCTATCACATAGGCCCTATGCACATCATGCAGAACTCACAATCTGTTCTAACTCAGTCACTCATCTTTGTTCACTCCTGTTGTCTTCCACAGTACATTTAACTAGTTCTGTCATGAAGCTGTGGATTTAAGGCTCCCCCACGCACACAATTTGCTGATCGATGTCTTCGTAGTTCAATGTAGTTCTGGAAAGAATGAATAAAAGTGTCAGGCTTACATGTTGGACTAACATAGAGGCAGTAGACTAATAATAAGAGACTAGTTATTTATAATGTGTGTACCTTTGTCTGTGCTCAGTAACTGCCTCCATGTAGTGGAGCCCATGCCAGTGCCAGGCCATGATGTGGAGGCCTACTGTCTGCTGTGTGAGTGCAAGTATGAGGAACGCAGCAGCAACACCATCAAGGTACTACTGACCCTTTACATTGACACACAGGGTTGATTTCAACTGATATTACCTGGTCAAAAGTGACCATGCTGAAGAGACTGTGGTGTAGGGAAGGAGTATGATATTCAACAAGTTACATCATTAGTAAAGCAACAGATTGACTGGCCATCCATACAGTAGTCAGTCCCCTCAGTGTTTATGTATTTATTTATCATATGATACTATCACATCCTTCAGCCCTACCTACTTTCTCAGCCTCTGAGTGCCAGAGAGGAAAGGGCACAGCTTTGCGACAGGCATGCTTGTAGCTTTACAACAATGGAAACGGCTTGTCTATAGCCCATTCAAAACATATGGCCCAAATTACTGGAGATAACTTTTTTCATTCTGTGCCGGATTTGTCCGCATTTTAAATAATTTCACAAACCATGTTGCGGGCTGTTTTAAACTAATCCCAGGACACAAATTATTGGTTTGATAACAAACAACCTTGTTTAGTCGTGTTTTAGATTATATTTTGCCCAATATGAACTGAATGGTGAATAATGTATTGTGTAATTTTGAAGTCACTTTTATTGTAAATAAGATAGATGTTTTTGAACCCTTCTACATTAATGTGGATGACACCATGACTACGGATAATAATGAATGAATCGTGAAAATGATGATCATACCCCCAAAATCATGACTAAAGATCATACATTACCCCTTAAGAAATGCTAATCTCTCACTGATAACAATCATATTTTTGGGGGGTATGATATTTGTGTCCTCTAACTTTCTCATTCGTCATTATTCACAATTCATTCATGATTATTCCTTACCATGGTAGCATCCGTATCGATGTAGTAGTGTTCAGAAACATCTATTCTTATTTACAATAAAAGTGTATTCACCAATCAGTTCTTATTGGACAAAACATAATCCGAAACACAAACAAAACAAACTGTATATGCATCCAACAAGTTTGTAGTGTCACAAGCTTGATGTAGTCATCGCGTGCTAGGAATATGGGTCCAAATACTAAACTTTTGACTACTTTAATAAACTATAAGTGAATTTGTCCAAATACTTGACTTCTTTAAATGGAGGAGTAGATGCAAAAAGTGCTTTCATTTCTGAACAGTAAAACAGATACAGATGTAGGATCTGTATTTGACCAGTATTGTCATAGCAAAATAATCGTGCAGCAACACGATTTTAACCTTTACTCCATAATGTGCTTGTTCGGTGATTAAACTATTAGCTAGACAATAGTAGGCGTCATGAAAGTGCAGTACTGTTAATATAACTGTGGTTTAGTGTGGGGATTCAGTGAATTTATGTGGCATAGGAAAATTCTCAGCAACAAAAGTGATCAAATTAAGATCCTAAATCTGTATGTATGAAAATACCCTCAAATAAAAGGTGACATTCTGTATTGTTGCCTAATATGAAACATTTGATCTCGAATCCAAAATGCTGCAGTATAGTGTCAAATGTAAAACATGTAGCTTCTCTGTCCAAATAAATGAGATAACCAGACTGAGACCATTGTTCAGAAAGGCAAGTTTTTATTTAGGGCTTAATGTTCATCAGTAAAATTCATTAGAATTTCATTAAGGTATGTGATGGCCTAATGTTGTACATTATGGCTGGTTTACTGGTAACTGTAAGTGTAGTAGAAGGTTCCACTACTCAGACCGCAGGTTACGCTGTGACTGCCAAACTGGAGGTTCGTGGTGCAGGTTCCCAGGTGGTCATCGAAGTTTAGGTCCTTGTCCCAGATCTCAAACTTGAGGGAAGCACTGGGTGGCACATTCAGAAAGTTGAATACAGCACTCCAGTTTGGGTTTTGAGTATCCTTGTGCCAGTCTGTCATGCCACCGGATTCGCCACCACACCAAACCTTGACGTAGGGGTCAGGGTAATTACCAGCAGGGTCCCCTCGAAGGCCGCTGGCATGAAGGCCGGACACCCTGACATTTGCACCATGGACGCCAACCAACATACAGAGAAACAGCAGTCCCAGAGAGAGGGAGGCCATGGCTTTCAGTAGGGGAAAGAAAACTAAGAGAGGGAAAAAATAGAAGGGAGGGGTTCAAATACATTTGCATGTCAACAGGATGACAAAATATAGCTTAGTCAAGCCACATGAGAGTCAGAAAGAACCTGAGTCGGGCCTCCCGGGTGGCGCAGTGGTTAAGGGCGCTGTACTGCAGCGCCAGCTGTGCCACCAGAGACTCTGGGTTCGCGCCCAGGCTCTGTCGCAACTGGCCGCGACCGTGGGGCGATGCACGATTGGCCCAGCGTCGTCCGGGTTATGGAGGGCTTGGCCGGTAGGGATATCCTTGACTCATCGCGCACCAGCGATTCCTGTGGCGGGCCGGGTGCAGTGCACGCTAACCAAGGTTGCCAGGTGCATGGTGTTTCCTCCGACACATTGGTGCGGCTGGCTTCCGGGTTGGATGCGCGCTGTGTTAAGAAGCAGTGTGGCTTGGTTGGGTTGTGTATCGGAGGACGCATGACTTTCAACCTTCGTCTCTCCCGAGCCCGTACGGGAGTTGTAGCGATGAGACAAGATAGTAGCTACTAACAATTGGATACCACGAAAAAGGGGTAAAATGAAAAAAATTGTCAAAAAAACACTAACTGTCTTCAGAGAGATGAGGGGATACAATACGAACAGTCTTCAGAGAGATGAGGGGATACAATACGAACAGTCTTCAGAGAGATGAGGCGATACAATACGAACAGTCTTCAGAGAGATGAGGGGATACAATACGAACAGTCTTCAGAGAGAAGAGGGGATACAATACGAACAGTCTTCAGAGAGAAGAGGAGATACAACACTAACAGTCTTCAGAGAGAAGAGGAGATACAACACTAACAGTCGTCAGGGAGAAGAGGAGATACAATACTAACAGTCGTCAGGGAGAAGAGGAGATACAACACTAACAGTCGTCAGGGAGAAGAGGAGATACAACACTAACAGTCGTCAGGGAGAAGAGAAAAAAATACAAATTAAGTCAGAAAATGAAATGACAAACATTGTTAATTATCAAGGAAATAATTTTGTTTGTGGTACAATATGCAAAATGCTATGTTGTACACGTGTTACAGAACTCATTAAAACGATGTAAAGATGAGACTGGACTAGATCTTACCTGTGCTATGTAGAGTCTGTAGACGATGGTCTGTATCTCAGGGGAACCAACCGCTGATGGTTTTTCTGTGCCCAATCGCTGTTTATAAATACTTCATCGGGCTTCTCCAATTCATCCCCAACATACAGTATGCCCCCAAAGATAACCCACAGGTGGTCTGTTCTCAGGGATTCCTCAACCAATGAGAGCACATGGAGGCAGCAGCACCTACGAGTGCGAGTGTTACATTTTAACCTTTAATGCTGATTAAATGATGTCCAGACTTTTGACCAATATGGCAATACCAAGTGTCAAACAGAACTTGGCATCATCTCAGGGTTGTTGGCATCATCTCAGGGTTGTTGGCATCATCTCAGTTACCACCTGCCCTTGAGTCACTAAACCCCCAACCTGTTCCAAGCAGTGCTCTGCGCCACGTGCAGCACAGGGTCAGCTACAGAGCAGCACCTGTGGTGCAGGTTAAGGGTTAAGTGGTCTGCTCAAGGAGCCACTGAGTTGGTGGCACCTGTTTTCGACAAACATCATCACTGTATAATGTATATATAAACTTATATTATGTTGTGTATTCGACTCTGAACAAAAAAAATAACCAGAACATGTAAAGTGTGGGTCAAATGTTTCATGTGGTGAAATAAAATATCCCAGAAATGTTCCATATGCTTATTTCTCTCAAATTTGGTGCACAAATGTGTTTACATCCCTGTTAGTGAGCATTTCTCCTTTGCCAAGACAATCCATCCACCTGACAGGTATGGCATATTAAACAGCATGGTCATTACACAGGTACACCTTGTGCTGGGGACATTAAAAGGCCACTCTAAAATGTGCAGTTTTGTCAATCAGCTCAATGCCACCGATATTTTAAGGGAGCATGCAAATGGCACGCTGACTGCAGGAATGTCCACCATTGCAGTTGCCAGAGAATTGAATGTTCATTTCTCTACCATATGCCGCCTCCAATGTAGTTTTAGAGAATTTGACAGTACGTCCAACTGGCCTCACAACCGCAGACCACGTGTACATTTTCTGGCAACAGCTCTGGTGGACGTTTCTGCAGTCAGCATGCCAGTTCCACGCCCCCTCAAAACTTGAGACATCTGTGGCATTGTGTTGTGTGACAAAACGGCACATTCGTTTTTAGAGGGGCCTTTTATTGAACAAGGTGCACCTGTGTAATGATCATGCATTTTAATTAGCTTCTTCATATGCCATACTTGTCAGGTGGATGTATTATCTTGGCAAAGGAGAAATGCTCACTAACAGAGATGTATACAAATTTGTGCCCAATATGGAACATTTCTGGAATCTTATATTTAAGCTCTTGAAACATGGGACTAACATTTCACATGTTGCGTTTATATTTTTGTTCAGTGTGTAAATAAAAAATAATATATGAAATAGCCCTCTCCTCCAACAGACACATCTCAACATCAACATCAGGCCTTCATGAAATTGCTGCAAAGAAACCACTACTAAAGGACACCAATAATAAGAAGAGACTTGCTTGGGCCAAGAAACACGAGCAATGGACATTAGAATGGTGTAAATCTGTTCTTTGGTCTGATGAGTCCAAAGTTGAGATTTTTGGTTCCAACCGCCATGTCTTTGTGAGACGCAGAGTAAGTGAACGGATGATCTCCGCATTTGTGGTTCCCACCATGAAGCATGGAGGAGGAAGTGTGGGGGTGCTTTGCTGGTGACACTGTCAGGGATTTATTTCAAATTCAGGGCACACTTAACCAGCATGGCTACCACAGCATTCTACGGCGATACACCATCCCATCTGGTTTGTGCTTAGTGGGACCATCATTTGTTATTCAACAGGACAATGACCCAACAAACCTCCAGGCTGTGTAAGGGCTATTTGACCAAGGAGAGTGATGGGGTGCTGCATCAGATGACCTGGCCTCCACAATCAACCGACCTCAACTCAAGTGAGATGGTTTGGGATGAGTTGGACCGCAGAGTGAAGGAAAAGCCAACGAGTGCTCAGCATGTTGGAACTCCTTCAAAACTGTTGGAAAAGCATTCCAGGTGAAGCTGGTTGAGAGAATGCCAAGAGTGTGCAAAGCTGTCATCAAGGCAAAGGGTTGCTACTTTGAAGAATCTCAAATCTAAAATATATTTTGTAGAAATAGTAAAAATAAAGAAAAACCTTTGAATTAGTAGGTGTGTCCAAACTTTTGATTGGTACTGTACATAGTGAGTCACCCAGCCCATATCTCCCAGCCCTAAGCAGAAGGCACCTGTTTTCGACAAATATCATAATTTATCATCAATTTATACATTAACATCTATTCTATTCTTCAGTTTGTTTATTCAAAAAATTTCCATTATTTTTTACATACAAGACTATGTGTCTGTATTTGCAAATAAACTGAATAGTAATATTATTTCTAATATATAAATAACAAATAACATATGAAATATCCCTCTCCTGCATTTTAGATACATCCTTCCTTTCCTGTCTTTGTACACCTGCATGTTTAACTTGTCAAATGTTTGCCTTAGCATGTCAGAAAGCAGCCAAAGGCTTTGTCTGCTAAACTTTAATCCAAGCTACATTTATTTTCCATCCCCAGGTGACGATCATCATCTACCTGTCAGTGGTGGGCTCTCTGCTACTCTACATGTTGTTCCTGCTGCTGGTTGAACCTCTCATCCGTAAACATGACCCCTACATCCAACCCCTTCACAACGAGGACGACTCTGAGGTATATAAACAGATATACAGTGCCTTCGGAAAGTATTCAGACCCCTTGACTTCTTACACATTTTGTAATGTTACAGCCTAATTCTGAAATGGATTCAACAAAAACAATCCTCATTAATCTACACACAATACCCCATAATCATCATTTTTGCAAATGTATTAAAAATAAAAAACAGGAATACCTTATTTACATAAGTATTCAGACCCTTTGCTATGAGACTCGAAATTGAGCTCAAGTGCCTCCTGTTTCCATTGATCATCCTAGAGATGTTTCTACAACTTGATTGGAGTCCACCTGTGGTAAATTCAATTGATTGGACATGATTTGGAAAGGCACACACCTGTCTATTTAAGGTCCCACAGTTGACAGTGCATGTCAGAGCAAAAACCAAGCCATGAGGTCGAAGGAATTGTCTGTAGAGCTCTGAGACTATTGTGTCGAGGCACAGATCTGGGGAAGGGTACAGCAAAAATATCTGCAGCATTGAAGGTCCCCAAGAACACAGTGGCCTCCATCATTCTTAAATGGAAGAAGGATGGAACCACCAAGACTCTTCCTAGAGCTGGTCGCCCGGCCAAACTGAGCAATCGACGGAGAAGAGCCTTGGTCAGGGAGGTGACCAAGAACCCGATGGTCACTCTGACAGAGATCTAGAGTTCCTCTGATGAGATGGGAGAACCTTCCAGATGGACAACCATCTCTGTAGCACTCCATCGATCAGCCCGCTTGGAGTTTGTCAATGGTCACTTAAAGACTCTTAAGATCATGAGAAACACCATTCTCTGGTCTGATGAAACCAATATTGAACTTTTTGGTCTGAATGCCAAGTGTCACGCCTGGAAGAAACCTGGTACCATCCCTACGGTGAAGCATGGTGGTAGCAGCATCATGTTGTAGGGATGTTATTCAGTGGCAGGGACTGGAAGACTAGTCAGGATCAAGGCAAAGATGAACGGAGAAAATTACAGAGAGATCCTTGATGAGAACCTGCTCCAGAGCGTTTAGGACCTCAGACTGGGGCAAAGGTTCACCTTCCAATAGGACAACAACCCTAAGCACACAGCCAAGACAACACAGGAGTGGCTTCGGTACACGTCTCTGAATGTCCTTGAGTGGCCCAGCCAGAGGCCGGACTTGAACCCGATCTAACATCTGATCTAACAGCCAGAGCCCAGACTTGGAGAGGCCTGAAAATATCTGTGGATCAACCCTCCTCATCCAACCTGACAGCGCTTGAGAGGATCTGCAGAGAAGAATGGAAGAAACTCCCCAAATACAGGTGTGCCAAGCTTGTAGCGTCAAACCCAAGAAGACTCGATTTTGTCATCGCTGCCAGAGATGCTTCAACAAAGAACTGAGTAAAGGGTCTGAATACTTATGTACAGTCGTGGCAAAAAGTTTTGAGAATGACACAAATATTAATTTCCACAAAGTTTGCTGCTTCAGTGTCTTTAGATATTTTGTCAGATGTTAATATGGAATACTGAAGTATAATTACAAGCATTTCATAAGTGTCAAAGACTTTTATTGACAATTACATTAAGTTACAAAGATACAAAGAGTCAATATTTGCAGTGTTGATCCTTCTTTTTCAAGACCTCTACAATCCGCCCTGGCATGCTGTCAATTCACTTCTGGGCCACATCCTGACTGATGGCAGCCCATTCTTGCATAATCAATGCTTGGAGTTTGTCAGAATTTGTGGGTTTTTGTTTGTTCACCCGCCTCTTGAGGATTGACCACAAGTTCTCAATGGGATTAAGGTCTGGGGAGTTTCCTGGCCATGGACCCAAAATATCAATGTTTTGTTCCCCAAGCCACTTAGTTATCACTTTTGCCTTATGGCAAGGTGCTCCATCATGCTGTAAAAGGCATTGTTTGTCACCAAACTGTTGCTGGATGGTTGGGAGAAGTTGCTGTCGGAGGATGTGTTGGTACCATTCTTTATTCATGGCTGTGTTCTTAGGCAAAATTGTGAGTGAGCCCACTCCCTTGGCTGAGAAGCAACCCCACACATGAATAGTCTCAGGGATGCTTTACTGTTGGCATGACACAGGACTGATGGTAGCGTTCACCTTGTCTTCTCCGGACAAGATTTTTTCCGGATGCCGCAAACAATCGGAAAGGGGATTCATCCAAGAAAATGACTTTACCCCAGTCCTCAGCAGTCCAATCCCTGTACCTTTTGCAGAATATCAGTCTGTCCCTGATGTTTTTCCTGGAGAGAAGTGGCTTCTTTGCTGGCCTTCTTGACACCAGGCCATCCTCCAAAAGTCTTCGCCTCACTGTGCATGCAGATGCACTCACACCTGCCTGCTGCCATTCCTGAGCAAGCTCTGCACTGGTGGTGCCCTGATCCCGCAACCGAATCAACTTGAGGAGATGGTCCTGGCGCTTGCTGGACTTTCTTAGGTGCCCTGAAACCTTCTTCACAACAATTGAACCGCTCTCCTTGAAGTTCTTGATGATCCGATAAATGGTTGTACACCACACATAGGAAACAAACTCGTTTGTCAGGAGGCTGTGGGATGTGAGGGTTATGAGGAACAATTCTACTGGTTTGCTGGTTTCTACTTCACTGATTTAACAGGTGTGTGTAACGTCCTGTACACTCTCTCTGTCTCTCCTCTCTGTGTCTCTATCTCTCTGTCTCGCTCTGTCTCTCCCCTTCGACCCCTCCCATACAGGACATGCAGCCGCAGCCTGAGTGTGCTGCCGCTGCCCAGGGAGGCAGGGGTAACACGGTACTGGAACGGGTAGAGGGAGCCCAGCAGCGCTGGAAAAAACAGGTCCAGGAACAGCGCAAGACTGTCTTTGACCGACACAAGATGCTTAGTTAAACCTCAATGGCTGACTTCAGATCAGAGGCTAGAGTCACCTCCCAAGCTTCCTCCATATCTGCTGCTGTTGTACTGTCACTAGCTACATGTTGTTCTTCAGGATTTCAATCCCTTTGCCATTTCAATACAGTCCCTGCACATTTAGGATTGTTAATGAGCGTTATGGTAATTCTGTTTGGAACGATCGCTGGCCCATTTGTCCTTTGTTTCCAAAATGGTGGTTGCTGTCATGAGAATATAGAGCAAAGTGGAAGTTGTGGTTGCATCATCATCTCTGCATCATCTGCATGGAAAGATAAAACAGGAAATGGAACTGGATATATTACAATCACTTTATCCAAAATAAGCTTTGAAAAAGTAGGACTGATTCAGAATATTTTTAATATGCTTAAGCACATGTTACAAATAATTTTCAATCCTCATTGTAGCATTGTTGTATTGTGAAGCTAACTCAGCGCACCGGATACTTTAGGTAGGCTGAATGCTTGTGAATGATAGGCTCACTGTAAATAGGCTGCCGGTATGTAATTGGTTACTTTAATTATTAGCTGGTGCCAAGCCAAGTTCATTGCTTAGTTTAAGCACTATTTATCATCAGAACCACTTGTGGTTCATTTTGCACTTCCTGATGATATCCTTTGCACTTAAAGACACAAGAAAGGAAAATGTATTGCTTTATTTAGCCATGTCATGATGATTGATAGTTTGGCTGGCTTTGAAAAATGTGTTGTTTGATAGGCTGTCTACCTGGAGTGGACACAGATGAGTGAAACCTCAGAGGGTGCTAAATGTGAATAGCTTAGCTTGTAACGGTCATTGTAATGTAGTCATTTACTGTAGAATCACTGGAATGCCAAATGTCTTTGTATGATTCCAGAGTGGAATATTGCAGTCAGTGGATTGTCTCACATTCCATTAGCTAGCTCTGACTGAGGCTATGTGCTGTGTGTGTGGAGGGGGGACATTTCCAATCACATTCTGAGGTGAAGTTATGCTAGCCTGCTTTACCTCAAACACACACACATTGAGAATTGATGAAAAGGACCTATTGAATTAATGTTTTAGCTGATGTATTTTAATGCAGATCTACTCTTAATTGACATTATTTTGAATGTAATTATCAAAAGGAATATGGTAGGGCCTGTATGTTGATGTTAAAGACATATCAACTGATGTGTGTTTTGATATAGGCTAGGATTTTATTACATTATTTTAGTTGGACTCTGTTCTGAGATCTTGCGATGTTGAAAGAATGTCTGTGTAATTGTCTAAACCATGCTTGGAAAACAGTAAAAATGGACCTTGGTTGAGCTTATATTTATCCTGTTGGAGTTATTTGGTGAAATCAGTATAACATAGTTTGATTGAAGCTGCTTATGTATTTATAGACAATGTTAAACCCCTTGTTGTCGCTTGAGTTACCTGCCGTCATATCCCTCATCTTCAGAGGTGCCTGTATGACTCATGACCACTAGATGGCCACACAGCACATTATGATGTGGAAATGGATGTGGTCCTATGTTAGGTCAAGTATTAACTGGGCCTGGGCCCAAGATCTATAATACCACACCATGCACATGTTGTCAATTCAGCACTTCGCTTTAGTCCATGACCATAATCTATTTTATATTTGAGACTTAGAGAGCTGTTACTTTGTGTTACCTTCGATTGTAAACTGTCATGGTCAAAACATATAGATTCAATGGTTGTAAAGATGGGGAGTTCTGTCCTTAATAAAGACGTTCTCTGCTTTTTGACACCACACTCCACAAAGCAAGTCCTGCAGGCTCTAGTTTTATTTTATCTTGATTATTGTCCAGTCGTGTGGTCGAGTGCTGCAAGGAAAGACCTAGTTTAGCAGCAGCTGGCCTCGAACAGAGCGGCACGTCTTGCTCTTCATTGTAATCAGAGGGACAATATAAATGCTATGCTGCCAGTCTCTCTTTGCTAAGAGTTGAGGAGAGACAGACTACTATCAATTCTACTTTTTATTAGAAACATTGTGTTGAAAATTCCAAATTGTTTGCATAGTCAACTTAAACACTGCTCTGACACAGACCCCCCACCAGGAATGCACCAGGGGTCTTTTCAGTCCCCAAATAGTGTACAGTATTATATAGAGCCATTATTGTATGGAACTCCCTTCTCATATTGCTCAAATGAAGAGCAAACCTGGTTTCTAAAAGCCTATAACGTAACAGCGCATGGCACAACACCTCTCCCCAATTTGACAAAAATAGTTTGTGTGTATGTATGTTACGTGTGTCTTTGTTTAAATGTATGTAGTTCTGTCCTCCAGCTGTTCTTGTCTATTAATGTTCTGCATTATGTCATGTTTTGTGTGGACCCCAGGAAGAGCAGCTGCTGCTTTCACAACATCTAATGGGGACCCTAATTAAATATCTCCCCAAAAAATATATAATATTGTAAGATATCAATAAAAACTAAGAAATATCATGAATGAGTGGACCAAGCCAGTCCACCGGAGTAGTGCTTTCTGGAGTGTATCTCAGGACAACAGATGAGTTCGCTTGAATTGTGCTGAACAATATAACATGCTGCAGAATAACATGACAGATGTCATGCTGCTGCTGCTACAACTCAATCGGAGCGCACAAGTTCTAAAATAGTTGTGTTTATTAACTGAAAATAATCAATCCACTGTCAATGGAATACACATTTCTGAAGCAGGATTGACCCATAACTGGAGTTACCCCATATGTCATGGACTGGTTAAAAATAAATGCCATGGGACACTTTCAAAGCCACTATCAAAAGCAGACATCACTTCCCCAAATCAATGGTACTCAGCTACTAATAACTTTATCACCAAAATAAATTGTCCAAAAGTGATAATACAATTCATGAAGGTTGGATAGGAACTTTCTGCTAGAAACAGATGTACCTAGACGTGCTACAGTAGAAACACATTACTAGCAAAGCCTAAGGTAATAATTGCTTTTCATTATCATTTTAAAAGTGATGTTCACCAGTTGTCACCTCTATTTACGTGATTAAAATGATATGGGTCACGCTAATAGAGTTCCGTGATTTATCTCATGACAGTTTGTAATGTACTCGATGCATTTAAAGATCATTAAACAGTATCCAATAAGTTGGGTCCTGTGTTTTGCACAGTCATGTGACATGCCTGGATTTTAACCTTCATCTAAAGTTTTTTCAAACCGTCCCCTTTTATTTTAGGTGTAATTCTCATTTCTAGATAACCTTTAAAATACGGAACAAAATCTTGCTATGGCACATGATTGCACAAAACACAGGGCCCAAATGTGCACCTGCTCTCTTCATCCACCTCAAACTCAACAGGTTCTCCATCTCCGACACTGAGAAAGGTATTATAGTGTTTTTCTTCAACACTGCAAAAGGTATTTCCTTGGGTTGTTTTTCTTCATGGTCGTACATTGTACAAAAACTACTTATTTGGTGCCATTCCTGTTGGTGAAACCAACTGTAGCTATTCCTGACTTGATACTACACTTGATCTTAGGCAAAATACAGAGAAATTATAACCATAGGCATTGCTGACATTGAACCACATTGTGAAGAAGTGAAACAACCAGAACAACTCAGTTTGGATCCAAGCTAGTTAAACTGGGGGGTGGAGGGGAATCAGATGACATCCGACTGGCGATGAAACAGACATCAAATGAGACCTAAGGCTTTTCCAATTCTAACACAAATCACATAATGAAAGTAGCACAAAAAAAATGAAAAACTGCCCAAGCAGGCTATACTAACCAGGATTTCAGAAACATACATTTCAGTGAGTTAAAAAAAAAAAGAGATAGAAAACAGGCAGAAACAGCAAGGGACTAGCTGGACTTTAAAAAAACACTAATTTCCATTGTCAGTTACAAAATGTTTTAAAACGTTTTCAGTTGCCTGCCCTAAGGAATACAACCATGGTTCAGTTGACCAAGCAGAATGTCAAAATGCCAATCAGTTAAAAGGTATGCCTGTCGTTTAATTTCGCTCCTCTCCTCCGAGTGATGTCCTGCTGGTTGGGGTTCTACTCATTGGGGTTGGGGTTGGCCTCATGGTACACAGACAGGTCAAAGGTTAGTACTTTGCTGATGACGCAATCTCCTTGCTGTGGAGGGGAAAGAGTGGTGCTGTCAGTTTTGCCATTATTTCATAGAAAATGGCTGGCACACAACTACATTTTATTATCTAATATGTGAGAGAAAATGTAAAGACAGTCTTATGGAAAGTATTGTTTTTATGTGAAAGTATTAAAAGGATTTATGGATAGGTGTGTTGCCTCTTATGTTTATGCGGTGCTTGTGTGTGAGCATACCTCTGGATAGACACCGATGAGCGAGTCAGCCTTGGTGTAGAACTCTTCCTTCAGAGAGATCACTATAGCCTGAGTATTCACTGACTGGTCCTTAATGTAGTTGGCCACCTGCAGGGTGACATATTTAGAGAGTTAGGATGTTGAGGTTCCTGCATAATGATGCATTTACATGACCTACATTCCATGGCAGCCATGTTAGCTCCTCACGGGCAATATTGACCAACAGCAGTTCAATGAATAATAAAGCAACGATAAGTACAATATTAACAATTCTCGTCATGAATGGATAAATGGAACGCTCGAAGGCGCCAACATGGCATCCATTCTTAAAGTTGGCCCAACTCTCTAAATATATGGCTCTGGTCACCTGTATAGATGGACAGTATTAGACATAATAGCATGGTCATTACAAAGTCATGTAGTTGGCCACCTACAAAATATAGAAGGACAACACATTAGACATGACAATAACATGAAGCTCGTCTGAAATGGCATCCTACTTCCAACCTATCCCCGTTATACACAAAGAATACGTGCTCTTTCCATGACAGAATGATCAGGTGAATCCAGATGCTAGAATCCCTTATTGTTTTCACTTGTTGAGGCAACTGAGTACACACTGTGTATGCGTGTTATTCAGAGGGTGAATGGGCAAGACTAAAAAATATAAGTTCCTTGAACGGGGTATGGTAGTGGATGCCAGGCGCACCGGTTTGTGTCAAGAACTGCAACGCTGCTGGGTTTTTCATGCCCAACAGTTTCCTGTGTGTATCAAGAATGGTCCACCACCCAAAGGACATCCAGCCAACTTGACACAACTGTGGGGAGCATTGGAGTCAACAAGTGTCAGCATCCCTGTGGAACGCATTCGACACCTTGTAGAGTCCATGCCTCGATGAATTGAGGCGGTTCAGAGGGCAAAATGAGGGGGGAGGGGGTATGGAGTATGGACATTTCAAGAGATTTAAAAACAAATGTAGTTTTTGCAGCAGGGTTTTAGACACCTTGCCGATGTTGGTGTTGTCCAGAGCAGCATCAATCTCATCCAGGACGAAGAATGGGGCAGGCTTGTAGCTGTGTATGGCAAACAGCAGAGCCAGGGCAGCTACAGTCTTCTCCCCTCCAGACAGGTTGTCCATGGGTCTGAACCTCTTTCCAGGGGCCACACAGTTATAGTTGATCCCATCCAGGTAAGGCTCCTCAGGGTTCTCTGGCCCAAGGAAGGCCTGGGGGGGTAGACAGATATTTAACCAACATGTACACAGAGGTGCAGCCAAATATCACAACATCCGAGAAGGAATAGTTGTCTCGCTCACAATTAAAAGCTGATGGTATTATTTCTTTAGACTAAAAGCATAACTTTTAGTCCCAATTTTTTTACATTATTTTGAATAAATAAAATGTAGTTTCTTCTGGGAACACAGTTAACCATGTAAAAGTCGGCCCCTGCCTAGGACACTCCATTTGACTCAACCCAATAGGACAAAACAATATGCTATCTGGTCACAGAGAGTGATACCTGGGCAGAGCTGTTGCGTGACAGGGCTTTGTAGATCTCATCAATGTTGGTGGACACAGCCTCAAAACAGGCGTTAAAGCGGTCAAACCTCTCCTTCTTGATCTGCTCAAACGCCTGCTTGGCCTTCTTGGCTCTCTTACGGGCCGCCTCAAACTCTGGAATACAGATTAGATCATCATGAACACATTATGCTATAATTATAATTTTTTTCTTGTTTCAGTAACATTTCATACGTTCAGTGAGAGAGGGATTAAGTTAGCCCATGTCTCCAGGCTCAAGTGTAAGCCTGGGTTCTACATTTCTCACTTCATCCCCCTTCACATGTCCCTGACAGACTAGTTTCTCCATGGCCTTCATGTTGGGTTCCACACCTTCCAACTAAATGCTGACCTCCTCTCACCGTCACTGGTCTCCTGGAACTTGTCCCTGACAGACTCTAGTTTCTCCATGGCCTTCATGTTGGGTTCCACACCTTCCAACTAAATGCTGACCACCTCCTCTCACCGTCACTGGTCTCCTGGAACTTGTCCCTGACAGACTCTAGTTTCTCCATGGCCTTCATGTTGGGTTCCACACCTTCCAACTAAATCCTGACCTCCTCTCACCGTCACTGGTCTCCTGGAACTTGTCCCTGACAGACTCTAGTTTCTCCATGGCCTTCATGTTGGGTTCCACACCTTCCAACTAAATCCTGACCTCCTCTTACCGTCACTGGTCTCCTGGAACTTGTCCCTGACAGACTCTAGTTTCTCCATGGCCTTCATGTTGGGTTCCACACCTTCCAACTAAATCCTGACCTCCTCTCACCGTCACTGGTCTCCTGGAACTTGTCCCTGACAGACTCTAGTTTCTCCATGGCCTTCATGTTGGGTGCGCTGATCCTCTGCAGTATGGACTGCTGCTCGTTGAGCCGCTGCTGCAGTGTGTGCATCTCTGCTTTGATCTCATCCTCTGCCAGCGCGTCCTGAGAGAGTGCAGACACACACAGGCACGCAAACAAAGACAAATATGTTAGGTGACTCATATCCTCGGCTCACACTGCATTTCAAACTCACCTAAAACAACCCTATTGCTGGGTATTGAATCATGACTGAAACAGCTACAGTACACATAGATATAGAGTCTGAGTCTATGTGGAGAGAGAAACTATGTCCCAATTCTCCACACGTCTCCCAGACTCAGCCTTAGTATGCAGGGTTCAGGCATGTGTGTAGTTCTTACCTTGAGGTCTTCAGACAGGTTGCTGTAGTCGATCTCTATGAGAGCCTCTTTAGCCAGGACAGTACTGGACGTTCTCTGACTGCTGTTAGACTCCTCCTGCTGGGAGCTCCCCTAGAGGGGGAGAGAGTGAACACAGTGAGGCGGTCAGGTCGGTTGGAAGCAGGGTTGGGGAGCAACGGATTACAAAAATGTTAACTACAATCACTTATTTTACAAGCTAAAATATTGCAATCAGATACTTTTGAAAAACTAGATTTACTTCGAGGATTACTTTTAAATTCAGAAAGGATGTTTGCGAGAAAAAAAATATTTGACTGAATGACATTCAAATCTGCATTGAAAAAAGGCGCAAGTTTAAGTTTGTTCTACCTGAGCAAGGCTGACCACAAGTCAGAGACCACTATGATGACACACCAAATGATGACCACATGTCAGAGACCACTATGATGACACACCAAATGATGACCACATGTCAGAGACCACTATGATGACAAGGACCACTATGATGTCACACCAAATGATGACAACATGTCAGAGACCACTATGATGACAAGGACCACTATGATGTCACACCAAATGATGACCACATGTCAGAGACCACTATGATGTCAGAGACCACTATGATGACACACCAAATGATGACCACATGTCAGAGACCACTATGATGACAAGGACCACTATGATGTCACACCAAATGATGACCACATGTCAGACCACTATGATGACAAGGACCACTATGATGTCACACCAAACGTGTTTGATGGATCTTGGGAAAAGAGCAGAAATAGGCTTTTGTAGACTACAGTCCAAAAGCTATGTCTTCCAATGGTGAAACTTCTGTCAGCATCCAAAGATTATCCAACTTGAATAAACGCTTGGAGGTCAGGATGACAGCAGTGGTGTAGTCTGCGGCAATACGGATATCACTTGTTATTGAATCACACTGCTGCTCTCTCATTTAACTATTGGAGCCTTACTATTGTATTGTGGTTGTTGTGGATGCCTGTTCACAAATCTAAATGTATATTTGAACCCAATAATGGTTGAATTCAAGAAGTTTAAGCTGCCTATCTAATCATTGTTTTTGAAACCAGTGGACAGCCAGTGAAAAATGCGCTCTTGCAACAGCTGCATAGTGAGGATCCCAGTTTGGAATAAAAGTCCACTTTTATTCCAAATCTAATTTATGCCGATTAAAAAATGCATCCATAGTCCTAATGGACACACGCTCGAACTCGCACACTTATTTTTATTTAATGTAAAGATATCATTTAATAATGTTATTATATGTAGTAGAAAGCGGTGGGTTAGATAGGCTTCTTCTATCTCACCAACCCATAAAGTAAAATTGAACATCCATATATGGCCAGATATGTAAACTTTAACATTGATTTATCCTGCAATAGATGTCGTTCAATTGGTAACATACATTTTTGTCCACTTCTATTGCCTCTTAAGGGGGAGAGTAATCTAAAAGTAACTGAATGTAATCAGATTACATGACCGTGTTTGGGTAATCCAAGAGTTATGTTACTGATTACAATTTTGGACAGGTAACTCGTTACGGATTACATTTAGAAAGTAACCTACTGGTCAGAAGGGAGAAGGAGCGAGAGAAAGAAAAAAAGCAGGAGAGAGAGAGAGAGAAATAAAGAGTGGGTTTAGTACCTCTCCCTGGCCGATGTCGTCCATGGTCCCAGAGCATAGCGGCAGTCTGATGTCCTGCATCTTACAGGCCTGCAGCAGGTTGTGGCGGTCGCTACGTTTCTGCTCCAGCTTGGTCTCGATGGCCGTCACCTCTTTCTGCAGCTGGGTCAGCTCCCTGTGGAAATAACACATTGGTCAAACAATAATGCCAGAAACTACAATGCTACAAACTAGTAGCAATCTTTCTGAGTCAGCTCCCTGAGGTAAACACAAACAGTTGTCAAACACTAAAACAATATGGCAATGCTACAACTGTTCTTTTTTCTTAAAACACATAAATAAATCAATGTAGTAAGTCAAAAAATATGTGCCTTTTAGAAATGGGTGGAAGAGGATGAGGGTTTGGTTTATGTACGTGTCTAAACTTTGAAACTCACTTGTTGGCTCCTCCCAGTTTCTTACGTATCTCCTCCATCTGGTGGTTCTTGTCGTTGACCTCTGACTTCTTGGTGAGGTGCTGGTTCTTCAGGTCCTGCAGCTGGGCCATGGTCTCATCTATGGTCTTCATGTGACGGTGCTCCTCCTGGGAAAGACAGACACAGGGAGAAAAGGGTTCAAAACAACTCTTCCAATCTGACCAACAAAGAAAGATATTACACATTTGATTGATGCCATTGGTCTGAGAATTTAGGGCGCGTCCCAACATTTCCTCGTCATGCATTTTAAAAGCATTGGATTGGTGGAGTGTGGTTGGCAGCAGATTGTTAAATCCATGAGAGGGAGTGTGCAATTGCACATTTCAGGAGAAGGGTAGCGAATCGGGACACAGACTTACAGTGCCTTCAGAAAGTACTCATCATACTTCTCCACTTATTCCACATTTTGTCTTGTCCAAAATGTAGTATAAGCCTGAATTCAAAATGGCTTAAATATACACTACCGTTCAAAAGTTTGGGTTCACTAAGAAATGTCCTTGTTTTTGAAAGAAAAGCTATTTTTTTTGGTAAATTAAAATAACATCAAATTGATCAGAAATATGGTGTAGACATAGTTCATGTTGTAAATGACTATTGTAGCTGAAAACGGCTTATTTTTTTGGGAATATCTACATAGGCGTACAGAGGCCCATTATCAGCAACCATCACTCCCGTGTTCCAATGGCACGTTGTGTTAGCTAATCCAAGTTTATCATTTAAAAAAAAAAGGCTAACAGATTATTAGAAAGCCCTTTTGCAATTATGTTAGCACAGCTGAAAACCCGATCGAACATGTGGAATACTTATGGTTTTTCTTAAAGCATTCTAAAAACCTGTATTTGCTTTGTCATTATGGGGTATTGTGTGAATATTGATGAGGGAAAAAACTATTTAATACATTTTAGAACAAGGCTGTAACATAACAAAATGTTGAAAAAGTCAAGGGGTCTCAATACTTTTAAAATGCACTGTATGTGTTGGGTACAGAGATGAGGTAGTCATTCAAAAATCATGTTAAACATTATTATTGCACACAGTGAGTCCATGCATTAAGCAAAGTTTTACTCCTAAACTTATTTAGGCTTGCCATAACAAAGGGGTTGAAAACTTGTTGACTCAAGACATTTAAACTTTTCATTGATTTATTAATTTGTAAAAAAATAATTTAAACATAATTGCACTTTGATATTATGGGGTATAGTGTGTGTAGGCCACAGACCAAAAATCTGGATTCAATCCATTTTAAATTCAGGCTGTAACAACGAAATGTGGAAAAGGTCCAGGGAAGTGAATACTGTCTGAATGCACTATCGTTTAGAAGCCGTTTACAATAACCTCTCTACCTTCTTGAGACTCTATATATTGCCATGGTGTCTCTACCTTCTTGAGTCTGTATCTCAGCCTTGACTTACCTTCTTGAGTCTCTCTATCTCAGCCTCGTCCTTCTTGACGGTCTGCTCCCACATCATGACCTTCTCTTGGTCCTCCTTCAGCTGGTTCTTCTCATAGTCCAGCTGGATGCCCAGACGAGTCTTCTGGGTCTCAAACTCCAGCCTAGAGGACACAAAGACAGACACAAAATGGATGACGTTAGCTAAGTAAACCCACTCAGAGAAACTGAGAGACAGGCTAAAGGCAAGGCATGAACTGGATTAATGTAAAGGGTCAACACACTCAGAGAAACTGAGTGACAGACTAGGCCCAAAATGGCTGATGTTAGGTCAAACTATCCAGAGAAACAGGCGAGTCACAAAATGGACACCTGCAGTGCATTAAAAACAGGTTGACTCGGTTCATAGTGACCCATAGTGGAAGATGAGACTCACCGTTTCTTTGCAATCTCGTTCTGCCTCTTGACCTTCTCCTCCTCGAACTCTCTGATGTTCCTGACTCCAATCTCCTTACAGAACTCGATGAACACCTCGTCTTCCACAACGTTCATACGGTCTCTCAGATCATTGACCTCCTTCTCACGGGATTGGATGATCCTCTTGATGTCATTAATGCGAGGGCAGAAGTTAGCCAGCTCACTCTCCAGCTTAGACTTCTCCTACAGGAAGTGGGAAAATTACTTGAGTTAGTCTAATGAACCACACCTAACACCACTACGACTATTAGGTGATTGATGACTCTTAATGACCAATTATAGGTCATCATGGAACCATAAATGGGCACTTAGTTGGGCACCACAGCCTCAAGCTACAAAACCAACTGACAGTTTGTGCTGTGGCCCACTGTGTTGCTACACCTCCATACCTGCATGTTGAGGGAGAGGTGTCGGGTCTTGGTCTGTTCCAGGTCACTCTGGGAGTATTTCAGTCTCATCTGGAGGCCGTGGGCCTGAGACTGGACCTGACGCAGCTCTGCCTCCTTCCTCTTAGCCTTCATTTGCTCCTGTCGACACAAGAGAGGTGCATTGTGGATAATGTAGTGAGCATCCTCCACAGATTTCTGATACTAAATTAGTTTAGTATATTTTGCACAGATACATCACACACACAGTTAGTCAATGAACGGAGGGTAAACAAGTCCAGCACTGGCTTATCAGCACCCAGAATCATGTGCTTTTCAGGAGAGAATCTATATATACACACAAACCCCAATTCATTGTACAGGCCTATAACATTTTTAGAGACAGGTTACCTTGAGTTCCTCAGTGAGTTTCTCCTTCTTGTCCTTGAGTTTGTCCACAGCCTTCTCATCCCAGCGCCTGGCCTTAGCCTTCAGATCACTGGCTCCACCCGAGATCACACCAGACTTCTGGAAAAGTGTACCGTCCAGGGCCACCGTCTGGAGAGAGTGGGGGGAGGGAGGATGGAGAGGGGGAGAGAGGTGGAGTGAGGATGGAGAGAGAGAGTGCGTGAGAGTGATAGATGGATGGACAGACAGAAAAATAGATTTTGTGAGGTTGCATAACTTTCAATCAACCAGTGAAGGTGTGTGTGTGTGTGTGTGTCTATGTGTTTGTACCTTGTGTCTGTAGGGCCCTCCGAAGGCGATGCGTCGAGCGTCCTCTACGTTCTCACAGACCAGTGCGTTACCACAGGCGTACTGCAGGGCCTTCTTAATGTGAGGAGGCTCGTAGCGGATCACATCGATCACCAGCTTGGCTCCACGCAGCTCACGCAGCTTCTCATCTGTAGGCTTCACCTGGAGACAACACAGAGAGACCCGGACAGTTAAGACTGACACAACCACAGAGAGACCCGGACAGTTAAGACTGACACAACCACAGAGAGACCCGGACAGTAAAGACTGACACAACCACAGAGAGACCCGGACAGTAAAGACTGACACAACCACAGAGAGACCCGGACAGTAAAGACCGACACAACCACAGAGAGACCCGGACAGTAAAGACCGACACAACCACAGAGAGACCCGGACAGTAAAGACCGACACAACCACAGAGAGACCCGGACAGTAAAGACCGACAACCACAGACCCGGACAGTAAAGACCGACACAACCACGTAGAGACCCGGACAGTAGAGACCCCACAGGACAGTAAAGACACAACACAACCACAGAGAGACCCCACAGAGACCCGGAGTAAACACAACCACAGACCCGACACAACCACAGAGAGACCCGGACAGTAAAGACCGACACAACCACAGAGAGACCCGGACAGTAAAGACCGACACAACCACAGAGAGACCCGGACAGTAAAGACCGACACCACAGAGAGACCCGGACAGTTAAGACTGACACCACAGAGAGACCCGGACAGTAAAGACTGACACCACAGAGAGACCCGGACAGTAAAGACAGTCCCGGAAAGACTGACACCACAGAGAGACCCGGACAGTAAAGACTGACACCACAGAGAGACCCGGACAGTAAAGACTGACACCACAGAGAGACCCGGACAGTAAAGACTGACACCACAGAGAGTCCCGGACAGTAAAGACTGACACCACAGAGAGACCCGGACAGTAAAGACTGACACCACAGAGAGACCCGGACAGTAAAGGCTGAGGTAACTGTGTACATCTAAGTTAGAATTCCACCCTATGTTAGTGCGACCAGTCCCATTAACCGTAGTCTTCCCCCGTGTTTTACCTCCAGATAGACGAGGTTGAAGGAAGGTCTCCGGCTCTCCTCTCTGATGTACTGGATGCAGACTCATCTATCCATCCACCCACCCATCCACCCATCCACCCACCCACCCATCCATTCTTAGCATCATACCTCCAGATAGTCGAGTGGCAGGAAGGTCTCCGGCTCTCCTCTCTGCTCTTTGATGTACTGGATACAGTCTCTACCGGTCTTCTCTGAGTCCACGATAATGGCGTCCATATTCTTGCCCAGCACCTTGGTCACAGCGATCTGAAACTTCTTCTGAGTGGGCTGACACAGGTCGATCAGACGGCCGTACTGGAGGGAGGGTGTGGGGAGAGAACGTGAGCATTGTAATATGTAAAAACCATTTCACGATGACTTCAATGTTCTGATGACTCAGTTAGTGGCGCTTCACATGCATGACTGGAAATCGCTTTGGATAAAAGCGTCTGCTACATGGCATATATTATCAATGTTCCAAGAGAAGAAACATGTCTAGAACACAAGAACAGAGAACAGGTGTAAGGAGAGTAAAACAGAGAAGGAGACCGTCTTTCTACCGGACCAGTTGTCTCCACCTCTGAATACTCAGCTAAGAAAAGCCTACTGACATTTACTCCTGAGGTGCTGACCTGTTGCACCCTCTACAACCACTGTGATTATTATTATTTGACCCTGCTGCTATGAACATTTGAACATCTTGAAGAATAATCTGACCTTATTGGCCATGTACTCTAATAATCTCCACCCGGCACAGAGTACTGGCCTGTTTTTCCTAGCCACCGTGCTTCTACATCTGCATCGCTTCCTCTTTTAGGCTGGGTTTCTGTATAAGCACTTTGTGACAACTTGTGATATAAAAAGGGCTTTATAAAATAAATGTGATTGATTGATATTGACAGGCATAGAAAGTGAACTCTGTGGTTGTCCTGTGCCAGCATCCAGTCCCCAGTCCTGCCACAGATCTGCGGTAGAGTTTCTTCATGCTCTCTGCTGTCTGGTAGCCTCTAGCCTTTACAGGGAACGGTGTGGTAACTATATGCTAGCTGTTAGCCTCCAGTGATCCGACCACAGATTGAGTGTGCAGCCTCCTGACCCTCTCCATGATCTCTGCTTTGATTTAGCTAGCCTCTGACCCCAAACCTCTACAGCTAACTCTGCGTTACCCTATGCTAGCCTCTGACCCCAAGCCTCTACAGCTAACTCTGCGTTACGCTATGCTAGCCTCTGACCCCTAGCCTCTACATCTAACTCTGAGTTACCCTATGCTAGCCTCTGACCCCTAGCCTCTAAAGACAACTCTGCGTTACCCTATGCTAGCCTCTGACCCCTAGCCTCTACAGCTAACTTTGAGTTACCCTATGCTAGCCTCTGACCCCTAGCCTCTACAGACAACTCTGTCGTTACGCTATGCTAACCTCTGACCCCTAGCCTCTAAAGACAAGTCTGCGTTACACTATGCTAGCCTCTGACCCCTAGCCTCTACAGCTAACTTTGAGTTACCCTATGCTAGCCTCTGACCCCTAGCCTCTAAAGACAACTCTGCGTTACCCTATGCTAGCCTCTGACCCCTAGCCTCTAAAGACAACTCTGCGTTACGCTATGCTCGCCTCCAGGTCTTACCACAGATCCGGGGTACAGTCTCTTGATGCTGTCCATGATCTCTGCTTTGCGTGCCTGCCTGCTGTTCTCCTGTCTGTCGATCCTGGCGTCTCCTAGCTGCTCCATCACCTAGGGAACAGACACAGAGAGACAGGCTGTCAATCAAATATCTTAATGTCCTCAGCCCAAACTATGTATATGACAGGATCCAGGGACTTGCCATTTGCTAGAAAATCCATAACAGCAAAACTGAAATGATAAGATTGTTACAGCGATCATGTAATGTCAACACACCATGTTATGTTTTTCCCAATGTGTTTCAGTATCAATCAATGACTGATTGAATGATTGACAGATAGCGTTCCAGTACCTGATTGAGTTCCAGGTTGATCTCGTCGATCCTGTTCTTTGCCCCCTCCACCTGCTCAGTCAGCTCCTCCTCCATTCTGTTCTGTTCATCCAGAGACTGCTTGCTGGTGGTAATGTAGTCCTCCAACTTCTCAATACGCTTCTGATTCTCCTCTATCTCACGGATCTTCTGCTTGATCTTTGCCTGCAGATGAACATTTGAATAACGTTTCTCTCTCTTTGGTCACTCCTTCAACTTTTCCGTTGGGTTCCCCAATGAGCACAACCCTTTATTCTGTATCAGCATCCTTTACCTCAGTCTCCACTTTCTTCCTCTCTTCCAGGTCGAGGCGATCCTGGTCTGCCTTCTGGTCTCTGTTGAACTTCTCCAGCTCCTGGGCAAGAGTGGCCGCCCGCTTACTGGCCTCCTCCTTCAGACGGTGGTACACCTTCACCTGGGAGGGAAGGAGGGGGAAAGAGGTGGAGAGTAGTAGATATTACTGGATGGTTCAATTCAAATCAAATGTTATTTGTCTAATGCGCCGAATACAACAGGTGTAGTTTCACCTTCCAGTGAAATGCTTATTTACAAGATCTTAACCAACAATGCAGTTAAGAAAAATACCTAAAATAAATAAATAATAACAAATAAATAAAAGTAACAAATAATTAAAGAGCAGCAGTAAAATAACAATAGCGAGGCTATATACAGTTAGCTAGCTGTGGGGGAGAACCAGAATGCTTATTGGCTGAAAGCTGTGGTATATCATACCGTATACCACAGGTATGACAAAACAGTTATTTTTACTGTTGGCAACCAGTTAATAATAGCAATAAAGCACCTCGGGTGTTTGTGAAAACGCTTATCAGCAACGGGAACCATTAACACGGCTGGCTAGCTATCTTCCAGAGTGAACAACAGTAGAAGAGGGGAAAAGGGAGACCCATTTCGGACAATCAGAGCAATAAGAGCTTGCCGCTGAAAGGCCAACAACCTTCCTAAGGAGGGCTGGTTCCGACAGAGATAAACGACGAACGAAGGCATAATGTAAGTACATTCAGAATTTCTTATTCCAAAAAGGCGGCAATTCGTGTACAAAGTATATGATTACTTTGAGGATAGTTCTAAATTGTACCCCTCTCTTAATTTTCTGTGTAACAAGCCTCAATATGTTGTCAGTCTGTTAGGGACCTATTTCTCATGTATTAAGTATGTATGTTTATTCTGTGTTATTTTTTAGTTAGCTAATAAATAATTAATTAAACCAATTTGTGTAGTACTGAATCATGAGTACGGCTGGGGTTTTTGCAGATGCTACGATTGTTCAGAATGATGATATGATAAGAGGTTATGATTAATATGTTGACTGTTTATAGATGTGATAGGTAAAGACCTTTAGAGTTTAATTCAGGAGATGGTAACTCTAAACAACCGCTCTCGTGGTGCCCCAGATCCTAATGAGTTAAATGTTACATGATTCATTTAAAAATCGGGTAACAATTAAACATAGTTAGTTGATTAAATAAATAATAGTCATCGGCTTAATTAAAGTAAAGTCACCACAATCCTTATGACTCTTCATAGACTCCCTGTCTCGAACCTGATTTTCCTCCAGTGTGAGGTCCTGTCCCTGGCTCTGGGCCTCCTCCTCCATTCGGTCGTCGAACTCCTGCCGGGCCATCTCCACAGCGCCCTGTTCTTTCTCCAACTCATCCATATCCCCCTTCCTCTTCTTGTACAGCTTCTGGGCGTTCTGGAGGGACTTCTTGGCTGCTTCTAGTTTTTTGATCTTGTGGGAGGTGTTTTCTTTGGCCTTGATGTACTGGGGTCGCTTCTGGTTCAGCTCAGCGTCCTTCTCCCTGTAAAGGGTACGATATTCTTTCTTTAACTTCCAAATTGGTAACTATTTCCCCTGGCCTATCAAATCTCCACAATTTCTTAAGCTCCTTCCTCACGAGCTATCCCTCTTTTCCCTCGCTCACTCCCACCCCCCCCTGCTCCCTGGTCTCTCATCATCCTCCCCAGCTCTTTCTCCCTCCCTACATCCATCATCCCCACTTACTTGATCTCTTTCTCCACAGTCTGTTGGTCTCTCATCATCCTCCCCAGCTCTTTCTTCTTCTCCTTCAGTTCCTCCTCCACGTGGTCCATCTTCTTGCGGTCCTTGTCAATCCCCTTGTTGTGTTGCGACAGCTCGCGGTTCAGCTTCTCGATCTCAGCATCATTGTGATACAGTTTGAACAGCTGCATCTGGACGTGGGCTTTCACCACCTCGTCCTTCAGACGCTGGTAACGCTCAGCCTAGAGAGGAGGAGGCAGAAAGTGAATGTGTGTGTGTGTATTGAAGGAAAAAAACGAGTCCCGCACTTCCTTTTTCAGGTGAAAAACAGGAAAATGTTTATTCCATTTCACACGGTTAACATTTTGACCAACTGGTCTTCATCAATGTCAGACGATAGTGACAAAATATGTGTCATAAGTACCACAACAAAGGACTGCATGTATGGAGAAAGGGATGAGAGTATGTCAGTCTAACAATCTCAAAGTCCCAGTATGACCTTCCACCAGAAGATTAGAACGTGAGTGACGGGGAGAGGGAAAGAACAGGATGTGGTGTCACCAGACAGGATGTGTCCTCCATACCTCCTCTTTCTCCTGCTTTGCCTCTTTGCGTTCCGCGGCAATGTTTTTCTTGCGGTGGTAGTTGAACTGTGTGTCCTCCTCAGCCTTCACCATCTCCTTCTTCCTGCGGTCGTACTCCTGAGCCAACTCCCCAGACCGGGAGATCTCCTCAAATAGAGCCGTACGCTCCTTAGGGTTCTTCATGGCTATGGACTCCACAGCACCCTGATTGGGGAATACATAGAGGTCAAAGGTTACTAACACTGTCATACATAGGGTAAGAGAGGTCCATGGACAAATGGCCTCTAAGAGTTTTAATTCACTTATGAGAAAACGCTACACACATTCAACTTAATTATGTAAATCGTTTGCATGTGCGTGATATATTGTGAACAAAGATTTTTTTAAATGCTTGTGTTCATTTATACCATTTGTTTGCTTGTGAGAACAAATTCTCATTTACATATTTATTTATTGACGATGCTGGGCCAATTGTGTGCCGCCCTATGGGACTCCCAATGATGGCCGGTTGTGATACAGCCTGGACACGAACAAGGGTCTGTAGTGACGCCTCTTGCACTGAGATGCAGTGCCTTAGACTGCTGCACCACTCAGGGAGCCCTGTGTCTCACCTGGAAGACGAGGAAGTTCCTGGCCTTGATTAGGATGCCTAGTTTCTCCAGCTCCTCGCTGTACTCTGCCAGATTCACCACCTTGCTGTTGATTCGGTACTCTGACGACGAGCCTAAGACGTGCATAAAAAGGGGTAAAACTGTTATTATATGCATTACTATGCGTGTCCTAAGCTCTTCACTGTGCTCAGCCAGATCCCCCCCGCCATACTGTTGATTCGGTACTCTGAGGAGGAGCCTGACACACACAGACAACAAGATGGTTGTTATGCAGAATGACGCAAGTCCTTACTTTTATCTACAGTATTTTTTTGGGGGGGGGCTTATCAACCATGTTTGCGCCATCAGATATATAAACATCTTCAAAGAGGACCAGACGAAACTGAGTTAGGTGTCGTTAACCATACAGTTTCTCTCTACCAATGGATCTGTGTTGAGAAAGTCAGTGGGGAGCACCGTGGCTTACCAATGATGATTCTGGTGAAGGTGCGCTCTTCTCCACTGTCCTCATGGTACACCATGCTCACAAACGCTCTGTTGGCTGCTGGTTTCCCCACGGGAGCTCCGTGGATCAGGTCCTTCAGAGTCTTCACACGCAGGTTACTGGTCTTCTCAGCCAGCACAAAGCTGATGGCGTCCATGAGGTTGGACTTGCCTGGGAGGGAGAGAATATGAATGGAGTCAGTGAATGATCTATTCAAGTCTTGCAAATATGGTTGATTTGGAAAAGGACGTAACTAGCTGGCTTGGTTAAGACTACATAATAAAAGTGCTGCTCTAATGTTTATGCATGTGAGATCTCATTTATTTGTTCCTACTGACTGGGTGACTGTCAGGGAAGGAAATGTGTAGGGCGAGTTCGTTTTGCATGTCCCGGTGCACTGGGTGGGCAGTGTTTACACATTTTACACCATTTCATTGGTCAAGAACTCTCCATCTACCAGCGCACCTGGCCATGCAAAACGAAGTTGGCCATTGATAGCTATCCAGCTAAACATTATGGAGGCGTGGCAAAATATTAATTAAAATGCAACGGTTCATGTGCATATACATTGCTGTCATTGTCAACAAAGTATTGAAGCATTGCAGCTTGAAACAAATGTAGCAAATAGTCAACCCGGCTAAACTAGTAACGTTACCAGCAGTGCAGTAACGCTAAAATAAGCATTAGCTAGATAGAATACTTGCAATATTGACCATAACTTACCGGATCCATTGGGCCCAATAATCGCAGTGAATTTGTGAAAGGGGCCGATGATTTGTCGGCCCTTGTAAGATTTGAAGTTTTCGATCTCTATTAGCTTCAAATAACCCATTATGACCAGATCGCTTGTACGAAAACAAAGAATATGTGTTGTTGTGATAGCAGCTAATGCTAGCTAGCGATTAAACTCGTACCATGCACGCAAATTGTAAATATTTGTTAAAAATAATCAAAAGTTACATTATCGATCGTTGTGCCAGGCTAACTAACGCGATTAGCTTGCAACAACAATGCGCCATTTTCCAGTCCTCCTGCAGAATTGGAGACCACTGAACGCGCGTAAGGGAACGACTTCTCGCGAGATCTTACTGCTACCCTTTATCAAAATGCCATAATAAACTTCAAGCGTTTATGTTTATTTCGAATGTCAGTACACTGACTGATAAAATTATTACAGTGAAATTGATTTCAGACCGCAATCATTTTAGAAGGTTTAAGTGCCAAAGCAACCAAATATATGTTTTGTTGAACTTTTCAGCCAACTACAGCCCCGTTCAAAACCATAGGGAGAATGTATAAAGTTGATTTGCCGGGGGACAACCTTTCCAATGTGGCAGTGGAACGCCGACTGGCCGCGGAGGCTGCGCTCCAGGCTCGGATCTTCAAGCATTGGAGAGAAGAGTACTGGAGGAGATGGAGGGTCAATGAGAGAAGGCCTTCGGTAAGCAACAGAGGGCAAGATATAGACAGACAGTGGGGTGTATTCATGGATGCTAAGGGAAGCCAGGCTTCCCCAAAAAATTGACCAAGAAAAAAAGAAAAATACAAACACATTTTCTTCAATTCACAAGAGGCTAAATGTACAGTACACGGCCAAAAATATATGGACACCCCTCCAAGTTAATGAATTTGGCTATTTCAGCCACACCCGTTGCTGACAGGCGTATAAAATTGAGCATACAATCTCCATAGACAAATATTGGCAGTAGAATGGCCTGTACTAAAGAGCTCAGTGACTTTCAACGTGCCACTGTCATAGGATGCCACCTTTCCAACAAGTCAGTTTGTATAATTTCTGCCCTGTTAAAGCTGCACCAATCAACTGTAAATGCTGTTATTGTGAGTAGCAACAATGGCTCAGCCGCAAATGTTCATCGGGAGTTTCATGAAATTAGTTTCCATGGCAAAGCAGCCACACGCAAGCCTAAGATCACCATGCGCAATTCCGATCTTTGTGGAAGAACTTAACTGGCCTGCACAGAGCCCTGACCTCAACCCTATCGAACACCTTTGGGATGAATTGGAACGCCGACTGTGAGCCAGGCCTAATCGCCCAACATCAGTGGCTGAATGGAAGCAAGTCCCTGCAGCAATGTTCCAACATCTAGTGGAAAGCCTTCTCAGAAGAGTGGATGCTGTTATAGCAGCAAAGGGGGGACCAATTCCATATTAATGCCCATGATTTTGGAATGAGATGTTCGATGAGCAGGTATCCACATACTTTTGGCCATGTAGTGTATCTGACCGGAGAAAGCATCCAAGCAAACAAAATAGCGCCCCTCTGTCTCAGTATGTGTAGCCTATCTACCTGATCATGTCTGGTCAGAAAGAGTTTGACATTGTTGCCCCCGTAGCATTGAATGCAAGCAAAGTCAGAGAGCATTTGGCCTCCCTTGATCATTTAAAAATAAATAATAATAGCCAATCAGCATTGAGCTAAACTGAGTGAACTCCACTGTGAATGGTCCTGGCACACAAAAAAAAAGTTTAAAGGGAAGCCAGTTTGGATTTGGCTTCACACCAATCACATCAAGCCAAACGTCATTATTGACAAAACAATTGTAATTGTTGCATCTCGTTGTGTTGTCCTCTGGTGGCTAGCTAGCTAGCTAAAATTGTTCCTTTCCTAAAATTGTATGGAGATGTGGTTTTACTTAATTCTCCATACTGGCCAATGATTATAACAGTGATTCTGATCCAACCATATATTCATACATTGTGCACCTGGCCTGAGAGGCTGGAAGTTCAACATGTAGCTAGATGTAGTAGACTAATGTTAACTAGCAGGCTAATCGTTGCCCATGAAAGGAAATTAGGCTAGTGAGTAAGCATTTTAGCCAGATAGCCTAGGACAACAAAATTAAAAGCGTGTACTGTATCACAGAGTGATAGACAGTTTTGGCAACATGAAAGAGGGGAGGATGGCGTTGGTGTATCTCTACAAGTAGGGGGAGTCAACATGTTTTTTCTACTCACACACGCGCAAACACACACCACAAAAACACACACATACACTCTAACACACACACACCAGCCAAGGATGCAGATCAGGAAGCCAGGCTGGTGAGACTGTGAGCCGTGACATTGTGAGTACTCACAGGTTTAAAAAATAAATAAATTACAAAACGAATTGAAGAAATTAAATGATGCGTACACACTCACTCAGGAAAGATAACGAGCACATTAGTCGCGACAACACACACACACACACACACACACACATTATGCATGGGCAGAGTGAGTGTCCTTTTATCAAAGCTTTTCCCCTCGTCTCGTTTGCCTGACTGACTTGGTATGAATAGATTCACCCCAGTGGGAAGCATCATTATAACTGCTTATGTTCACACTGTTTTTTCATGTCAATTATGTGGTTTCTGTTAATTACCCATTATGCATAGTAGCTTCGCTGCACTACAGACACAGACATTGTGGTTCAGACAGATATCTCCAGAGCCATTTTAGCAGGTGGTCTCTTGACTTAGGAGGTTCAACCAGCCTAATCTTGTGAGCTGACATTTTGTTTCACTGAAGTAAAATATCAGAGCGGGTCTGTCTGGCTACGAGGCTAATTGAGTCTATGGCTGACCCTTCCTCGAGGTAAAAATTGTTCGTAATGACAAATCTAAAGTCAGACCACACATTACCCCGAATAGTAAGGGAGAAGAGAACATGTTAACCTGGCTGGTTGAGAAAATTCCAAGACTGTGCAAAGCTGTCATCAAGGAAATTGGTGGCTACTTTGAAGAATCTCAAGTATAAAATATATTTTGATTTGTTTACCACTTCTTTGGTTACATGATTCCATATGTGTTATTTAATAGTGACCTTGTGAATATGCTGGAGGAAAGAGGTACAAAAGTATCTATATCCACAGTAAAACAAGTCCTATATTGACGTAACCTGAAAGGCTGCTCCAAAACCACCATAAAAAAGCCCGACTTTGGTTTTCAACTGCACATGGGGACAAAGATGGTACTTTTTGGAGAAATGTCTTCTGGTCTGATGAAACTAAAATAGAACTGTTTGGCCATAATGACCATTGCTATGTTTGGAGGAGAAAGCCAAAGAACACCATCCCAACCGTGAAGCACTGGGGTGGCAACATCATGTTGTGGGGGTGCTTTGCTGCAGGAGGGACTGGTGCACTTCACAAAATAGATGGCTTCATGAGGATGGACCATTATGTGGATATATTGAAGCAACATCTCAAGACATCAGTCAGGAAGTTAAAGCTTGGTCGCATATGGGTCTTCCAAATGGGTAGTGACCCCAAGCATACTTCCAAAGTTGTGGCAAAATGGCTTAAGGACAATACAGTCAATGTATTGGAGTGGCCATCATAAAACCCTGACCTCAATCCCATAGAAAATATGTGAGCAGAACCAAAATAGTGTGTGCGAGCAAGGAGGCCTACTAACCTGACTCAGTTACACCAGCTCTGTCAGGAGGAATGGGCCAAAATTCACCCAACTTATTGTGAGAAGCTTGTGGAAGGCTACCTGAAACATTTGACCCAAGTTAAACAATTTAAAGGAAATGCTACCAAATACTAATTGAGTGTATGTAAACTTCTGACCCACTGGGAATGTGATGAAATAAATAAAAGCTGAAATGAATAAATCTCTCTACTATTATTTCACATTCTTAAAATAAAGTGGTGATCCTAACTGACCTAAGACAGAAAATGTTTACTAGGATTAAATGTCAGGAATTGTGAAAAACTGTGGTTAAATGTATTTGGCTAAGGTGTATGTAAACTTCCGACTTCAACTGTACAGTCGTGGCCAAAAGTTTTGAGAATGACACATTAATTTCCACAAAGTTTGCTGCTTCAGTGTCTTTAGATATTTTTTGTCAGATGTTACCATGGAATATTGAAGTATAATTACAGGCATTTCATAAGTGTCAAAGGCTTTTATTGACAATTACATGAAGTTGATGCAAAGAGTCAATATTTGCAGTGTTGACCCTTCTTTTTCAAGACCTCTGCAATCTGCCCTGGCATGCTGTCAATTCACTTCTGGGCCACATCCTGACTGATGGCAGCCCATTCTTGTATAACCAATGCTTGGAGTTTGTCAGAATTTGTGGGGTTTTGTTTGTCCACCCTCCTCTTGAGGACTGACCACAAGTTCTCAATGGGATTAAGGTCTGGGGAGTTTCCTGGCCATGGACCCAAAATATTGATGTTTTGTTCCCTGAGCCACTTATCACTTTTACCTTATGGCAAGGTGTGCCATCATGCTGGAAAAGGCATTGTTCATCACCAAACTGTTGCATGATGGTTGGGAGAAGTTGCTCTTGGAGGATGTGTTGGTACCATTCTTTATTCATGGCTGTGTTCTTAGGCAAAATTGTGAGTGAGCCCACTCCCTTGGCTGAGAAGCAACCCCACAAATGAATGGTCTCAGGATGCTTTACTGTTGGCATGACACAGGACTGATGGTAGCTCTCACCCTGTCTTCTCCGGACAAGCTTTTTTCCGGATGCCGCAAACAATCGGAAAGGGGATTCATCCGAGAAAATGACTTTACCCCAGTCCTCAGCAGCAAGCTCTGTACTGGTGGTGCCCCGATCCAGCAGCTGAATCAACTTTAGGAAATGGTCCTGGCGCTTGCTGGACTTTCTTGGGCGCAATGAAGCCTTCTTCACAACAATTGAACCGCTCTCCTTGAAGTTTTTGATGATCCGATAAATGGTTGATTTAGGTGCAATCTTACTGTCAGCAATATCCTTGCCTGTGAAGCCCTTTTTGTGCAAAGCAATGATGACGGCACGTGTTTTCTTGCAGGTAACCATGGTTGACAGAGGAAGAACAATGATTCCAAGCCCCACCCTCCTTTTGACGCTTCCAGTATGTTATTCGAACTCAATCGGCATGACAGAGTGCTCTCCAGCCTTGTCCTCGTCAACACTCACACCTGTGTTAACGAGAGAATCATTGACATGTCAGCTGGTCCTTTTGTGGCAGGACTGAAATACAGTGGACATTTTTGGGGGGGATTCAGTTCATTGACATGGCAAAGAGGGACTTTGCAATTAATTGCAATTCATCTGATCATTCTTCATAACATTCTGGAGTATATGCAAATTGCCAACATACAAACTGAGGCAGCAGAAAATTTATATTTGTGTCATTCTCAAAACTTTTGGCCACGACTGTATATAGTAAAATCAGTTGTTGTGATCATAGACATCTTATTTCTATCTCACAACCATAGAGAGAAAATAATCATCATTGTTGATTCATCTACAGAAGCAATCGCATCATGAACCACTCCTTGGATCTTCATCCTTTCTTATATTTCTCCTGTTTTCCCAGATGACATTTTAGAGACTAAGGGAGATTGAAAAGCAGAGAGCCGCTGCCTGGGACTTCCAGCGCACGGAGCAGAACAGAGAGGACGAAGAGGAGGAGAGGAAAGCAATGGCGCTACAGAAGCAGAAGAGGATTGAGATGGACCGAAATGACAAACGGCTGGCCAGAGAGCAGCACAAATAATAATCATAGAACACAACCACACTGAGACACTTCACTCATTACATTCTTTCTTTACAGATACTTGGTGAGAGATATCTTGCCACATAACCATTCACAACAGAGACACACAAACACGTTACTGTCAAAGTACACTGCTCAAAAAAATAAAGGGAACACTTAAACAACACAATGTAACTCCAAGTCAATCACACTTCTGTGAAATCAAACTGTCCACTTAGGAAGCAACACTGATTGACAATACATTTCACATGCTGTTGTGCAAATGGAATAGACAACAGGTGGAAATTATAGGCAATTAGCAAGACACCCCCAATAAAGGAGTGGTTCTGCAGGTGGTGACCACAGACCACTTCTCAGTTCCTATGCTTCCTGGCTGATATTTTGGTCACTTTTTAATGCTGGCGGTGCTTTCACTCCAGTGGTAGCATGAGACGGAGTCTACAACCCACACAAGTGGCTCAGGTAGTGCAGCTCATCCAGGATGGCACATCAATGCGAGCTGTGGCAAGAAGGTTTGCTGTGTCTGTCAGCGTAGTGTCCAGAGCATGGAGGCGCTACCAGGAGACAGGCCAGTACATCAGGAGACGTGGAGGAGGCTGTAGGAGGGCAACAACCCAGCAGCAGGACCGCTACCTTCGCCTTCGTGCAAGGAGTAGCAGGAGGAGCACTGCCAGAGCCCTTCAAAATGACCTCCAGCAGGCCACAAATGTGTCTGCTCAAACGGCCAGAAACAGACTCCATGAGGGTGGTATGAGGGCCCGACGTCCACAGGTGTGGGTTGTGCTTACAGCTTAATACCATGCAGGACGTTTGGCATTTGCCAGAGAACACCAAGATTGGCAAATTCACCACTGGAGCCCTGTGCTCTTCACAGATGAAAGCAGGTTCACACTGAGCACATGTGACAGACGTGACAGAGTCTGGAGACGCCGTGGAGAACGTTCTGCTGCCTGCAACATCCTCCAGCATGACTGGTTTGGCGGTGGGTCAGTCATGGTGTTGGGTGGCAGTTCTTTTGGGGGCCGCACAGCCCTCCATGTTCTCGCCAGAGGTAGCCTGACTGCCATTAGGTACCGAGATGAGATACTCAGACCCCTTGTGAGACCATATGCTGGTGCGGTTGGCCCTGGGTTCCTCCTAATGCAAGACAATGCTAGACCTCACTCAGGCTGGAGTGTGTCAGCAGTTCCGGCAAGAGGAAGGCATTGATGCTATGGACTGGTCCGCCCGTTCCCCAGACCTGAATCCAATTGAGCACATCTGGGACATCGTGTCTCGCTCCATCCACCAACGCCACGTTGCACCACAGACTGTCCAGGAGTCCGCCACCTCATCAGAAGCATGCCCAGGAGTTGTAGGGAGGTCATACAGGCACGTGGAGGCCACACACACTACTGAGCCTCATTTTGACTTGTTTTAAGGACATTACATCAAAGTTGGATCAGCCTGTAGTGTGGTTTTCCACTTTAATTTTGAGTGTGACTCCAAATCCAGAACTCCATGGGTTGATAAATTTGATTTCCATTGATAATTTTTGTGTGATTTTGTTGTCAGCACATTCAACTATGTAAGGAAAAAAGTATTTAATAAGAATATTTCATTCATTCAGATCTAGGATGTGTTATATTAGTGTTCCCTTATTTTTTTTAGCAGTGTATAAAGAGATACTGTACATGGTGAAACAATTGAAAGTCCCAGTTTTCACATAAAAAGAGGGACTGTTTTATTGTAAAAAACAGTCTGTGAAGGTGTATTTCTTTCCATCTTGTCTCCACCAGTCAGCGGTACCTGGCCAAGGTGCTGTACACCAGCCGACCCACAGCCCAGAACCACCTGGTTCAGCAGCAGCTCATGCTGGGGGATCACCAGCACAGACTCACCGCACAATACGGGATCTCAGATTCAGAAGATAGGCACAACACAACAATAAAATCAAGTTTATGGTATAGGCACACGTTACATGCTTTCACGTCTTTTATCCCTAAGATTTAGTCACTAGGTCAAATGTTGAAGTGTCTGCAACTTATTATAAAATGACTATCTAGCTGTTCTTTTATGTTTCATGTGTCGTGGTCAGTATCTAATTTGGCTTATCTTTTGAAGATAAACATGCATGTTACCATCTTTAGACATGAATGCTATGAGTAATTTAAAGGATGACAACCCGATGATGCCTCTTTTGGTTCAGATTGTTCCAAGTTCTTTTTATTTAAACAATCACATATTTAGTTACAAGTAGCTGATTCATAATGCAGATAGTTACATTGTCATTGGGCCCATAACATACAGTACAAGACCCCCTCCATACAGTGATCCCAACCCACTTCACTTCAGTCTCAACCAATGGCACGAGCACACTAGCCCAGTCCCAGATCGGTTTGTACTGTCTTGCCAACTCCTACGACTTTAGCATGATAACAACCATAGTTTGCTATACAACCCAAACAGATCTGGGACCAGGGTGTGAATTCACTACTGTACCTTCCAGTCCCCCAAATCCATTTTACCAGTGTTGCACCCCAAACAAAGCACACAGAGGCATTCTGTCTTTCTTCAGGCAGTGAAATACATAGTGTACATAGTGTCCTTCCCCTCCCTCCATCACAAATATAAATCCATGAATGTCATGTCCTAAAATAAGCTGTTGCTGTCATTCTCCTCTATATGCAATTCTTATTCACTTTTTTATTTGCTTTTATGTTGTAAGTATAAAAAACAGGAAAGGAAAGTAACAGAGGGGAAAAAACAAACGCTGGCGCTAAGTCTGGCTTAGACAATCTCCTCACTGACCACGTAAGAAGCAAAGCAAAGCCAGATAGATATATAGGCAGGCAGGCTGGCAGGCAGTAGAGTGAGTATCTGTGTGTTCAGTAGTTCACTCATTCAAAGCAAACATTTGTCCTGAAATCACACTATGATAAACACAGATGGTTAGCAGCTCTATTGGCACACTATTTCCCCATATAGTGCACTTTTGACCAGGGCATATGGTTATTTCTCTGAACACAAAGGGCTCTGGTCATAAGTAGTGCACTATATAGGGAGCCATTTGTGACGCAATCCATAGTCGTGATAGAATAACTGGCATATTACTTAATTTTCTCATTCCCATATGAGTGTCCTGAGTGTGTCTGTAACAGCAAACTACAGGGAGCTGGGCTCACTCAAACCTCTCGTTCAGACCCACTGTCTTTCTGCCAAGCCAGAGACAATCCCACTTTCTCTATCCCATCTCCCTGGGGATGCACTGAACAGTAACGGTTTGGCTTGCAGTCAGACCTGGGTTCAAATAGTATTCACCCTTTCTCAAATACTTCAAGCTGTGCTTGATTGAGATTGCCTGGCACAATGGAACAAATAGAGTAGTCCCAAAAGTGCAAACATTGGTCTCCGGCGATCCAGGCAGGCCCAATCAAACTCTTCTTTGAAATAAAAATAATCTTATTTGAACCTGGGTCTGTCTCAGAATAGACGGTAGGCTAGATTGACTGGGTGAGCAGTGAGAGCAGAGCCAGCACATTGCATATGCTCCCTGTGGTGCTTCATCACAAGCTAGCTCACTGCATCCCTCCTTGCCTCATCATCACACTGCCTCAGCACAAAAAGTGTATGAAATGGCAACCTAGTCCCATAATTAGTGCACTACATAGGGAATAAATTGCATTTTCAAACAGTAAATGTAAACTGGACTGCAAAGGGACACTATAAAAGTCAGGAAACAAAACATTGATGTACATGAGGAACATTAGCCTACTTTTTAACCTCTGCTTTCAATAGGTGGGTTTTGATTCTATTGTATATTTTAAAATGACATTAGCTACTGATTAATCTCGACACCCAGAACCAAATCTCACATGCGCACTTCTACTAGTAGTGATGTAAAATGTATATTTTTAGTTTTCTTTTTGAGCGTTTGCAACATGAAATGGTGTGAAGATACATTTTTTTCCTTTTAGTTTTTTTCCGTACTATTGAATATTTGTTTTAACAGCCAAATCACCGTCATCACCTTCAAAACAAGTATTCATTCATCGGTTCGTTGTTACAAAACACAAATGAAATGTATTTTTAAGTCAACTTTAAAGTAAACTTAAAACACACATTTTTATCCAACAAACTCATCGATAAATAACAATATTTTGGGTTGTATTTACATTCAGAGCGACATTTAAAAAAACATGATCTTTTTCGGTCTCGTTCCTCTCTGGAGAGATACCTCTGTTCTCCTCTAAATGCTTGTTTCTGTCTACTTCTTGTCATCATTCTTACCATTGTCTAATTCAAAACAAAGTGTTTTTGGCATGTAAATATTAGTTCTACTCAGCCCTACAAAGAACACATTCTACACATTAGATGCATAAAGCAACCAATCTACGCATATGCCTTTCAGCCCAATCTGCTGATCAGGTAAGCCTGTTTTGGATTGCCAGCGTGCATTGTTCATGGCTTGAAAGATAGAGAGAATCTGTGTATTTTACTACCAGCTAACTGTAAATATACAGAACTACTGCTCCCTACCACACATTATAGCGTGTAATAGTGTTATGTTATGCTATACTATGACATGAAGAGGTATGGGAAAGATTACATTTATCAGCTGACAGTTTAATACACCGTAGAAAGAGACAGACAGAATAGATACAGAAAGCTAGAGGTCTATATATAAATTACAATATCATACCAATAATGAAGTCACTCTTGTGGTGAAAAGGCGAGAGTAGAGTACAGTAAAGTAGAGAGGAGTAGAGTACAGTAGAGTAGAGAGGAGTAGATTAGAATAGAGAAAGGAGTAGATTAGAATAGAGAAGAGTAGAGAGGAGTAGATTAGAAGAGAGGAGTAGAGTAGAGAAGAGAGGAGTAGATTAGAGTAGAGAAGAGGAGTGGAGTAGAGAGGAGTAGATTAGAGTAGAGAGGAGTAGATTAGAGTGGAGTAGATTAGAGTAGAGTAAATAAGAGTAAATAAGAGGAGAGGAGTAGAGTAGAGAGGGGAAGATGAGTAAAGTAGAGTAGATAAGAGAGAAGTAGATAAGAGAGGAGTAGAGTAGATAAGAGAGGAGTAGAGTAGATTAGAGAGGAGAGGAGTAGATAAGAGTAGAGAGGAGAAGAGGGGTAGAGTAGAGTACAGAGGAGAAGAGGAGTATAGTAGAGTAGATAAGAGTGGAGTAGAGTAGATAAGAGAGGAGTAGAGTAGATATGAGTAGATAAGAGTGGAGTAGAGTAGATAAGAGAGGAGTAGAGTAGATATGAGTAGATAAGAGTGGAGGAGAGTAGATAAGAGTGGAGTAGAGTAGATAAGAGTGGAGTAGAGTAGATAAGAGTGGAGTAGAGTATATAAGAGAGGAGTAGAGTAGATGGGAGTAGAGTAGATAACAGAGGATTAGAGTAGATATGAGTAGATAAGAGTTGAGTAGAGTAGATAAGAGTGGAGTAAAGTATATAAGAGAGGAGTAGAGTAGATAGGAGTAGAGTAGATAAGAGAGGAGTAGAATAGATTAGAGAGGAGTAGAGTAGATAAGAGAGGAATAGAGTAGATAAGAGAGGAGTAGATAAGAGAGGAGCAGAGTGGATAAAAGAGGAATAGAGTAGATAAGAGTGGAGTAGAGTAGAAGAGGAGAGAGGACTAGAGTAAGGATGTAATCTGGTGCTCTGTGTTGAGGGCCAGTAGGCACTGGAACTCATAATGAACATGTTGTACATATCTATAATACTGTATATGGCTAGATAGATAACATTGTAGAATAACAGATGCTTCTGAATGGTCAGTAGTATATTGATCATATAGTCAGTGATCTTATCAATGGAAAAGTCAGTCAAGTAGATAGCTAGATAGATGTTAGAGATAGCTAGGAGTGTGTGGGCAGTGGACATGTTTATATTGTTGACATGTTATACTGTAGTTGACAGAGATATCTTGGTCTAACAGATAAACAGTTACTAAGGCAACGGGATTATCTAAAACGGTCACCTCTAACTAACTAGCCTAATCTAAAATGGCGGCCGAGTTGGGCAGGCCATTGGTGGTGGTGTTGGGATTGAGGGGGGAGCTGTCCTGCAGTGTGCCCGGGTCCGGGGTGGCTTCGCTGGGTCGGCTGTACTGGCTGACCAGGGAGTCTTCCATGGTCACCTCGGTGACAGCAATGCTACCATTGTTATAGCCATCCAGGTTGTCGTCACTGATACACAGTTTGCTCTCATCACACAGAGATGGTTGGCTGGCTGTCCGCTTCTCCTCGTTGTCACTACAGGATGGAGGGAGAAATTGTGGGGAGAGAGAGAGGGGGGGTAGAGAAAGACGGATAGAGAGGTATAGAAAGAAAGAGGGGGATGAAAGGAGGTTGGTAGGTGGGAGAGTTACTATGTGTGGGTGGTTCACCAGTGGAGGCTGCTGAGGGGATGACGGCTCATAATAATGGAGCGAATGGAATGACATCAAACCATTTTTTTTTTTTGACCTTTATTTAACTAGGCAAGTCAGTTAAGAACAAATTCTTATTTTCAATGACGGCCTAGGAACAGTGGGTTAACTGCCTGTTCAGGGGCAGAACGACAGATTTGTACCTTGTCAGTTTGGGGGTTTGAACTTGCAACCTTCTGGTTACTAATCCAACTCTCTAACCATTAAGGCTACCCTGCCGCCACAACTATGTGTTTGATGTATTTGATACCATTCTACTGATTCCGCTCCAGCCATTACCACGAGCCCGTCCTCCCCAATTAAGGTGCCACCAACCTCCTGTGCGGTTTACATACCAATGTCAGTCATTGTATTGTATCACATAGCCATAGGAAGGGTATTGGCTAGGTATACTGGGAAAAGAAGAGGATACATGGGAGAGCCTCTAGAAAAAACATAGACTATTTGGACTCAGTTGCAGGAAAGGCATGCAGAGTAGAGCACCTTACAGCATACCTCTCAAGAGATCTGGCAAAGCAGGGGAAAGCATTATGGGAGAGAGGAACAGTAATGAACACAGGACACTGGGATAAAACGCACATATCTTTTCAAACAGGGAATCAAAGCGATCATGTTGACATTTAAAACATGCTAATTTGCGGGGTATTGACTTGCATTGTTTGTTTTTATTGTTATTATTATTTTATTTTTTGCATTTTCATGACAGCAGCCAGGTAAACAAAGCCAAACCATGGATCGCTGTCTTACCTTGTCCAAAGACTGCTTACAAGGTAAGGAAACCAATGTCATTTTGGAACTTGGGTAAACTATCTTTTTAACTAATATTCAACAATTATATAATCTACAGGTTTGAAGGAATATTAATACATGATCAATGCCTAATAATCAGTATATCGTCTGATTAGACAGGCCAACCTGTACTCTCCGAATGTTTCATCCTTCATAGGGCGCGCCTCAGAGTCTACCTGACCCTCCTCCTTATCTTTGACTGAGAGAGAGACAGAGACAGAGAGAGAGAGAGAGAGAGAGAGAGAGACAGACAGAGACAGACACAGAGACAGGGAGAGAGAGAGAGACAGAAAGAGAGAGAGAGACAGAAAGAGAGCGCGACAGGGAGGGAGAGAGAGAGAGAGACGGAGAGAGAGAGAGAAAGAGACAGAGAGAGAGAGAGAGAGAGAGAAAGAGACAGAGAAAGAGAGATAATTGAATTTTGGTATCTGTTCATTAATCAGTAGAATGTCCTTTCTAAGCTAGTGGCTGGCTGAGGTTTTGGTAATGCCATAGACGCTGGCCAGTTAGTGAACTAGCAGCACAACAATATAGAGAATGTGTTGTGTTTTTTTAGAGCTGCCTGGTCTGCTACATATCATGTGATTTGTCAGAAACTCCCTGACATATAGGGTTTCTCAGAAACAATCTGGTATGGCCCAACTCGGTTGGAGTGTCCGCCCTGATATTGGAAGTTTTATTCCCGGCCGAGTCATACCAAAGACTAAAAATGGGACCTGATGCATCTTTGCTTGGCACTCAGCATTAAGGAGATAGATTGGGGCTAAGGCCCTGTGATTGACTAGCATCCTGTCCAGGAGGTGTACTTGTACATCAAGCTGCCTCAAACTATAGAAACAGCCAAGGCTCCTGCAAGGCTATTTACCTACCATCTTTTATATGTGGTGTGTTAGAAACTACATTCTTCAGTATATGTGGTTTATTAGAAACTATATTCTACAGTATATGTGGTTTATTAGAAACTATATTCTACAGTATGTGTGGTGTGTTAGAAACTATATTCTACATTATATGTGGTTTGTTAGAAACTATATTCTACAGTATATGTGGTTTGTTAGAAACTATATTCTACAGTATATGTGGTTTGTTAGAAACTATATTCTACATTATATGTGGTTTATTAGAAACTACATTCTACAGTATATGTGGTTTGTTAGAAACTACATTCTACAGTCTATGTGGTGTGTTAGACCTGAGGTGGTTTGTCTGGTATCTGGTGGTGTTATATTTACACCTACCTGAATACTTTCCCCCTTTGCCTCTCTTGATAAAGCAGAGGATGAGCAGCACCAGCAGCAACAGCACGATGGCGCTCACGAGCCCAATAAACCAGCCCTGAGTAGCAAAGCCTGTCTGCACATCCATCACCCCTACATAAGGAGGGAGGGAGGGAGGGAGGGCAGATGGGAATGGACAGAGGTTGAGTGAAAGGGAGAGAGGGTCATAGCAAGGGATCGTAGAGAGACGTGGGGGGATGAAAGGAAGGATGAAAGGAAGAGAAGAGATTAAGAAGAGAGGGTGGGTATGGAGCGCACACGCACTGTGGCTCAGTCGATACACACACTCACACAGACATAACCTAACATACATTACACTAAGGATGTAGGAAATACAGTCCAATTCCCCAAACAAATACTACTAATGGAGCACTTCATTTGGCCTCTGAACGTCTTGCCATCTAGTCTCTTTCATGTAGGACATTTCAAAGCAAAGCACTTCCAACAATAGCAGAGTGCTGCTGTACACTGTCAGATGTAGGCAGGGGAGGCCCAAAGGAGAAGCTGTTTTGCTGTGCGTGTCTGTATGTGTGTGTGTGTGTGTGTGTGCGTGTGTGTGTGTGTACAGGCTATGCTCCAGTACCTGCTCCCTCTGATCTCAGGGACGGACGCGTGTGGGGACGTGTTTAACTATACTTGTGGGGACCAGAAGGGTTAGTTTTAGGGTTAAGGTAAGTTTTTTAGGTTAGGGAAAATAAGATTTTGAATGGGACTGAATTGTGTGTCCCCACAAGATTACACAAGTATACTTGTGTGTCCCCACAAGTAACTGTGTGTGTGTGTGTGTGTGTGTGTGTGTGTGTGTGTGTGTGTGTGTGTGTGTGTGTGTGTGTGTGTGTGTGTCTGTGTGTGTGTGTGTGTGTGTGTGTGTGTGTGTGTGTGTGTGTGTGTGTGTGTGTGTGTGTGTGTGTGTGTGTGTGTGTGTCTGCGTCTAGGTGTGTGTACAGCCTGGGATTCCTACCAATCCCTCGGTTTCAGTCTCCCAGAATATATATATATATATTACTGCCTCCGGTACCTGCTCCCTTTGTGGTGATCTCAGTCTCCCAGAAGGTGTTGTTGCTGAAGGTGAATCTGAGGCGGTACTGTGACCCCGGGGTCAGGCCTTTCAGCTGGTAGAATGATGCAGACGAGTTCAGCTTCTCAGACTGCTTCCACTTCCCACCGTCTGAAGACAAAATAACCACTTGATTTGTTTAGACATAGAAATAGAAATATAATAAAAAATATATATTTTTCCTTCTTGTTTTTACAGGCAGGGGAGTGAAGTTATATTTACAGATTTTTATTTTAACAACATGTCCGTCTCCTCCAGAGCGACTATGTTTAAATTTCACGTTTACTGTCAGTTACAAGTGTGTTTGGTGTTTCCACAGGTATACTGTTGGTCAGCTGGTAGTGTATGTTCTTGTTGAGGTACTGTACCTGCACGGCCACATGCACACACAGAGCTCATACATACCTTGCTTGTTGAGGTACTGGACCTGGAAGCTCACACTCCTCTGTCTCTGTCCTGGCACCCAGCTCAGGTTAACAGACTGCTCTCCTACATACAAGCTGATGTTGGACGGAGGAGCTGGAATGGGTTGAGAAGGGTTTAGGGTGATTCTAATGGAACCAGTTGTAACCATGGCAGTAGCGAATTGAGTTAGAAAACCATGATGCATCTGCAACAATCAGTTATCATTCTAAAGACTAAGATGCCTAGTTTATGGTGCAGTATGTTATTTGAAATAGCTTAAATATTTTTACAATAATTTTGTACAGATTTCACCCCAAATTCTCATTACCAAAATGCATCCAGATTAAATTATCTGATCATTTTATACAATTTTACCTTAGAAAAACCAAACTTAACTGAATAAAACACAAAATATGTTGCTGTTGTTTGTCCATAAATCATACAAATGGTATACTAGTTGAAGTTTCCATTTCCAACTATAATATTTCTTACATAAAAACACAGTGTGTTTGTTTCTCATTACATAACACTTTTTCAAGTTGCTGTAAAAATTCCAATCAAAGTTTTATTCACCCATGATACATCATCTAGAGGAGTAGTCCTTAGATGAGCACAAGTTCATTTCATTTATTCACCCATGATACATCATCTAGAGGAGTAGTCCTTAGATGAGCACAAGTTCATTTAATTTATTCACCCATGATACATCATCTAGAGGAGTAGTGCTTAGATGAGCACAAGTTCATTTAATTTATTCACCCATGATACATCATCTAGAGGAGTAGTCCTTAGATGAGCACAAGTTCATTTAATTTATTCACCCATGATACATCATCTAGAGGAGTAGTGCTTAGATGAGCACAAGTTCATTTTTTATTTATTTTTTTGTATTTTTACAGGGACAGTGCACATTAATCAACGTTTCAGTAAAAGTGCCGGTTTTAGCCAGCCGGCTAATTTTCAACCGCAGTCCCTGGACAGGTTATTAAAAACAATTACAATATAGACAATAGCAACATAGAACAAGCAAGACATAGCAACATAGGACAAGCAAGACGTAGCATACAGACAGAGCAACATAGAGCAAAAAGCTGCAAGACAAAATTCATAAAAGCAACAAAGTGTTTCCACACCTCACAAGCTACAGACAACAGACAACATGGAAAGCGGCAACACACAGCTAGGGACCAGCGCTATTTCATTTATTCACCCATGATACATCATCTAGAGGAGTAGTGCTTAGATGAGCACAAGTTCATTTCATTTATTCACCCATGATACATCAGCTAGAGGAGTAGTCCTTAGATGAGCACAAGTTCATTTCATTTATTCACCCATGATACATCATCTAGAGGAGTAGTCCTTAGATGAGCACAAGTTCATTTCATTTATTCACCCATGATACATCATCTAGAGGAGTAGTCCTTAGATGAGCACAAGTTCATTTAATTTATTCACCCATGATACATCATCTAGAGGAGTAGTCCTTAGATGAGCACAAGTTCATTTCATTTATTCACCCATGATACATCATCTAGAGGAGTAGTCCTTAGATGAGCACAAGTTCATTTCATTTATTCACCCATGATGCATCATCTAGAGGAGTAGTCCTTAGATGAGCACAAGTTAATTTCATGTAGTCACCCATGATGCATCAGCTAGAGGAGTAGTCCTTAGATGAGCACAAGTTCATTTAATTTATTCACCCATGATACATCATCTAGAGGAGTAGTCCTTAGATGAGCACAAGTTCATTTAATTTATTCACCCATGATACATCATCTAGAGGAGTAGTGCTTAGATGAGCACAAGTTCATTTTTTTTTTTTTTTTTTTTTGTATTTTTACAGGGACAGTGCACATTAATCAACGTTTCAGTAAAAGTGCCGGTTTTAGCCAGCCGGCTAATTTTCAACCGCAGTACAGGTTATTAAAAACAATTACAATATAGACAATAGCAACATAGAACAAGCAAGACATAGCATCAAGCAAGACGTAGCATACAGACAGAGCAACATAGAGCAAAAAGCTGCAAGACAAAATTCATAGATGAGCACAAGATTCATTTAGATTTCATTTAATTTATTCACCCATGATACATCATCTAGAGGAGTAGTCCTTAGATGAGCACAAGTTCATTTAATTTATTCACCCATGATGCATCATCTAGAGGAGTAGTCCTTAGATGAGCACAAGTTCTTAATTTATTCACCCATGATACATCATCTAGAGGAGTAGTCCTTAGATGAGCACAAGTTCATTTAATTTATTCACCCATGATGCATCATCTAGATAGTCCTTATGAGCACAAGTTCATTTAATTTAGAGAGTAGTCCTTAGATGAGCACAAGTTCATTTCATTTATTCACCCATGATGCATCAGCTAGAGAGCACAAGTTCATTTCTTAGATGATACACAAGTTCATTTCATTTATTCACCCATGATGCATCAGCTTTCATTTATTCACCCATGATACATCATCTAGGAGTAGTTCATTTCCACCCATGATACATCATCTATGAGATGACAAGTTCATTTCATTTATTCACCCATGATGCATCATCTAGAGGAGTAGTCCTTAGATGAGCACAAGTTCATTTCATTTATTCACCCATGATGCATCAGCTAGAGGAGTAGTCCTTAGATGATCACAAGTTCATTTCATTTATTCACCCATGATGCATCATCTAGAGGAGTAGTCCTTAGATGAGCACAAGTTCATTTCATGTAGTCACCTATATGCCTTCAGAATGAGAATCTTATTCTCAAAACAACCCCTTTACGACACTTGACCTTCTTATTGCCGAAATTACTAAAAAGCTCAAATTGAGAAAAACTTAGAGAATTATTACCTTACCAACGTGGAGGCCTGAATGGGCTTTAGTGATGTGGTCAATTGTTTGCTGACTCATAATGGCTGTCTCCTATTAGGGTAGCGGCAGTGGTTCGAGCGTTGGACTAGTAACCGGAAGGTTGCAAGTTCAAACCCCCGAGTTGACAAGGTACAAATCTGTCATTCTGCCCCTGAACAGGCAGTTAACCCACTGTTCCTAGGCCGTCATTGAAAACAAGAATATGTTCAAGAATATGTTCTTCTGACTTGCCTAGTTAAATAAAGGTAAAATTAAAAAATAAAACCTGAAAATTGAGCGAAGGGCCTTTCATTACCAAAACACACATTACTAATTTCCGCATCATTTTTAGGTTTCTAATTTCCGCATCATTTTTCGGTCTGTTTCAGTCATGAGAACCTTAATTTAAGTAATGATAATAAGCTCATTATAATGTAAAGTCAGGGCATGTGCTGGTAACTTTAATTATTCACAAGGCCCACTGCTTACACCTATTGTATAGCTTTTTTTTGTGAAACATCAGTTATTTGATTAAGTAGGGGTTGTCGAGAAATGCACATTTAATTTACTTGAAGCCACAATATGGACTTTGTGTTTCAGCAAAGAGCAAACCTGCCACTTAATGGAGGAGATTTTGACAGGTGCACCTCTTTTAGCGCTGACCTATACTGTCGTCTGATATCCCAAGACAGTTTTGGTCCATATCCCACATATTTAAGTATTTTATAGGCATATCATGTTATGTGATTTATCCTTAGGATCCCATTCAATTTTGAAATGCATCTAAAATACCTTGGAACCACACATATCCATGTCATTATTACACCAACATTGCCTGTAAAGGCCTTGGAGAAATTCGTTTTTTATAGTGACTTATTTATACTTAAATCCACGTTTGAAAATACTTGCGGGTAATTACACAGATTAAAATAAATAGTGGGGGTACGCCATACCGGTAAAACGTGAGGCGATCACAATTAATAAAACATGCCCCCAAAAATATAGGCTGATACACCATTATTTAATTAACATGAACAATTTGCGATATATTTTGTGGTATACGCTTCAAATTGCGTTGTGGTTTGAGAAGAACCCTACACTTTGTCAAGGCGGGGATGAGTGGCCGAGATTTATGGATTGAAACTCTCATCTTTCCGTAGAGACGCTCGCGGACAAGGCGGAGATGTGTGGCGGAGACCGAGGTGCGCGTGGACAACAGTGGATCCATCAATTCAGGCTACAAGTGTAGGTCTCACAACATTCACATAATTTCATTACGCTACTGGTAGGATAAATTATTTCTGTTTCCATTCATCAAATTGCGTGTGCACAGTGCACGTGAACGAAAGTGCGCGTGTGGCCTACAGCCTTTGTTAAGTTATTGACAATCGGATGAAAACATCATAACATCATCACATTAAAAGGCATACTGTAGGCAGCGTGTCCATAAGGCTAGGAGAAGCGAAGCTTTCCCTAAAGTAAATTGAATTAAATTATATAGCCTAATTAGCGTATTCCTGTCTATACAGAAATCTAAAATAAAATAATAAAAAATAGGCTACTACACCAGAAAGCATGATTTGGCCACAGAGGAACATTTGCTTCTTCTTAGATTGTTTTAAATCGCATTGCCTATAGTTGGAAGGGCAGCGTGTGTAGCAAATACCAAATATACTGAACAAAAATATTCATGCAACATGCAACGATTTAAAAGATTTTACTGGGTTACAGTTCATAAGGGAATCAGTCAATTGAAATAAATTAGGCCCTAATCTATAGATTTCACATGACTGGGCAGGGGTGCAGCCATGGGTGGGCTTTGGAGGGCATAGGCCCACCCACTTCGCAGCTAGGCCCAGCCACTGGGGAGTCAGGCCCAGCCAATCAGAATGGGTTTTCTCCCACAAAAGGGCTTTATTACAGACATAAATACTCCTCACCCTCGCATTGTGTTGTGTGACAAAACTACACATTTTAAATTGGCCTTTTATTGTCCCCAGCACAAGGTGTACCTGTGTAATGATCATGCTGTTCAATCAGCTTCTTGATAAGCCACACCTGTCAGGTGGATGGATTATCTTGGCCATGGAGACATTTCTCACTAACAGGGATGTAAACAAATTTGTGAACAAAATTTTTGAGAAATAAACTTTTTGTAAGGATGGAACATTTTCTTGGATTTTTTTCTTTCAGCTCATGGAACATTGGACCAACACACATGTTGTGTTTATATTTTTGTTCAGTGTAGATGATTGTTAAGTTGCGTCTGTCAGTGAAAAGCATAAAGACCCAGCCAGGCATATCTCATTATTTAAAAATAAATTCATGGAAAAACTGTTTGGAAAGCAAATGGCTGTTGCTGTATAGAGTTGACAATGGAAAGACTCCAATCTGTCTTTTAGTTATCAACATTCTTAATTTAAAGGAGCAAACAATAGCCTATCTTACATCAGCCATATCCCCGGTAAGTGTGCATATAAACTGTCTTCAAATAAAATAAAATACTGTGAAATGGTTACTTACAAGCCCTTAACCAACAATGCAGTTTAAAGAAAATAGAGTTAAGAAAATATTTACTAAATAAAGTTATTTTAAAAAACATTTTTTTAAGTAACACAGCAAAATGACTATAACGAGGCACTATACAGGGGATACTGGTACTGAGTCAATGTGTGGGGGTACAGGTTAGTCGAGGTCATTTGTACATGTAGGTAGGGGTATAGTGACTATGCATAGATAATAAACAGAGAGTAGCAGCAGTGTAAAAACAAAGGGGGGGGGGGGTGCCAATGCAAATAGTCTGGGTGGCCATTTGATTAATTGTTCAGCAGACTTATGGCTTAGAAGCTGTTAGAAGCTGTTAAGAAGCCTCTTGGACCTAGACTTGGCACTCCGGTACCACTTGCCATGTGATAGCAGAGAGAACAGTCTATGACTTTGGTGACTGGAGTCTTTGACAATTTTTGGGGCCTTCCTCTGACACCGCCTGGTATATGCCACTTTTGTTTGTTTTTGGACAATAATTTCCTCCTACAGGTTAGATGGACGTCATATTCTAAGTGTCGCCCCTTTTCGTAGGACGATTATATGGATCAGACAACATCTGTTTGTCAGTGTCAGCAGAGTAGGCTACCCGGTCATTTTTGGAGTATAAAAAAAATGTGCAAAGAAATTAATTCCACTTTCACCCCTGATTACAGTACTTATAATTAAGATGAGGGGTATTTTAGTCAATTTTATTAAGATCAGTGATTTCAGTATTATGCAAGTCAAATTTTGCGATTTATGATGTTTGATGATGTATTGGGTTAATGAATCTCTAGTAGAGCTCAGTACAGATCTTCAATGGCAAACTTTGCAACACTCATTACCAAAACATACATTCTCATCTCCAAAACCTGTTTAGTATTGTCATAAGCACCAATATTTAGAAAATATTAGGAGAAATAAATGTCCACTTTAGTCATTTTGGCTGAATCAGATGGTGTGCCTTTTGTTCCTTATCCAAATATGTGTACATAAAAATAATAAGTCATTTTGACAAAAAAAAGCAAGATTCAGAAAAGGTTGTGTGTTGCATTAATGAGATAAATGACAAAGTAAAAGTTTATAGTTAAATAAGAAATATATTTGTTTTCATTGTATGTTTACCTCAGGCCTTTTCGTTATGTAAGCAATGTTAAAAAAATATTAGATCTGTTAATAACTTTTTTGGACTTCAAAAACTGTTGCGGTAATGAGAATTTGACATTGCTATTTGTGGAAATTGTAGTAGAATGCATAATATTTCGTCAATAAACATAACAATAATTATGAAATAGATCAATACAGATTCTAATCTTAGTGATCCAAGAAGAATTATGGTGGAAAATGTTTAGTTCAATTGTGTGCCATTTTCGTGAGAATCACCAAGTTAGAATCTCGTTCATCCTTTTAGTGTTAAACCACTCAGTAATATTACTTATGCGCTAATGTCACCACAGCATGATACATCCACCAATAAACACTATGGTTTAATGTCGGGTTTTATGTGTATGAAACCGGGAGACACATTTCCACATTGTGTAGACAAAACCGTTTTTCTACTTCTAATCCTCCTGCAGTACTGCCTTCGTCCAGTGTGGTGCCTGGTGATGGGCTGTCAATCAATCAACCTGTTAGTGTTAACCCTCTCGGTGTGTTCATATAAATAATCCTCCTGCAGTACTACCTCCGTCCAGTGTGGTAGCTCCCTCCCTGGTGATAGGCTCTCCGTCCCCGGCCGAGGTGCGCCCCCTCAGGTAGAAGCGGTAGCGGCTGTGAGGGTCCAACTGCTTCAGGGTCAGGTGAGTGACCTTGTGATCGTCTATCGTCTCCACCTGCATCGGGCTGTCACTCTTTACGACTACAGAGGACAGACAGGAAGGTTAGGGTGTGTGTGTGTGTGTGTGTGTGTGTGTGTGTGCTTATTTGTGTGTGTGTGTGTGTGTGTGTCTGTCTATCAGTGTGGTCATCTATGGTCTCCACCTGCATCGGGCTGTCGTTACTCTTCACGACTATAGGGGCAGAGAGAGGAAAGGTCGACTAGAACAGTCAATAACGTTTGTCTGTGACATAATTTGAGGAATAGTCTATAACATTATGTAGGTTTGTCTCTAACATAGTTGAGGAAGGGTCTATAACATTATGTAGGTTTGTCTCTGACATAGTTGAGGAAGGGTCTATAACATTATGTAGGTTTGTCTCTGACATAGTTGAGGAATAGTCTATAACATTATGTAGGTTTGTCTCTGACATAGTTGAGGAAGGGTCTATAACATTATGTAGGTTTGTCTCTGACATAGTTGAGGAATGGTCTATAACATTATGTAGGTTTGTCTCTGACATAGTTGAGGAAGGGTCTATAACATTATGTAGGTTTGTCTCTGACATAGTTGAGGAATAGTCTATAACATTATGTAGGTTTGTCTCTGACATAGTTGAGGAATAGTCTATAACATTATGTAGGTTTGTCTCTGACATAGTTGAGGAATAGTCTATAACATTATGTAGGTTTGTCTCTGACATAGTTGAGAAATAGTCTATAACGTTTTATAGGTTTGTCTCTGACATAGTTGAGGAATGGTCTATAACATTATGTAGGTTTGTCTCTGACATAGTTGAGGAAGGGTCTATAACATTATGTAGGTTTGTCTCTGACATAGTTGAGGAATAGTCTATAACATTATGTAGGTTTGTCTCTGACAGAATTTGAGGAAGGGTCTATAACATTATGTAGGTTTGTCTCTGACATAGTTGAGGAATAGTCTATAACATTATGTAGGTTTGTCTCTGACATAGTTGAGAAATAGTCTATAACGTTTTATAGGTTTGTCTCTGACATAGTTGAGGAATGGTCTATAACATTATGTAGGTTTGTCTCTGACATAGTTGAGGAAGGGTCTATAACATTATGTAGGTTTGTCTCTGACATAGTTGAGGAATAGTCTATAACATTATGTAGGTTTGTCTCTGACATAGTTGAGTTATAACATTATGAGGAATAGTCTATAACATTTTATAGGTTTGTCTCTGACAGAATTTGAGGAAGGGTCTATAATGTAGGTTTGTCTCTGACATTATGTAGGTTTGTCTCTGACATAGTTGAGGAAGGGTCTATAACATTATGTAGGTTTGTCTCTGACATAGTTGAGGAAGGGTCTATAACATTATGAGAATTTGAGGAAGGGTCTATAACATTATGTAGGTTTGTCTCTGACATAGTTGAGGAAGGGTCTATAACATTATGTAGGTTTGTCTCTGACAGAATTTGAGGAAGGGTCTATAACGTTATGTAGGTTTGTCTCTGACAGAATTTGAGGAAGGGTCTATATATAACATTATGTAGGTTTGTCTGACAGAATTTAAGGAAGGGTCTATAACTTATGACACAGAATTTGAGGAAGGGTCTATAACGTTATGTAGGTTTGTCTCTGACAGAATTTGAGGAAGGGTCTATAACATTATGTAGGTTTGTCTCTGACAGAATTTGAGGAAGGGTCTATAACCTTATGTAGGTTTGTCTCTGACAGAATTTGAGGAAGGGTCTATAACGTTATGTAGGTTTTTCTTGATGGATTGATGGAATATGATTGATATATAATTCACTAGCCATCTCTAGAAGTGACTGGTAATACATCAACAATATGTCACTGAGAAACAACAGAGATAGAGATAGATCAGTGATACCATATGATAATAAGTAGCAATGTTGTCTTTTACAAGACAGAGAAACAGACACGATGTGTAAACTTGCTATGACAGTCAGTTGAACACACATATTTACATTTGAGTCATTTAAAGGAGTAATTAGGATTAAGTGCCTTGCTCAAGGGCACATCACTAGATTACTAGACTACCCTCGTCTAATTAAAGATAGCCAGTTAAGGGGGAGAGGTGTAGTAAGGTAACCACTCTGGTACTGCAGCAGGTATCCTTTGAGAACCCCGTTGGGTTGGGCAGGAGGTGTCCAGTGTAGGGTCATCTCTGTGCCTGCATGGCTGTCCAGGCGTAAGGACATCGGGGGGCCAGGAGCTGACAGGAACACAGGCACGCTTGATTAGAGTATCCTTCCACTGCAGTGTACACTGTCCCCCCTGCTTTTCCCTTTCTCTCACCTCCCTCGTCAGTTTCAAAGGACAGGGTCTTGGAGGGGGGGCCCTCTCCCTTGCTGTTGAACACAGTGACAGTGAGGGTGTAGTGAGAGTAGGGTCTGAGTCCCCCCAGGACCCTCTTCTCCTCTTTGGGCCCTGTCTCCACCTCAACACTGGTGTCTGGCTCTCTAGCCCTGCGGCCTTGGTGGTGGCCCCTGGAGCCAAACCTCAGCAGGTGGATCTGGGAGGGAAGAAGTTATAAAGCTCTATGTAGCCATAATGTCATGGTTATGATGTTGATGTTGATATGACCATAATGTCATGGTTAGAGGGGAGGGGGAAGGAGTAAAGCTCTATGTAGCCATAATGTCATGGTTATGATGTTGATGTTGATATGACACACAGAGGGGGGAAGGAGTAAAGCTCTATGTAGCCATAATGTCGTGGTTATGATGTTGATGTTGATATGACACACAGAGGGGGGAAGGAGTAAAGCTCTATGTAGCCATAATGTCATGGTTATGATGTTGATGTTGATATGACACACAGAGGGGGGAAGGAGTAAAGCTCTATGTAGCCATAATGTCATGGTTATGATGTTGATGTTGATATGACACACAGAGGGGGGAAGGAGTAAAGCTCTATGTAGCCATAATGTCATGGTTATGATGTTGATGTTGATATGACACACAGAGGGGGGAAGGAGTAAAGCTCTATGTAGCCATAATGTCATGGTTATGATGTTGATGTTGATATGACACACAGAGGGGGGAAGGAGTAAAGCTCTATGTAGCCATAATGTCATGGTTATGATGTTGATGTTGATATGACACACAGAGGGGGGAAGGAGTAAAGCTCTATGTAGCCATAATGTCATGGTTATGATGTTGATGTTGATATGACACACAGAGGGGGGAAGGAGTAAAGCTCTATGTAGCCATAATGTCATGGTTATGATGTTGATGTTGATATGATGGATGGATATGACACAGAGGGGGAAGGAGTAAAGCTCTATGTAGCCATAATGTCATGGTTATGATGTTGATGTTGATATGACACACAGAGGGGGGAAGGAGTAAAGGGGACAGGAAATTGACAGTCATTGTATCTCCCTTGTAGTAGAAGCTATTTCAGTGCCAGAGCTGGAGTTGAACATGGACAAGGTGCAAGTCACCTTATATCCCAGCAGGTGTCCTCTGACAGTCTTTTCGTTCCCTGGTTCCCATGTCACCCTGATGGCTGAACTGTTGAGCAGCTCCATAGTCACATTCTGAGGAGCCTTCAGGGGGACTGGAGGAAGAGGGGGGGGGAGAGAGAAATGCAGAGAGGGGAGAGAAAGATACAATCATTATCTTGCTCAGCATCATAATCACTTGAGTGTTTATTATTGTATTGTTTACCGGTGAACACAATAGACTAATTGGTCATCATTAGAGGGAGAATAAGAGGAGAAAATGAGAGTGAGGGAGAGACAGAAACAGAGGGAGTGTTCAGGGGAGAGGGTTAGACACCTCTGTATATATACATAATATGACATTTGAAATGTCTTTATTCTTCATTACAGAAAGACAGGAGAGAACGCAGTAGCCAGAGAGAGAGAGAGATCATTACTGAAAGAGAGGAGAGAACACAGTAGCGAGAGAGAGATCATTACAGAAAGAGAGGAGAGAACACAGTAGCGAGAGAGAGAGATAATTACAGAAAGCGGGAATTCTAAAACAAAATCTTACTGTCCTCTCCAGAGTAACCAGTCACAGGGTCTAGCTCAGGTCCATCTCCTTTCTGATTGGCAGCCTGAACTTTGATTTGAAAGGCGGAGAAGTTGCCCACTTCAGTGACGATGTACGGTGGCTCAGTGGAGACATCAGAGTACCAGGTTGTGTCACCTACCACCCTTTTCCAGAACACCTTGTAGTGGAACTCTGGGCCGTTAAACACACGCCTGTCCATCTCCTGTGACAGTGACATACAGGGATATGAGCCAATCAGCCCTTCCCACAATAATAACAAAAATATTTTGAAAATGTTCTAGTGTGTGGTGGTAGGGGACAATAATAGTAAGGGTAATAACAATAATACATTATATAATAATAATCATGACAATAATCATGACAATAATAATAGTAATAATGATAATAATAATAGTAATAATAATAATAAATAATGATAATACAATGATAACAATAGTAATGATAATAGTAATAATAATAATGATAATATAATATTGATAATAATGATAACAATAATGATGAAAGTAATAGTAATGATAGTGATAGTAATAATATTAATGATAATAATAATTGTAATAAAGCTAATAATAATAATGGGTTACATATCTTTATTTGATTTAACAAGCCTCACCTCCCATGTGATGACCAGTGTGTCTGGGTCTGTAGACTCACTCCTCACATTCTCTGGGTTATTGTCTGGAGCTGTGGAGGGGTTGGAATAATTCAAGCTTGATTAAACCATTAAAGCTTGGAAGTTTTATTAAACGATTAAAGTTTTTTTCAATGATTAAAGCTTGGAAGCTTTATTAAACGATTAAAGATGTGTTCCATGTATTGGATTATTTAGAACATTTAGCCTGGTTCATCTCTACTTGACATTTAACTTTGATATATTATAATATCTAACCTTGAGGTGGGGTGCTGTGAAGGTCAGAGGGCATGCTGGGGTCACTCTTCCCGATGTTGTTGATGGAGATGACCCGGAAGCGGTAGGACATGTATGGTTGCAGAGAAATGGTAACGCTCTCATGAGTTCCACTGACTCTCTTCAGCTCCTCCCAACCCCGCTCCTTAGAGTCACCATCTTCAAACTCCACCACAAACACTGGAGAGAGAGAGAGAGAAAAAAAAAGAGAGAGAGAGAGAGAGAAAAAGAAAGAGAGAGAAAAAGAGAGGAGATAGAAAAGAGAGAGAGAAAAGAGAGAAGAGAGAAAGAGAAGAGAGAGCAAGAGAAGAGAGCGAGAGAAAAGAGAGCGAGAGAGAAAAAAGAGAGCGAGACAAAAGACAAAAGAGAGACAAAAGAGAGAGGAGAGAAAAGAGAGCGTGAGAGAAAAGAGAGAAAGAGAGAGAAGAGAGAGGAGAAAAGAGAGAGAGAAAAGGAAGAGAAAAGAGAGAGAGAGAAAAGAAAAAGAAAAGAGAGAGAGTGAGAAAAGAAAGAGAAGAGAGAGAGAGAAATGAAAGAGAAAAGAGAGAGAGAGAAATGAAAGAGAAAAGAGAGAGAGAGAGAAATGAAAGAGAAAAGAGAGAGAGAGAGAAATGAAAGAGAAAAGAGAGAGAGTGAGAAATGAAAGAGAAAAGAGAGAGAGAGAGAAAAGGAAGAGAAAAGAGAGAGAGAGAGAAAAATGAAAGAGAAAAGAGAGAGAGAGAAAAATGAAAGAGAAAAGAGAGAGAGAGAGAGAAATGAAAGAGAAAAGAGAGAGAGAGAGAAATGAAAGAGAAAAGAGAGAGAGAGAGAAATGAAAGAGAAAAGAGAGAGAGAGAGAGATGAAAGAGAAAAGTGAGAGAGAGAGAAATGAAAGAGAAAAGAGAGAGAGAGAAATGAAAGAGAAAAGAGAGAGAGAGAAATGAAAGAGAAAAGAGAGAGAGAGAAATGAAAGAGAAAAGAGAGAGAGAAATGAAAGAGAAAAGAGAGAGAGAGAGAGAGAAGAGAGAGAGAGAGAGAGAGAGAGAGAGAGAGAAAAAAGAGGAGAGAAGAGAGAGAAAAGAGAGGAGAGAAGAGAGCGAGAGAAAAGAGAGAGAAGAGAGAGAGAGAAAATCAGTGACAATGCAGGGGTCCAATGGTCCAATGACTTAACCACTAAGCAGAAGAGATGAAGTAATATATGACAATGCAGAAATCACTCAGTCCATGTAATGAGAAAACAGACTTGTGCTCTCAGGAGAGATATGATGATATAATGATTGTATGGTATGGGGTTGGTAACTCAAAGTGATGTTATCAAAGTCAGGCAGCAGTGTCTATTCTGTCTCAGGCCTGGACAGCTGTGGTCATCTCCACTGAAACTAATACTCTCCCAGGGGAGATACATGATAGGACAGCTATGGGTTTGTAGTTTAAAGCATCACAGGGCTGTAGTATCAATCAGACCTGGGTTCTAATAATTCTGAGCATTTGATTGAGCTTGCCTGAGGTGACAGATAGGCAGGGTTTGCAGTTAGCACTATTGGGGCTGTTTGATTGGTTCCATTGGGCCAGCTAGGCAAGCTCAATCAAAAGCATGTAGACTATTTAAAACAAATACCATTTGAAATGAGGTCAGGGATGTCTGTTGAGAGCAGGGGAGAATGACTGACTCATCTCATTTTAGCCACGGAGGTTCAAGGCCGACCGCAGTACTGCAGGCATTGTTAGCAGCACATTATAGTGAATTGAAAAATGGCACACTTCGTGGTCAATCTTTGTGTAAATAAATAGAAAATCAATTACAATCATGGTACCAGATGTATGTCCTTGAACTAATTATTTTAAAAATGCACAGAGAAGAAGTTATAAGGAGAATTGTGTTTCTAATGAAAGCCTGCAGTACCCCGGTCGGCCTTCAACTTGAATTACTCAATAAGAGAGTGCAGCATTGAGCTAGCCTGCAACGTCTCTTCCTGGAGTAGCTCAAACTGTGCATGCTATGTCTCCATGACTTGGTTGTGAGCCTACTGCTTGGTTGTGAGCCTACTGGTTGTGGTCATTCTAGTGTCAGTGTGTTGGTTGTCAGCCTACTGCAGGGTGGTTGTGGTCACGTTGTGTTCATTCTAGTGTCAGTGTGTTGGTTGTTAGACTACCTATGACAGGGCTGTTGTGGTCATCTCCTGCGGTCCAACTCAGGGTGACACTGCGGTCCTTAGGGTCAGAGACCTGGAGCTGGGTCGGGGGGTCTGGACGGTCTGGAAGAGGGAGAAACACAGAGAGGTATATTAAAGACATCGTTAACAGAACATATTCAGGATTTCCCAAAGTCAGTCCAGGGGCTCCCACTCGGAGCACCTTTTGGTTTCTGCCTTGCACAGCCTAATCAGCTCTGCTAGGGTGAGTAAAATGGTCAGAGTGAGGTGTTCTCTCATATGTATCTGCAAGTAGCTAGCAAGCCAGCTAACTAACTTTAGATAGCTTGGGTGCTTGACTGCCATTGTAAGGTCAGAACGCTCTGATGAACCCTACTCCTCGGCCCTCTGTACGCTCCAACGCTCTGAATTTACGAACGCCTGGGGTGCACTCTGGAACTCCAGAGAGAATTTATGAACACACTTAACTGTCGTCACTGATTGGCTCAAACGCATTAAGGAAAGACAATTGACAAATTAACATTTAACAAGGCACACCTGTTAATTGAAATGCATTCCAGGTAACTACCTCATGAAGCTGGTTGAGAGAATGCCAATGGAGTGACTGACCATTCAGAGAAGCAGCTCCAATGGAGTGACTGACCATTCAGAGAAGCAGCTCCAATGGAGTGACTGACCATTCAGAGATGCAGCTCCGGTGGGCTGTTGAAGAGGGCCTGTTGTTTGTTTTGGTTTCTCCTTGGCTGTCCCATCGATTCCCTCTCCACTAAGCCTGCACTGCCTTTCCAAAACGAATCATTTCTAAATTTTTCTAAGCAAACAATATACACAAAAGTATCGCCGCCATTGGAGTGGTGTGGAAGCTCGCCGCCATTGGAGTGGTGTGGAAGCTCGCCGCCATTGGAGTGGTGTGGAAGCTCGCCGCCATTGGAATGGTGTGGAAGCTCGCCGCCATTGGAGTGGTGTGGAAGCTTGCCTCCATTGGAATGGTGTGGAAGCTTGCTTCCATTGGAATGGTGTGGAAGCTCGCCTCCATTGGCATGGTGTGGAAGCTCGCCGCCATTGGCATGGTGTGGAAGCTTGCCTCCATTGGAATGGTGTGGAAGCTCGCCGCCATTAGAATGGTGTGGAAGCTCGGCATGGTGTGGAAGCTCGCCGCCATTAGAATGGTGTGGAAGCTCGCCGCCATTGGAGTGGTGTGGAAGCTCGCCGCCATTGGAGTGATGTGGACGCTTGCCACTATTGGAGTGATGAATCATGCGTCACCATCTGGCAGTCCGATGGACAAATCTGGGTTTGGCGGAAGCCAGGAGAACGCTACCTGCCCTAATGCATAGTGCCAACTGTAAAGTTTGGGGGAGGATGAATAATGGTCTGGCGCTGTTTTTCATGGTTTGGGCAAGGCCCCTTAGTTCCAGTGAAGGGAAATCTTAACGCCACAGCATACAATGACATTCTAGACAGTTTTGTGCTTCCAACTTTGTGGGAACAGTTTGGGGAAGGCCCTTTCCTGTTTCAGCATGACAATGCCGCCGTGCACAAAGCAAGGTCCGTACAGAAATGGTTTGTCGAGATCTGTGTGGAAAAACCTCAAGATCCTTAACCCCATCGAACAAAGGTTCAATTTAAAAAATAATTTAAAAATGTCTTATTCATAGAATAGAAGAGAATACAATTAAAAAATAATACAATAGATATTTCCATACCGACTATAATGATGGACCCGCTGGCCTCAACCCTGTCCAGGTTGGTGATGACCTCACAGGTGTAAACACCCTCGTCTTCTGTCTGCACATTGGCCACAATCAGGTCTGGGCCCTCAAATGTGTACCTGGAAATAATGTATTCTTGGTCACGATCGTGATTGAGATCATCGTCATTACACACACACACAGCCTTCTCGGACACAGACACACAGTAAATATGTCCTTACTTGTCCTCTGCGTATGACTGAAAGAGTTCCTGTCCGCTCCTCTTCCACTGAATGTGTGGAGGGGTCAGTTTGGGGTCCACCTGTGCCAGGCAGGTAAAGATGGCCGTCTTACCAGGCTGAACAAGCAGAGACCCAGGAGGAGACAGGATCACTGTCCTGTCTGAGAGAGAGAGATGGGGAGAGAGAGATATGAGGAGAGAGAGTGGGAGAGAGAGAGATGAGGAGAGAGAGAGATGAGGAGAGAGAGTGTGAGAGAGATGGGGAAAGAGATGAGGAGAGAGAGTGGGAGAAAGATGGGGAGAGAGAGAGATGAGGAGAGAGAGTGGGAGAAAGATGGGGAGAGAGAAAGATGAGGAGAGAGAGCGTAAAGAGGGAGGGGCGGGTTACAGAGACAGGTGCAGGCAGGGTTTGAGGAGTGTGTGTGTTTCATGGCCTACTCACTCATGACATCCAGGTCAGCGTTGATTGATAGGTTGGTATTGCTAACGGAGCAGGTGTACAGGCCCTCGTCGCCGTGGGAGACGTTGGTGATCTGGAGGTTTCCATTGGTCAGCAGGTTAACCCTGGGCTCAGCCAGTAGAGAAGCGCTGCTGTTCCTCTCCCTGGATAGGAAATACAGAAAACACAGCCAGAGAGGGTGGGAAACCCAGACCCTCGTTAAAAGCATCCTAAAGGCAGCATTTTGGCTGACTGGTCGTCAATGAAGACACATTCCTTCCTTAATGGAAGACTATCTGAATCTAATTAAACAAGATAGTTTCTTAGAATAGAACACAATATATACTCATACAGGTGTGTGTCTTACCATGTTACTTTAGGTCTGGGAGAGCCGAAGGTCTGACACTGCAGTACAGCCATCTGTCCCTCTGTGAAGTTGTACTTCTGTCCGTCAGCATTCAGGATCTGAGGAGGCAGTTCTGGAACAGGATACAAGGTACAGGTTTATCAATGTGACATATCTGTTGTTGACACACACACGCACACACACACGCACACACACACGCACACGCACACACACAGCTCCCCCTCACCAATGACGAAGATGTAGGTATTGACTAGGATGGTTCCGTGTTTGTTGTGGGCCTGACACTGGTAGACTGCTGTATCAGTGAAGACCACATCTCTCAGAATCAGAGTTCTATCTCTCACAGTACGCCTAGGGGTTGGGTCTATGCCTGGGGAGAGACACACACACACACATTAGAGCAAGTCATCACAGCATCCTACCAAAGCACAATACTGACTGGCATAGTCATGAGGAAAAATGACATTTTAAGTTATATTTTTAGAGTTGGTAATAGCCGAAAGATACTAATTTGACCTAAGCACATCATTAGCAGGTGTAATAAGCTGAGTTTGTTGCTAAACCATGTTAATGCATAGGTCAACTGTATGTGTAAGAGTAACGTGCGTTATTCCACACCTGTGATGGGTTTTCCGTTGATGCTCCAGGCGACAGCAGGAGACGGGATGCCATCAGCCTGACAGTCCAGTTTCACCGTCTCTCCTGGGGCATAGAGCTGGCTGACTGGCTCCTTGGTCCAGTATGGAGCCGCTGCACAACAAACAGCACAGCATTATACACAACATTATACACAACCATCAATATGATAGTTAAACACAATAGACACAAAGACCATCAATATGACAGCAATAGTTAAACAGACAGCACAGAACACAGACAACAAACAGACCACATAGACAACAAACAGACAGCACAGAACACAACAGACAGCACAGCAACATACAGCACAGAACACAGACAGCACATAACACAACAGACAGCACAGAACACAACAGACAGCACAGAACACAACAGACAGCACAGAATACAACAGACAGCACAGAACACAACAGACAGCACAGAACACAACAGACAGCACAGAACACAACCGACAGCACACAACACAACAGACAGCACAGAACACAACAGACAGCACAGAACACAACAGCACAGACAGCATAGAACAACAGACAGCACAGCACAGAACACAACAGACAGCATAGAACACAACAGACAGCACAGAACACAACAGACAGCACAGAACACAACAGACAGCATAGAACACAACCGACAGCACAGAACACAACAGACAGCACAGAACACAACAGACAGCATAGAACACAACAGACAGAATAGACAACAATAATGTTATACATCACATAGAAAAGCATCAACAGACAACAGCAGTATGACACACAACACACAAGATCATATGTACGTACTGTAACGCATGAGGGCATAGTGGAAAACACATCAACACACAGCCACAGCAGTAACCTTAGCAGGTAAACGAGAGAGGAAACAGTGTGTGTGTGTTGTCTTGTTTACCTTCGACGCTAACGGTGTAGGTGTGTGTGACCTTGCCCTGTGAGTTGTTGACTGAACACTGGTACTCTCCCCCGTCGCTATCTGAGATGTTACTGATGCGCAGCAGACGGTCAAACAGATGTCTGGACGTACGGGACTCGGACAGCTGACCGTCCTTCCTCACCCACTGGACTGTAGGGGTAGGGCTGGAGGGGGAGGGAGTGCGAAGAGGGAGGGTGGGATGGTGGAGCCAAGAGGGGGAGTGGAGGGAGGGAGAGGGGAAGGAAGGGGGGTGTGGAGGAGGAAGGGAAAGAGGAAGAAAGAGGGGGAAGGAGAGGGGGAGGAAGGAGGGAGGGGGGAGAGGGAGGGAAGGAAGGGGGGTGTGGAGGAGGAAGGGAAAGAGGAAGAAAGAGAAGGAGAGGGAGTGGAGGGAGGGAGAAGGGAAGGAAGGTGGGTGTGGAGGAGGAAGGGAAAGAGAATGAGAGGAAGAAAGAGAAGGAGAGGGGGAGAGGGAGTGAAAAAGAGGCAAGATAGGTCAAGAGGAACATCTAACAGGCTCGCTTTGATTGACCTAGCCATGCCTGTGCACAGACAGAGAGAGAGTTAGACTTACAGGCCCTGGACGATGCACTCTAGCTCCAGGCTCTGGCCTCGGAGGGCGTGGTAAGTGCTGTGGGTCCCCGAGGGCCTCATCATCTGGGGCCTTCGGCTCCGAACCACTGAGTTAGCTGGTGAGAGAGAGAGAGAGAGGGAGAGGAACATAGAGACCCGGAAAACCTGAGTCTACGCCTTCAATATGGTGAATCACTAAAACAATACAGAAATACACCATAAAAAGAATACACAATAAAAAGAAGGAACAGCATGTCAGAAATCAGCTCAATGTAATTGAAGAATCCATAGACTCTAACCACTTCTGGGAAAATTGGAAAACACTAAACAAACAACAACACAAAGAATTATCTATCCAAAATGGAGATGTATGGGTGAAACCACTTCTCCAATCTTTTTGGCTCTATAACAAAGAATAAAGAGCAAAAACATATACATGATCAAATACAGATCTTAGAATCAACTATTAAAGACTACCAGAACCCACTGGATTCTCCAATTGCATTGAATGAGTTACAGGACAAAATAGAAACCCTCCAACCCAAAAAGGCCTGTAGTGTTGATGGTATCCTCAATGAAATGATCAAATATACAGACAACAAATTACAATTGGCTATACTAAAACTCTTTAACATCATCCTTAGCTCTGGCATCTTCCCCAATATTTGGAACCAAGGACGGATCACCCCAATCCACAAAAATGGAGACAAATTTGACCCCAATAACTACCGTGGAATATGCGTCAACAGTAACCTTGGGAAAATCCTCTGCATTATCATTAACAGCAGACTCGTACACTTCCTCAATGAAAACAATGTACTGAGCAAATGTCAAATTGGCTTTTTACCAAATTACCGTACAACAGACCATGTATTCACCCTGCACACCCTAATTGACAACCAAACAAACCAAAACAAAGGCAAAGTCTTCTCATGCTTTGTTGATTTCAAAAAAGCCTTTGACTCAATTTGGCATGAGGGTCTGCTATACAAACTGATGGAAAGTGGTGTTGGGGGTAAAACATACGACATCATAAAATCCATGTACACAAACAACAAGTGTGCGGTTAAAATTGGCAAAAAACACACACATTTCTTCACACAGGGTCGTGGGGTTCGACAGGGATGCAGCTTAAGCCCCACCCTCTTCAACATATATATCACCCTCTGGCGCGGGCACTAGAAAAGTCTGCAGCACCCGGCCTCACCCTACTAGAAACCTGAAGTCAAATGTCTGCTGTTTGCTGATGATCTGGTACTTCTGTCACCAACCAAGGAGGGCCTACAGCAGCACCGAGATCTTATGCCAGATTCTGTCAGACCTGGGCCCTGACAGTAAATCTCAGTAAGACCAAAATAATGGTGTTCCAAAAAGGTCCAGTCACCAGGACCACAAATACAAATTCCATCTAGACACTGTTGCCCTAGAGCACACAAAAAACTATACATACCTTGGCCTAAACATCAGCGCCACAGGTAACTTCCACAAAGCTGTGAACGATCTGAGAGACAAGGCAAGAAGGGCATTCTATGCCATCAAAAGGAACATAAATTTCAACATACCAATTAGGATCTGGCTAAAAATACTTGAATCAGTCATAGAGCCCATTGCCCTTTATGGTTGTGAGGTCTGGGGTCCGCTCACCAACCAAGACTTCACAAAATGGGACAAACACCAAATTGAGACTCTGCACGCAGAATTCTGCAAAAATATCCTCCGTGTACAACGTAGAACACCAAATAATGCATGCAGAGCAGAATTAGGCCGATACCCACTAATTATCAAAATCCAGAAAAGAGCTGTTAAATTCTATAACCACCTAAAAGGAAGCGATTCCCAAACCTTCCACAACAAAGCCATAACCTACAGAGAGATGAACCTGGAGAAGAGTCCCCTAAACAAGCTGGTCCTGGGGCTCTGTTCACAAACACACCCTACAGAGTCCCAGGACAGCAGCACAATTAGACCCAACCAAATCATGAGAAAACAAAAAGATAATTACTTGACACATTGGAAAGAATTAACAAAAAAACAGAGCAAACTAGAATGCTATTTGGCCCTACACAGAGAGTACACAGCGGCAGAATACCTGACCACTGTGACTGACCCAAAATTAAGGAAAGCTTTGACTATGTACAGACTCAGCGAGCATAGCCTTGCTATTGAGAAAGGCCGCCGTAGGCAGACATGGCTCTCAAAAGAAGACAGGCTATGTGCTCACTGCCCACAAAATGAGGTGGAAACTGAGCTGCACTTCCTAACCTCCTGCCCAATGTATGACCATATTAGAGAGACATATTTCCCTCAGATTACACAGATCCACAAAGAATTCGAAAACAAATCCAATCTTGAAAAACTCCCATATCTACTGGGTGAAATTCCACAGTGTGCCATCAAAGCAGCAAGATTTGTGACCTGTTGCCACGAGAAAAGGGCAACCAGTGAAGAACACGCACCATTGTAAATACAACCCATATCTATGCTTATTTATTTTATCTTGTGTCCTTTACCATTTGTACATTGTTAAAACACTGTATATATAAACACATGTTTCCCATGCCAATAAAGCCCTTGAATTGAGACAGACAGACAGACAGACAGACAGACAGACAGACAGACAGACAGACAGACAGACAGACAGACAGACAGACAGACAGACAGACAGACAGACAGACAGACAGAAACAGAGGTTCATACAGTGGTAGAAAATGTAAAAGTAAAGATACCTTGATAGAAAATTACTAAAGTAAAAGTGAAAATCACCCAGTAAAATACTACTTGAGTAAAAGTCTGAAAGTATTTGGTTTTAAATATACACTGAACAAAAATATGAAAGTAACATGTGAAGTGTTGGTCCCATGTTTCATGATCTGAAATTAAAAGATCCCAAAAATGTTCTATACCCACAAAAGCCTATTTTTCTCAAATTTTGTGCACAAATTTGTTTGCATCCCTGTTAGTGAGCATTCTCACTACTAATCCATCCACCTGACAGGTGTGTCATATCAAGAAGCTGATTGAACAGCATTATCATTACACAGGTGCAGCTGAGGAGCATTTGTCTGTAATAAAAACCCTTTTGTTTGGAAAAACTCATTCTGATTGGCTGGGTCTGGCTGTCAAGTGGGTGGGCCTATACCCTCCAAAGCCCACCCATGGCTGCACCCATGTCCAGTCACGTGAAATCCATAGATTAGGGCTTTATTTATTTAATCGACTGATTTCCTTATATGAATATTTTTACATTCACGGACAGCCAGTGGCACACTCTAACACTCAGACATAATTTACAAACAAATAATTTGTTTTAGTGAGTCTGCCAGATCAGAGGCAGTAGGGATGACAAGGGATGTCTTGATAAGTGTGGGAACATTTCCCTGTCCTGCTAAGCATTCGAAATGTAACGAGTATTTTTGGGTGTCAGGGAAAATGTACGTGAGTAAGAAGAACATTATTTTCTTGTCATCTATGTTCATTAGCCACTCTACTGTAGGCAACACTACAGATATCTGACATGCTCCTATACCCCCAGGTGGCCTTGGCTTGGGTTACTGTTTATCAATATCAGAGTGGCTTCTTAACTAACATGTGGGGAGGGGTTGAGACAACCGTACTGTAGCTAACAAATGGCCTTCAGGTGCTATCATATGTTACCATGGTGACTGACATTATTAGTGGTGACTCATGGTCAGGGTGATTGACTCGTACTGCATTTTTTATTTTTTTATTTTTTATTTTACCTTTATTTAACCAGACAAGTCAGTTAAGAACAAATTCTTATTTTCAATGACGGCCTAGGAACAGTGGGTTAACTGCCTGTTCAGGGGCAGAACGACAGATTTGTACCTTGTCAGCTCGGGGGTTTGAACTTGCAACCTTCTAGTCACTAGTCCAACGCTCTAACCACTAGGATACCCTGCCGCCCATGGTGACCAAGGTCAGTCTACATTGTGTTACCATGGTTACTGAGGTCAGTCTAGTTTAGTATTTACAGGTTGTGATGGTGAGGATGATGGGTTCCTTAAAGAATTTGGTTGGAGCGCTGAGGTGCTGGGCATTATCGGTCGTAACAGTTATAGTACTGTGTTACCATGGTGAGTGACGGTGTACTTACAGGTTGTAACAGTCAGGGTGATGGGTTCCTTGGAGAGGATGGTGCGAGCGCTGAGGTACTGGGCGTTACAGGTGTAGTCAATACGGGTGTCATCGACGGTGACGTGAGAGAAGTATAGGTTCCCGTCCCGGCCCTGGGTTACACGATCATTTAGCTCAATGTGATGCATTCCTGGAGGGGAGGGAGAAGAGATGGAGCGGGGAGGGGAGAGTAGGGGAGTGAGAGGAGAAGGAGTGGGGAGGGGGGGAGGGGGAGTATGGGGGAAGGGAGGGAGAAGAGAAGGAGCAGGGGGGTAGGGGGGAAGGAAGTGAGAAGTGAAGGAGCGGGGAGGGGAGGGGGAAGAGATGGAGCAGGGAGGGGAGAGTAGGGGAGTGAGAGGAGAAGGAGTGGGGAGGGGAGGGGGAGTATGGGGGAAGGGAGGGAGAAGAGAAGGAGCAGGGGGTAGGGGGAAGGAAGTGAGAAGTGAAGAAGCGGGGAGGGGAGGGGGAGTAGGGGGAGGAGAGGGAGAAGGGTAGGAGGGGGAGGAAGAGTAGGGGGAAGGGAGTGAGAAGAGTAGGAGAGGGGAGGGGAGGGGGAAGGAAGGGAGAAGAGAAGGAGCGGGGAGGGGAGAGTAGGGGAGTGAGAGGAGAAGGAGCGGGGAGGGGAGAGGGGAAGGAAGGGAGAAGAGAAGGAGCAGGGGAGGGGAAGTAGGGGGGAAGGGGAAGAGAAGGAGGGAGAATATACCTGTAGTTTATTTATGTTTTATTCAGCAAAAAGAACACACCATAAAGTCAGATGGTCCAAGGAGATGGAGAGGCAGATAAAGGATGAGTAAAACAGATAGAGAGAGAGAGAGAGAGAGAGAGAGAGAGATACTCACGCTCATCCATCCAGTGGATGACAGGAGGAACAGTGCTGAAGGGAGGGTTACATTTCAGTACCACACTCTCTCCTTCCTCCACCTTCTTCTTCACCTTCTGCTCTTTCTGCAGGGCCGGGGTGTCTGAAAGGGAGATGTCACGAACTCTTTAGGTGAGGCTGGTAGTATGTATTACTTGTTATGAGCTTGTATAAATCATGTAGTATGTATTACTTGTTATGAGCATGTTTAATCCCATATAATAGTTTCTTGTCAACTCATAACAAGTATGTCAACTCAGAGCACTTATGTCAACTCATAACAAGTATGTCAACTCATAGCACGTATGTCAACTCATAGCACCATGTCAACTCATAACACCATGTCCACTCATAACACGTATGTCAACTCATAGCACATATGTCAACTCATAACACCATGTCAACTCATAACAAGTATGTCCACTCATAACAAGTATGTCAACTCATAGCACGTATGTCAACTCATAACACCATGTCAACTCATAACAAGTATGTCCACTCATAACAAGTACGTCAACTCATAGCACGTATGTCAACTCACGACAAGTACGTCTGTCACGATCGTCGCCCTCCTCGTCTGAGGAGGAGTAGTTGGAAGGTTCGGAGGACCAAAATGCAGCGTGGTATGTGCTCATTGTGAATTTAATGAACAGAGAACACTTGAACAAACTATTCAAAACAATAAACAAATAACGACCGTGAAGCTATAATAAGAACTGTGCTGACACAAGCAACTAACATAGACACATACAAAGCAAACTATGGTCAGGGTGTGGCAGTACCCCCTCCCTCCCCCCAAGGGGACTCCGGCCGCAACACCTGAACCTATAGGGGAGGGTCTGGGTGGGGGATCTGTCCGCGGTGGCAGCTCTGGCGCTGGGCGTGGCCCCCACTCCACCATAGTCTTAGTCCACTTTAGTAGCATCCTTTGATGCCGACCTTGGACTGGCAACCCTACGAAAGGGCCCCACTGGACTGAGGGGCAGCTCCGGACTGAGGGGCAGCTCAGGACTGAGGGGTAGCTCAGGACTGAAGGGTAGCTCAGGACTGAAGGGTAGCTCTGGACTGAAGGGCAGCTCTGGACTGGCTGGCGGCTCTTGGCTGGCTGGCGGCTCTGGCGGATCCTGGCTGGCTGACGGCTCTGGAGGCTCAGGACAGACTGGCGGCTCTGGCGGCTCAGGACAGACGGGGGACTCTGGCGGCTCAGGACAGACGGGAGACTCTGGCGGCTCAGGACAGACGGGAGACTCTGGCGGCTCAGGACAGACGGGAGACTCTGGCGGCTCAGGACAGACGGGAGACTCTGGCGGCTCAGGACAGACAGGAGACTCTGGCGGCTCAGGACAGACGGGAGACTCTGGCGGCTCAGGACAGACGGGAGACTCTGGCGGCTCAGGACAGACGGGAGACTCTGGCGGCTCAGGACAGACGGGAGACTCTGGCGGCTCAGGACAGACGGGAGACTCTGGCGGCTCAGGACAGACGGGAGCACCTGTAGGCAAAAGACGGAGAGACAGCCTGGAGCGTGGGGCTGCCACCGGAGGGCTGGTGCGTGGAGGTGGCACTGGATAGACCGGACCGTGAAGGCGCACTGGAGATTGTGAGAGCAGGGCTGCCGCCATCCGGCCTGGCTGGAATTCACCCTAGCCTGGCAGATGTGGAGAGCTGGGATGTAGCGCACCGGGCTAAGCATGCGTACTGGGGACACCGTGCGTTCCACCGCATAACACGGTGCATGACCAGTACAACGCCCGCCACGGTTAGCACGGCTAGGAGCTCTGTAGCGCTGAGCTGGCACAGGACGTGTAGGGCTAGGGAGGTGTACAGGAGGCCTGGTGCTTGAGGCTGGCAAGTCTTCACCAGACGACTAGCACGCACCTCAGGACGAGTAAGGAGAGCTGACCCAGGTGACATCAACTCCCCGACACGCTCCGTTGGGCGGATGTCGTGCCTCATGCACCAACACAGCACCTCCCTCATAACTCTCTCCTCCAATCTCCCCAATAACTCCTTCACTGTCTCTGCTTCGCTCACCTCTAACACCGCCCTGATCGGCTCTGGTTCCCTCCTTGGCTCCTTACGGTAAACAGGGGGAGTTGGCTCAGGTCTGACACCTGTCTCTGCCACACTCTCCCTGTGCCACCCCCACCCCCCCCAATACATTTTTGGGGCTTCCTCTCGGGCTTCCAGCCGCGCTACCTTGCTAGCTCCTCGTAATGCCGCCTCCAGCTCTGCTTTGGGGCGGCGATATTCCCCTGGCTGCTCCCAGGGTCCTTTGCCATCCAAAATCTCCTCCCATGTCCAGGAGTCTTGTGATGCTGGCCGCTGCTGCTGCCGCCCGTTACCACGCCGCTTGGTCCTTGGTTGGTGGGTGATTCTGTCACGATCGTCGTCCTCCTCATCTGAGGAGGAGTAGTTGGAAGGATCGGAGGACCAAAATGCAGCGTGGTATGTGCTCATTGTGAATTTAATGAACAGAGAACACTTGAACAAACTATTCAAAACAATAAACAAATAACAACCGTGAAGCTATAATAAGAACTGTGCTGACACAAGCAACTAACATAGACACATACAAAGCAAACTATGGTCAGGGCGTGACAATGTAATCTCATAGCATGTACAGTGCCTTGCGAAAGTATTCGGCCCCCTTGAACTTTGCCACATTTCAGGCTTCAAACATAAAGATATAAAACTGTATTTTTTTGTGAAGAATCAACAACAAGTGGGACACAATCATGAAGTGGAACGACATTTATTGGATATTTCAAACTTTTTTAACAAATCAAAAACTGAAAAATTGGGCGTCTTCAGCCCCCTTAAGTTAATACTTTGATGCCACCTTTTGCTGCGATTACAGCTGTAAGTCGCTTGGGGTATGTCTCATCAGTTTTGCACATCGAGGACGGAAATTTTTTCCCATTCCTCCTTGCAAAACAGCTCAAGCTCAGTGAGGTTGGATGGAGAGCATTTGTGAACAGCAGTTTTCAGTTCTTTCCACAGATTCTCGATTGGATTCAGGTCTGGACTTTGACTTGGCCATTCTAACACCTGGATATGTTTATTTTTGAACCATTCCATTGTAGATTTTGCTTTATGTTTTGGATCATTGTCTTGTTGGAAGACAAATCTCCATCCCAGTCTCAGGTCTTTTGCAGACTCCATCAGGTTTTCTTCCAGAATGGTCCTGTATTTGGCTCCATCCATCTTCCCATCAATTTTAACCATCTTCTCTGTCCCTGCTGAAGAAAAGCAGGCCCAAACCATGATGCTGCCACCACCATGTTTGACAGTGGGGATGGGGTGTTCAGGGTGATGAGCTGTGTTGCTTTTACGCCAAACATAACGTTTTGCATTGTTGCCAAAAAGTTCAATTTTGGTTTCATCTAACCAGAGCACCTTCTTCCACATGTTTGGTGTGTCTCCCAGGTGGCTTGTGGCAAACGTTAAACAACACTTTTTATGGATATCTTTAAGAAATGGCTTTCTTCTTGCCACTCTTCCATAAAGACCAGATTTGTGCAATATACGACTGATTGTTGTCCTATGGACAGAGTCTCCCACCTCAGCTGTAGATCTCTGCAGTTCATCCAGAGTGATCATGGGCCTCTTGGCTGCATCTCTGATCAGTCTTCTCCTTGTATGAGCTGAAAGTTTAGAGGGACGGCCAGGTCTTGGTAGATTTGCAGTGGTCTGATACTCCTTCCATTTCAATATTATCGCTTGCACAGTGCTCCTTGGGATGTTTAAAGCTTGGGAAATCTTTTTGTATCCAAATCCGGCTTTAAACTTCCTCACAACAGTATCTCGGACCTGCCTGGTGTGTTCCTTGTTCTTCATGATGCTCTCTGCGCTTTTAACAGACCTCTGAGACTATCACAGTACAGGTGCATTTATACGGAGACTTGATTACACACAGGTGGATTGTATTTATCATCATTAGTCATTTAGGTCAACATTGGATCATTCAGAGATCCTCACTGAACTTCTGGAGAGAGTTTGCTGCACTGAAAGTAAAGGGGCTGAATAATTTTGCACGCCCAATTTTTCAGTTTTTGATTTGTTAAAAAAGTTTGAAATATCCAATAAATGTCGTTTCACTTCATGATTGTGTCCCACTTGTTGTTGATTCTTCACAAAAAAATACAGTTTTATATCTTTGTTTGAAGCCTAAAATGTGGCAAAAGGTTGCAAAGTTCAAGGGGGCCGAATACTTTCGCAAGGCACTGTATGTCAACTCATAACACCCATGTCAACATAAGTGTTATACATGCCCGTGACAAGGCTTACAATGCAAAATACTTGTTGCGTTAGCCAAAGTGTTGATGATATAAGCCTTTTCAACACAACTCAGAATGCAAGCAGTAGACCACTTGTTTACGGGCAAACAGTGTTATGCTCCAGAAGTAGGATGCTGAATGCTTTGTGAGTCATAATCTGTGTGTGTGTGTGCTCTCTTCTCTCTTGTTCTCATCGTTAATAATCCCAGCAGACCTAGCAAACTAAATATGTTGCTGTTCTGTTGCTGCACGATATCAACTAGACCTCGTCGTCAGGGAAACTGAGAAGGAGGTTTCTGGAGAGGAGAGCCGGAGATACAGGTAGATGTGTGTGTGTGTTTGTGAGAAGAGAGTGTGTGTGTTTGTATGTGTGTGTTTGTGAGAAGAGTGTGTGTGTGTGCGTGCATGTGTGTTTGTGAGAGAGTCAAATCAAATCAAATTTTATTGTTTCCTACCCTCACCACCTGGGGGTGGCCCGTCAGGAAGTCCAGGACCCAGTTGCACAAGGAGGGGTCGAGACCCGGGGTCTTGAGCTTAATGATGAGTTTGGAGGGTACTATGGTGTTAAATGTTGAGCTGTAATCGATGAACAGCATTCTTACATAGGTATTCCTCTTGTCCAGATGGGATAGGGCGGTGTGCAGTGTGATTGCGATTGCGTCGTCTGTCGACCTATTGGGGCGGTAATCAAATTGGAGTGGGTCTAGGGTGCCAGGTAGGGTGGAGGTGATATGATCCTTGACTAGTCTCTCAAAGCACTTCATGATGATGGAAGTGAGTGCTATGGGGCGGTAGTCGTTTAGGTCAGTTACCTTAGCTTTCTTGGGAACAGGAACAATGGTGGCCCTCTTGAAGCATGTGGGATCAGCAGACTGGGATAAGGATTGATTGAATATGTCCATAAACACACCAGCCAGCTGGTCTGCGCTATGAGGACACGGCTGGGGATGCCGTCTGGGCCTGCAGCCTTGAGAAGGTTAACACGTTTAAATGTTTTACTCACGTTGGCTGCAGTGAAGGAGAACCCTCAGGTTTTGGTAGCGGGCCGTGTCAGTGGCACTGTATTGTCCTCAAAGCGAGCAAGTTGTTTAATTTGTCTGGAAGCAAGATATCGGTGTCCGCGACGGGGCTGGTTTTCTTTGTGTGTGTGTGTGTGTGTGTGTGTGAGTGTGTGTCTCAGGTGAAGGTAAGCAGGATATACGTGTTAAACCTCAGTAGCACACGTGTTGTCAACAGAGTGCTCTATAAAACACACTCAGCTTTATAGGGGCTCTTATCATGGCACTAGAAATTGTTATGTTATTGTCCATAAAGAAACCAATAGCTTTGCTAAAATAATATCCATTCTAAATTAAATGTAGGACACAAAGACTTTTACCAGCAGCTGCATGATGTCTCAACCTAGATTTCCACACCTTGACATTAAAAACCTTCAAATCTAGAAAGATTTTGAAAGAAGTGATGGAAATGTTTTGGTTAACCTTGTCCCTCACACAGTGTTACTTTGACTCTCTGTGAGGGAGATTTCACAATTATTCACCTACTGATTGTCAGCAGCAGACACAAGCCAAGAGATCGACTAATGTGCAAAAAAGGAAGAATGTTCAAGTTCCAAGCTGTTCAAATCTCCACACTCGCAAAATACTAAAACAAATCAATGTAATGGGGATGCACTGTAGCTGTTGTACTAGTATGGATATTGGAACAAAACATAGTTGGTGGTCATTGGAATGTTGGACTGGAGTTTCTGCTTGACTCACTCTCAGTGATGAGCTGGACCTCGTTAGACACAGCAGTTCCTAATGCGTTTTCAGCGTAGCAGCTGTATTTGCCCTTGTATTGGCTCATGGGGCCTGACACCACCCCGGTTTTCATGAAGGTTCCAGAACCCGGAGACACCGACAGGCCCGGGTCATTGGCAGGGATAAATTCTTCCCCATCTTTAGTCCAGCGGAAACTGAGAGAGGGAGGGAGCGGGAGAGCGAGAGAAATAAAGAGAGAGGCAGAGAGAGAGTGAAGACACAGAGACAGAGAGTTAATGCCACAGCTTAACCCTGCAATCAACTCTGTTTGAGTTGAATAGAGGAATGAGTCTGAGCCTTCTGTACTGTACTGTTTCAATATACATCTCTTCCTCTACAAATTGAGCTTTTGTTCCACCTAGTACAAGCTGAGACAAAATGACACAGTCCCTTGAGTGTAAAATTACATGTCTCCCATTCCCTAAGTGTAATGTCTGCTTCCAACTTACACCCTAAGACACATAGATCCCTGAACGTAGCTCACATTCCAGCCCACTTTCCAGCTTCCACTCTAAAACACCTAGATTCCCTGAACGAAGCTCACTCTCCAGATCCCAATCACCTGAATTCTAATCACCCGTTCACACACCTGTATGTCATTATCACACACTATTTAGTTCAGTTGTTTGCACCCCGTCACTGTGAGGTGTTGTTTGTTTTGTGACACATGTCTTTATGAGCGCTGGGTTTCCTGTGATTTACTCCTCCCATGTATAATAGTTATTGCCTGTCTCACTCACGACGCCGGATTTCATGTTATCGGTTATCGGATTTCATCTTATCTACCTATTGCCTGGACTACGTTACTAACCTTTTCCCTGCCTGTACTGTTGCCCTTTTGGACCTCCTGTGTATGACCTTCTGCCTGCCCCTGGACCCAGCTACCTGCCTCCTCCTGTGTATGACCTTCTCCCTGCCCCTGGACCCAGCTACCTGCTTCCTCCTGTGTATGACTTTCTGCCTGCCCCTGGACTCATCTACCTGCTTCCTCCTGTGTATGACCTTCTGCCTGCCCCTGGACCCAGCTTCCTGCCTCCTCCTGTGTATGACCTTCTGCCTGCCCCTGGACCCAGCTTCCTGCCTCCTCCTGTGTATGACCTTCTGCCTGCCCCTGGACTCATCTACCTGCTTCCTCCTGTGTATGACCTTCTGCCTGCCCCTGGACCCAGCTTCCTGCCTCCTCCTGTGTATGACCTTCTGCCTGCCCCTGGACCCAGCTACCTGCCTCCTCCTGTGTATGACCTTCTGCACTTGAAAGCACCTCTCTGTCTCCTCTCATGTTCATTACAATAAGTAGTGGGAATACATCCCAAATAGCACACTATTCCCTACAAAGTGCACTACTTTTTTTTCCCAGTGCCCATGTGAAAAGTAGTGCACTTTAAAGGTAATAGTGTGTCATTTGGAATGCAAGCCTGTGACTGAGGAGCTGTGCTCTCATGTAATTTTAATGGAACATTTCCAGATGTCTGAAAAACTACATGTCATATTCCTTACAAAACAGTTCAGAAAAACAGATCACAGTTCTACTGTAGTTATAGCAGTGAAGTGTGGTAATTGGGACACACTGCACTTTATATTAACTGCAGTTTTTTTCGAAGGGTTTGGTGTTAGGTAACTAACTCGGGAGGAGGGTTTCCTGATGCTTCGCAGGTCAAGAGGATGTCTTCAGCACCGAACACAGTGATGGACTCAGGCTGGGTGGTGATCACTGGGGGTTTCTTAACTGGACGGGAGAGACACAAAGTTAGCACACACACACATCGATAGATTTTTTTACTTAATCGGCTCAGGTATTCGAATCAGAAACCTTTTTGTTACTGGCCCAAATTCTCTTAACCGCTAGGCTACCTGCCACCCCACACAGTCCTAAAGCCCATAGTCCTACTAACTACAGCCCACCACCCTACAGCTCAACTGTGCTACCTATATTCTGACTCACACAGGGGTTAATAGCCCACCAACTACAATCGACAGTCCTACTGCCACTGACAGGAGCTGGCTCACAGAGGGACTCAGTGATAGCAGTCATTTCCATTTCCTGAAACATAATGGGGGAATGTATTCATTCATATCACTAAAGTCCCCCACGAGAATAGACGGAAATAGAGAGATGGGGACGGGGAGAGAATGGGTTGAGAACAGAGGAAAGAGATGGTGTATATCAATGCTAAGGAGACAGTAGTGTAATATATATATATATTACATATATTAGCTGAGTGGTAGAAAAGACAGGGCCTTGGGGATGAGAGGAGATAATGTAGAAAAATATGAGTGATTCCTCTTTCTACTATTATGATGTACTGTTATGATCATTAAACATCCACTCATATCCGACTCATAAAACCCTACATACTAGGACGTGGTTCAGCGATAAAGAACATGGTAACTTTATCCAAAATGGCACCCTTTTCCCTTAGGGCTCTGGTCAAAGGTGGTGCATTATATAGGGAGCCATTTGGGACAATAGCCATATTCTATACATTCTCTATTGCCATATGTTGTATGACTAAGGGATGCAAAGGTAATTTACCAAAGTTAAAGGAATCTTCTATAATTTTGGTAGTTAACAGAAATATATGTTATCTATTGACTTTGGTAATTTATACTTTAACTTAAAACATTTTTTTGTCATATATAGTATTCACATAGTATTTCTAGTGGATATACCATATGTGTAACGACGTTCTTGCCACCGAAATTATTTGGTTACTCATGTTTTTAATGGAACAAATGACGATACACGAAATAACAAAAACAACAAACGGAACGTGAAAAAACCTATACAGCCTGTCTGGTGAACACTAACACAGAGACAGGAACAATCACCCACGAAAAACAAAGTGAACCCCTGGCTACCTAAATACGGTTCCCAATCAGAGACAACGAGAATCACCTGACTCTGATTGAGAACCGCCTGACAGCCAAGCCTATACAACACCCCTACTCAGCCGCAATCCCAAATACTACAAAAACCCCACTATGAAATACAACAACATAAAACCCATGTCACACCCTGGCCTGACCAACTAATTAACGAAAACACAAAATACTAAGACCAAGGCGTGACAATATGGTTCTTGCCATTATTTTGGCAACTCTTCAAACTATTGACTTTTTTCACAACTGCCACTAGTTTGACACCAAAACAAGGACAACAAAACATATTAACATAGTAAAATAAATACACGTTTGTAAAAATATATACAGTACCAGTCAAAGGTTTGGACAAGGGTTTTTCTGTCTTTATTCATTTCTTTTTTTTAATGGTTTATATTTAAGTTATACAACTTTGTCATTTTTTAAATCATCTTCTTTCATATATTTTACATGTGATAAGGCCACACAGAGGACCAGAGATCATTTCAGACACCTGTGATAATCTGAAGTACCCAAATGGGCCACTAGATATCTTGTGATAAATTACATAAAACCTTTGACAGAAAAAATGCTGGTAATTTACTGGTAATCTTTATAAGTTTCCAGTAAAATACCCTTCCTTTGCACCTTATTTATGACGCCTGTTGTTTTTCATGTTCATGTGTTTTCAGTATGTGGAAAATTGTCGTCTTTTTCAATTATTTTTGCCAGTGTGAACTACATTCTCTAGAGGTCAATGGTACTTGTTGGTTGGGTTCTGATTTGACTCTGAATGAAAAAGACAGACCCAGTCTCAAGGATACATTTACATTATGTAACATGGGTAGGTAAATGGTCAAAGATGGCAGGAGATGAAGGGAGGAGAAATGGGGGGGGTGGAAGGAGAAATGGAGGGAAGGATAGAGAGGAGGGATGGAAGTAGGAGGGAGAGACAGAGAGAGACACAGAGGAGGAAACAGAGGGATCGGGAGGCGGAGGGACCAATGAGCAAAGGTCAAGGACAGGGAGGGAGACATAGAGAGGCAGACAGGCAGTGGCATGTATTTATGGGTGCTAATGGAAGCCAGGCTTCCCCAAAAAATGTACAGGAAAAAAAGTTAGATTTCGTCTCTCTGTGTTTCATAATTGTCCTTCAATTTTCAAGAGACTGAATGTGTCTCAACGGAGAAAGCATCCGAGCGAGCGAACTGTGCCGCCCTGTCTCAGTATGTCTAGCCCATCTATCTGATGCTGTCTGATCAAAACGAGCAAGACATTGTTGTCGCCCCTGGCATTGAATGCAAGGGAAGCCAACAAGCATTTGGCCTCCCTTGATAAAAAATATAAACAATAATAGCCAATCCAGCATTTAGCTAAACTGAGTGAACTCAACTGTGAATGGTCCTGGCGCACCAAAAAACTGTTTCAAGGGAAACCTGTTTGGATTTGGCTTCACACCAATCACATCACATCAAAAGCCAAACCCCATTAACAGAAAAAATCTTTAATTGTTGCATCTAGTTGTTGTTGTCCTCCGGTGGCTAGCTAGCTAGATAGCTAAAATTGTCCCTTTCCTAAATTGGCCATGGATGGAGATTTTGATTTGGTCTTGTGGTTTTACTTAATTCTCCATATTGGCCAATGATTATAGTGGTGATTTTGATCCAACCATGAATTCATAATCTGGCCTCTGACCTGAGAGGATAGAAGTTCAACATGTAGCTAGATGTAGTAGACTAATGTTAACTAGCTGGCTAATCGTTGCCCATGAAAGGAAATTAGGCTAGTGAGTAAGCATTTTAGCAAGATAGCCTAGGACAACAAAAACTAAAAGTGTGTACTGTATCACAGAGTGATAGACAGTTTTGGCAACAAGAAAGAGAGGAGGATGGCATTGGTGTTTCTTTACAAGTAGGGGGAGTAAACACACTTTTTCAACTTGCACACACTCACACAGACATAAATCAGAACCATGGAAAGACACATCATATTTAGCTCATGTTGATTCGACTAAATTATTTTTGGAATCTGTTAGTTTTAGTCACTATATTAGCCTAAGCATAGGTGATTTGATGATGTTGAAGTTGAAATGGTGCTGGAATAGTGGAGGCAGCTCCTGTTTTCTTTGCAACTTGTGTTAACCCTTCGATGTTCTAAACCAATAGTTGTTTAGTAGAAACATTAACTTGCTTGACCATGCTGTAAGTCTGTTACTGTACATGCAATATGCTTTGTAGACTTCACTGGACAGATGTTGCTGTCCGGTTTTGTGATGAAACGTGTGGTTGAATTTATTCTGCCACTGTGACTTCTTATTGTCTCTGTCTTAAGCCTGTATATCACAGTGTCAAGGCCTATGAACTAACTAGATTATAGAGCAAACAACGCAATTATCACAACACATAGGTTGTAAAATGGCTTTTGTTTCTAGCTTGGATTCCACAGTGATTTTTCCCATGCACTGCTACTATAGACAGGAGAGAGTGATGAGAGAGAGAAAGAGAGAGAGAGAGAAAGAGAGAGAGAGAGAGAAAAGGGAGAAAGAGAGAGAGAGAGAGAGAGAGAGAGAGAGAGAGAGAGAGAGAGAGAGAGAGAGAAAGAGAGAGAGAAAGAGAGAGAGCGAGAGAGAGAAAGAGAGAGAGCAACTGTAATGACAGAGGTACAGTGCCTTGCGAAAGTATTCGGCCCCCTTGAACTTTGCAACCTTTTGCCACATTTCAGGCTTCAAACATAAAGATATAAAACTGTATTTTTTTGTGAAGAATCAACAACAAGTGGGACACAATCATGAAGTGGGACACAATCATGAAGTGGAACGACATTTATTGGATATTTCAAACTTTTTTAACAAATCAAAAACTGAAAAATTGGGTGTGCAAAATTATTCAGCCCCTTTACTTTCAGTGCAGCAAACTCTCTCCAGAAGTTCAGTGAGGATCTCTGAATGATCCAATGTTGACCTAAATGACTAATGATGATAAATACAATCCACCTGTGTGTAATCAAGTCTCCGTATAAATGCACCTGCACTGTGATAGTCTCAGAGGTCCGTTAAAAGCGCAAAGAGCATCATGAAGAACAAGGAACACACCAGGCAAGTCCAAGATACTGTTGTGAAGAAGTTTAAAGCCGGCTTTGGATACAAAAAGATTTCCCAAGCTTTAAACATCCCAAGGAGCACTGTGCAAGCGATAATATTGAAATGGAAGGAGTATCAGCCCACTGCAAATCTACCAAGACCTGGCCGTCCCTCTAAACTTTAAGCTCATACAGGGAGAAGACTGATCAGAGATGCAGCCAAGAGGCCCATGATCACTCTGGATGAACTGCAGAGATCTACAGCTGAGGTGGGAGACTCTGTCCATAGGACAACAATCAGTCGTATATTGCACAAATCTGGCCTTTATGGAAGAGTGGCAAGAAGAAAGCCATTTCTTAAAGATATCCATAAAAAGTGTTGTTTAAAGTTTGCCACAAGCCACCTGGGAGACACACCAAACATGTGGAAGAAGGTGCTCTGGTCAGATGAAACCAAAATTGAAGTTTTTGGCAACAATGCAAAACGTTATGTTTGGCGTAAAAGCAACACAGCTCATCACCCTGAACACCCTATACCCACTGTCAAACATGGTGGTGGCAGCATCATGGTTTGGGCCTGCTTTTCTTCAGCAGGGACAGGGAAGATGGTTAAAATTGATGGGAAGATGGATGGAGCCAAATACAGGACCATTCTGGAAGAAAACCTGATGGAGTCTGCAAAAGACCTGAGACTGGGACGGAGATTTGTCTTCCAACAAGACAATGATCCAAAACATAAAGCAAAATCTACAATGGAATGGTTCAAAAATAAACATATCCAGGTGCTAGAATGGTCAAGTCAAAGTCCAGACCTGAATCCAATCGAGAATCTGTGGAAAGAACTGAAAACTGCTGTTCACAAATGCTCTCCATCCAACCTCACTGATCTCGAGCTGTTTTGCAAGGAGGAATGGGAAAAAATGTCAGTCTCTCGATGTGCAAAACTGATAGAGACATACCCCAAGCGACTTACAGCTGTAATCGCAGCAAAAGGTGGCGCTACAAAGTATTAACTTAAGGGGGCTGAATAATTTTGCACGCCCAATTTTTCAGTTTTTGATTTGTTAAAAAAGTTTGAAATATCCAATAAATGTCGTTCCACTTCATGATTGTGTCCCACTTGTTGTTGATTCTTCACAAAAAAATACAGTTTTATATCTTTATGTTTGAAGCCTGAAGTGTGGCAAAAGGTCGCAAAGTTCAAAGGGGCCGAATACTTTCGCAAGGCACTGTAAGAAGCCAGTTTTTCAGCTGATCAGATTTATGTCTGAAGAGCTGCAGCCTCTAACTGCTCTATTATTGTAAGAAGAATTGTCAGGTTACACTCATTTTTTAACGGTTACACTTGTTTTTTAACGGTTACACTTGTATTTTTTACACTTTTTTTTAATGGTTTTGTATTTTAACGGTTACACTTGTATTTTAACGGTTACACTTGTATTTTAACCACTTGTTTTTTAACGGTTACTTTTTTTTAAGTCCCCCTTTCTTTGATCCGATATCACTATTCCTATTTTAGAGAGGGGTGTACTTCTCTTCCTCCTAATTCCTGTAGGTATCACCTCCTCCAAGAGGAAGAAAGCAAGACTACATTTAGACTCACTAATGTGAAGGAGTCACACTAAAGCCAGATTTATTAAGGTGAAGTGGGAGGCTGAGGGTTTGTATTGTGTGCTGTGTTTGCAGGAATATTTTCTCATAATGAAGTTCTTTACTATGGGGCTGTGGCAACAACTTGTAGCTCTTGCTGCACTTAGACAGACAGACAGACATCAATATGGTTAAAAGCAATAGGAAGTAAAGCACTTACATTCATTTATTTGGTCTGTTAGTCCAGAGAGGCACAGCAGCAAGAGAGCAAGGCAGAACAAGAAAGGCAGTATGTTACAGTCAAGACAGTCTGGCAGGAAATGACATTACACCGTAGCCAACATCGGTACTTGCCCTCATTTCCCCAACAAATTCCCCATCTCTGGTTGGGATCATTGTTCATTGAGAAGCAATGACCACCAATGGGCTATAAATATGTATTCTACCTATTTCAATAAACAATGATTTTTACCCCCTCATGGTCTCCCTGAGATGAATTCAGATGTGGGTGGTGTATTGATTGAGGTAACTGTCTCAGTGACTCTCATTGACATTAGAGAGGCTTGTTAATTCAACAGTAGACACCTTGACCTTTACAATCGCCAGAATCTGGTCCTCCACCTCTTCCTCCTACTGCTGCAACTATTCAACCTGCCTCTCCTCCTCTTTTCTCTTCCTCCTCCTCCTACTGCTGCAACTTCCTCCTCCTCCTACTTCCTTCTATTCAACCTCCTCCTCCTCCTCTTCCCTTCTATTCTTCCTTCTCTCCTCCTACAACTATTCAACCTGCCTCCTCCTCTCCTCCTTCTCTTCCTCCTCCTACTGCTGCAACTATTCAACCTACCTCTCCTCCTCCTCCTCTTCCTTCTCTTCCTCCTCCTACTGCTGCAACTATTCAACCTGCCTCTCCTCCTCCTCCTCTTCTTTCTTTCTCTTCCTCCTCCTACTGCTGCAACTATTCAACCTGCCTCTCCTCCTCCTCCTTCTTATTTCCTCCTCCTCCTACAACTATTCAACCTGCCTCTCCTCCTCTTCCTTCTCTTCCTCCTCCTACTGCTGCAACTATTCAACCTGCCTCTCCTCCTCCTCCTCTTCCTTCTCTTCCTCCTCCTACTGCTGCAACTATTCAACCTGCCTCTCCTCCTCCTCCTTCCTTCTCTTCCTCCTCCTCCTACTGCTGCAACTATTCAACCTGCCTCTCCTCCTCCTCTTCCTTCTCTTCCTCCTCCTCCTACTGCTGCAACTATTCAACCTGCCTCTCCTCCTCCTCCTCCTTCCTTCCTCCTCCTCCTACTGCTGCAACTATTCAACCTGCCTCTCCTCCTCCTCCTCTTCCTTCTCTTCCTCCTCCTACTGCTGCAACTATTCAACCTGCCTCTCCTCCTCCTCCTTCCTTCTCTTCATCCTCCTCCTACTGCTGCAACTATTCAACCTGCCTCTCCTCCTCCTCTTCCTTCTCTTCCTCCTCCTCCTACTGCTGCAACTATTCAACCTGCCTCTCCTCCTCTTCCTTCTCTTCATCCTCCTCCTACTGCTGCAACTATTCAACCTCCTCCTCCTCTTATTCTCTTCATCCTTCTCTTCCTCCTCCTCCTACTGCTGCAACTATTCAACCTGCCTCTCCTCCTCCTCCTCTTCCTTCTCTTCATCCTCCTCCTACTGCTGCAACTATTCAACCTGCCTCTCCTCCTCCCTCCTTCCTCCTTCCTTATTCAACCTGCTTCATCCTCCTCCTACTGCTGCAACTATTCAACCTGCCTCTCCTCCTCCCTTCTCTTCCTCCTCCTCCTACAACTATTCAACCTGCTTCCTCCTCCTCCTCTTCCTTCTCTTCATACTGCTGCAACTATTCAACCTGCCTCTCCTCCTCTTCCTCCTTCCTCCTCCTATTCAACCTGCTCCTCATCCCTCCTCCTCCTCTGCTGCAACTATTCAACCTACCTCTCCTCCTCCTCCTCTTCCTTCTCTTCCTCCTCCTACTGCTGCAACTATTCAACCTGCCTCTCCTCCTCCTCCTCTTCCTTCTCTTCATCCTCCTCCTACTGCTGCAACTATTCAACCTGCCTCTCCTCCTCCTCCTCTTCCTTCTCTTCCTCCTCCTCATTTTCATCCTCATATCTTACTGACACCTTAGTTCTCTGGGAGGAGCTTGACTGCTTTGTGTGTGTGTGTGTGTGTGTGTGTGTGTGTGTGTGTGTGTGTGTGTGTGTGTGTGTGTGTGTGTGTGTGTGTGTGTGTGTGTGTGTGTGTGTGTGTGTGTGTGTGTGTGTGTGTGTGTGTGTGTGTGTGTGTGTGCGTGACTGATAGATGTGTGGGTGCAGGTCTGTGTGAGTCATTGATACTTTACTTAGATGAATAACAGAACAACAATAGCAGCCGCAGCAACCAACAATTCTTCCTCTAACTCCCTATGTACTAGATAGTACTGTACTATATAGTAGTGTACTTGTAGTGCACTATATAGTACTGTACTATATAGTAGTGTACTTGTAGTGCAGTATATAGTAGTGTAGTATATAGTAGTGTACTAGTAGTGTACTATATAGTAGTGTACTTGTAGTGCAGTATATAGTAGTGTACTATATAGTAGTGTACTAGTAGTGTACTATATATTACTGTACTATATAGTAGTGTACTTGTAGTGCACTATATAGTAGTGTAGTATATAGTAGTGTACTTGTAGTGCACTATATAGTAGTGTAGTATATAGTAGTGTACTTGTAGTGCACTATATAGTACTGTACTATATAGTAGTGTACTTGTAGTGCACTATATAGTAGTGTACTTGTAGTGCACTATATAGTACTGTACTATATAGTAGTGTACTTGTTGTTCACTATATAGTAGTGTAGTATATAGTAGTGTACTATATAGTACTGTACTATATAGTAGTGTAGTATATAGTAGTGTGCTTGTAGTGCACTATATAGTAGTGTAGCATATAGTAGTGTACTAGTAGTGTTGCATATAGTAGTGTACTAGTAGTGAACTATATAGTACTGTACTATATAGTAGTGTGCTATTAGTGCACTATATAGTAGTGTAGTATATAGTAGTGTACTTGTAGTGCACTATATAGTAGTGTAGCATATAGTAGTGTACTTGTAGTGCACTATATAGCAGTGTAGTATATAGTAGTATACTAGTAGTAGTAGTTTACTAGTAGTGTAGCATATAGTAGTGTACTAGTAGTGTACTATATAGTAGTGTACTAGTAGTGCACTATATAGTAGTGTAGTATATAGTAGTGTACTTGTAGTGCACTATATAGTAGTGTAGTATATAGTAGTGTACTAGTAGTCATTTGGAACACATCCACAGTCCTCTAACTCTGTTATTAAATCAAAGCTGTAGAAAACCCAGCAACCTTGAAGTATAAGAATCAATTTCCCCGCAGGCCCACAAACTCAGTCTGTCTGCTCCTTGTGTTGTATAACTCAATTCCCTGTTGAACTACCCCGGCCTTCCAATCAGAATCTGATTTGCACCAAGGAAACCAGATCAATAGAATGACTAATGAATGAGTTGAGGTAATCAATTAAAAAGTAATTTGACACACTATGCACATAAACACAGATTGAATGCCCCAAAAACTCAGTGACCCTCCCTGTCTTCATGGTTTAACACAATAGGTTTGATTTGGCTGCTGGGGAGCAAGGAGACCCCAGCTCTGCTAAAACCATTGACAACCATGTGTCGTTTTCAAGGAATTGTTCAATAAAGGTTATAACTATTTAGTTTTAATATCATCACATATTGAGCATAGTCAGAACCTCATCACTACTGTCTCTGATCTGGCAGACTCACTAAACACAAGTTCTTTGTTTGTAAATTATGACTGAGTGCTGGAGTGTGCCCCTGGCTATCCATAAATAAAAAAACAAGAAAATCGTGCCATCTGACTTTAACTTTCACTTGAATCCTTTTCGGGGGCAACCAATAAATCTTCTTTGGGATTGGTGTCCCTTCCACGTGATGGTTGAGCTAATGCAAATAGCGTGAGGTTATAAGTAACAGGAAAATGGATACGGCTAATGGCTGTATCCAGGCACTCCACGATGTGTCGTGGCTAAGAACATCCCTATGTTGACCATATACCACAAACTCTCGGGCCTTATTTGTTAAATATATATTATGTTATATTACATATACAATACATTGATGTGTAAATAAGTTGAAGATGGTGTACTCACAGTTAGAAGGTATGTGTATGGCTCCTTGGCTGAGCTGGGGGCGTGGGATAGGAGGAGAGAGAAGAGAGGGAGGAGGAGGATAGGGTGGAGGAGGAGAGGGGGCGTCGCCCCTACTGCCAACCTGATGTTGCTGAGTGTGAGGCATTGCTCACTGTCCCATCAAAGTCCCACCTGCTCAACACACACGTGAAACGCACACAGAGGGCAATCTGCACACACTCCTGCCGAGCGAGCGTGACTCTCTCTGTCTCTGTTGTCACGCCGATGTTCAGACAGAGTTTCTCTTCCTTTTCTTTGACCTTTTTCTCCTGGTTTCCTTTGGCTTTCGCTCAGGTCCACACCCTCCTGCAGTCTTCCCTAAAAGAAGGGGGAGGTGGGGAGAAGAGAGGGAGGGGGACAGGGGCCTGTGTCAGAATAAGAGAAAAATTACCCTGCACCATTTGGTCAGGGCTAGATAGAGCCAGGAACACACACACACACACACACACACACACACACATCCAGTAGCATGTTCATTCCTAGTTTAAAGACAACTCGCAGGAAAACAGCACATTAAGGTAATGACAGATTTTTTTATTGATGTAGTTCTGTGATGAAGTGATGAAGTGATGAGGAGATTAAGTGATGAAGTGACCAGGTGATGAAGTGATGAGGAGATTAAGTGATGAAGTGACGAGGTGATGAAGTTACGAGGTGATGACGTGACGAGCTGAGGAAGTGACGAGGTGATGAAGTGATGAGTTGATGAAGTGACGAGGTGATGAAGTTACGAGGTGATGAAGTGATGGGGAGATTAAGTGATGAGATGAAATGACGAGGTGATGAAGTGACGAGGTGATGAAGTTATGAGCTGACGAGGTGATGAAGTGACGAGGTGACGAGGTGATGAAGTGACGAGGTGATGAAGTTATGAGCTGACGAGGTGATGAAGTGACGAGGTGATGAAGTGACGAGGTGATGAAGTGACGAGGTGATGAAGTGACGAGGTGATGAAGTCCCATGTCGATCAGTTGGTAGAGCATGGTGCTTGCCACGCCAGGGTTGTGGGTTCGTTTTCCATGGAAGAACAGTAGGAAAGAAGTGTGAAAATGTATGTTCTCTCTACTGTAAGTCGCTCTGGATAAGAGCATCTGCTAAATTATGCTCTTACATAAGTGATGAAGTGTCATATCAGATAATAGACAGAACACAAATAGATAAATAAAAGGACATTTGTAATTTGATAAAGTGGTGGAGCAACTCAATTGAACGCAAGTGGCTAGGCTACTTCTGTGGTAATAAGCATGTCGTAAGAGGAGAGAGAATGAGAGAAAGGAGAGGGGAAAAGTTGTAGGGTGGTAAAGAGAGGCAGAGAGGGATGAAGGAGATGAGTGAGAAAGAGAGGGGCTACCCTGTTTCATGAGGGAGAGGAGAGCAGGGAGATGAGGGAGAAAGAGAGAGGGCTACCCTGTTTCATGAGGGAGAGGAGAGGAGGGAGATGAGTGAGAAAGAGAGAGGGCTACCCTGTTTCATGAGGGAGAGGAGGGAGATGAGGGAGAAAGAGAGAGGGCTACCCTGTTTCATGAGGGAGAGGAGAGGAGGGAGAAGAGGAGAAAGAGAGAGGGCTACCCTGTTTCATGAGGGAGAGGAGAGGAGGGAGATGAGGGAGAAGAGAGAGGGCTACCCTGTTTCATGAGGGGAGAGAGAGGAGGGAGATGAGGGAGAAAGAGAGAGGGCTACCCTGTTTCATGAGGGAGAGGAGAGGAGGGAGATGAGGGAGAAAGGAGAGATGGGCTACCCTGTTTCATGAGGGAGAGGAGAGGAGATGAGAGAAAGAGAGAGGGCTACCCTGTTTCATGAGGGAGAGGAGAGGAGGGAGATGAGGGAGAAAAGAGAGAGGGCTACCCTGTTTCATGAGGGAGAGGAGAGGAGGGAGATGAGTGAGAAAGAGAGAGGGCTACCCTGTTTCATGAGGGAGAGGAGAGGAGGGAGATGAGGGAGAAAGAGAGAGGGCTACCCTGTTTCATGAGGGAGAGGAGAGGAGGGAGATGAGGGAGAAAGAGAGAGGGCTACCCTGTTTCATGAGGGAGGAGGGAGGAGAGGAGGGAGAGGGAGAGGAGAGGAAGATGAGGGAGAAAGAGGCTACCCTGTTTCATGAGGGAGAGGGAGATGGGGAGAAAGGAGGGCTACCCTGTTTCCTGAGGGAGAGAAGGAGGGAGATGAGTGAGAAAGAGAGAGGGCTACCCTGTTTCCTGAGGGAGAGGAGAGGAGGGAGATGAGGGAGAAAGAGAGAGGGCTACCCTGTTTCATGAGGGAGAGGAGAGGAGGGAGATGAGTGAGAAAGAGAGAGGGCTACCCTGTTTCATGAGGGAGAGGAGAGGAGGGAGATGAGGGAGAAAGAGAGAGGGCTACCCTGTTTCATGAGGGAGAGGAGAGGAGGGAGATGAGGGAGAAAGAGAGAGGGCTACCCTGTTTCATGAGGGAGAGGAGAGGAGGGAGATGAGTGAGAAAGAGAGAGGGCTACCCTGTTTCATGAGGGAGAGGAGAGGAGGGAGATGAGGGAGAAAGAGAGAGGGCTACCCTGTTTCATGAGGGAGAGGAGAGGAGGGAGATGAGGAGAAAAGAGAGAGGGCTACCCTGTTTCATGAGGGAGAGGAGAGGAGGGAGATGAGTGAGAAAGAGAGAGGGCTACCCTGTTTCCTGAGGGAGAGGAGAGGAGGGAGATGAGGAGAAAGAGAGAGGGCTACCCTGTTTCATGAGGGAGAGGAGAGGAGGGAGATGAGGGAGAAAGAGAGAGGGCTACCCTGTTTCATGAGGGAGAGGAGAGGAGGGAGATGAGGAGAAAGAAGAGGGCTACCCTGTTTCCTGAGGGAGAGGAGAGGAGGGAGATGAGGGAGAAAGAGAGAGGGCTACCCTGTTTCATGAGGGAGAGGAGAGGAGGGAGATGAGGGAGAAAGAGAGAGGGCTACCCTGTTTCCTGAGGGAGAGGAGAGGAGGGAGATGAGTGAGAAAGAGAGAGGGCTACCCTGTTTCCTGAGGGAGAGGAGAGGAGGGAGATTATAGGGGGATAAAAAGAGGGGGAAGGAATTCTCTTTTTAAAGTAAATACCATTCCATTCATTTTTGTATTTATTTTGTATCAATCAAACAAGTTATAAACCACGTGTTGGATCATTTTCTATGTATTCCATTCCAGTCATTAAAATCAGCCTGCCCTCCAACCTCCCACCATTCTTCACTGATGCTGAACCTATATTCAACAATATCTGGCAACCAAAGAAATACATTACCATTCAAGGACTCCAAGCACAAAGACAATATATTTAAATCAACTGAGAAAGAATGGATTCAACAATATCTGGCAAAGGGAATAGAGACAGAAAAAATGATTCAGGACTTCCAACTCCAAACACTGAGAGAATACATCTAAATCAACGGAGAAAGGCTGTGAGATGAGATTGAATAGGGAACAACAATTAGAAGAAGTGAAGCACACCCAATAAGCCTGAGCAAACTAACAACATTAGGTTAAATGGTCCATTAGATTCAAGTCACTTCGCCTGACAGCGCTACCGCACAACTACCACGGACAGACAAGGGGGGTAGAGGAGGGGTGTGTGTTGGGGTGGGTGTGTGATGGAAGATGACAGCTGTGACGGTAATTCCTCCCTCCACGTAATGACACACCAGCTCTCCCAATCAATGTGTCACGTCTCTCTGCTGTCAGACACACGCACGCAAACACACACACACACCTCCCAGACTGTGTGATATTAGTACTGGCTGTTTAGGATGTCTTTTACAGGGGAGCCCGAGGGCCCAATTACCAGACAGGCCAGGGCAACTGGGCTGGCCAATAGCAAATGTGTGTGTGTGTGTGTATGTGTGTGTGTGTGTGTGTGTGTGTGTGTGTGTGTGTGTGTGTGTGTGTGTGTGTGTGTGTGTGTGTGTGTGTGTGTGTGTGTGTGTGTGTGTGTGTGTGTTCTTGCGAACGTGTAGGGGTCTGTGGCGGCTTTTTAACAAATGCCATTAGCACAGGATGAATGGAGCAGAGCTGGAACTGTCATGGGTATTAGTACAGACACACATTCAGAGACACAGACAGACAGACAGACAGACAGACAGACAGACAGCTACACACAGACAGACAGACAGACAGACAGACACAGACACACAGCTACACACACACAGACAGACAGACAGACACAGACAGACAGCTACACACAGACAGACAGACAGACAGACAGACAGACAGACAGACAGACAGACAGACAGACAGACAGACAGACACACAGCTACACACACACAGACAGACAGACAGACACAGACAGACAGCTACACACAGACAGACAGCTACACACAGCTACACACAGACAGACAGACACAGACACACAGCTACACACAGACAGACAGACAGACAGACAGACACAGACAGACAGCTACACACAGACGGACAGACAGACAGCTACACACAGACAGACAGCTACACACAGTTACACACAGACAGACAGACATTCGGAGACACAGACACACAGCTACACACAGACAGACAGACAGACAGACAGACAGACAGACAGACAGACAGACACACAGCTACAGACAGATAGACAGACAGACAGACACACACACAGCTACAGACAGACAGACAGACAGACACACAGCTACACAGACAGACAGCTAATGTGGTAAGGTGTCTGAGAGGGGGCTTGGTGGAGCCCAACCCGATTAATGCCACCGACAAACTACACACAACTGGGCCAGGAAACTTAATTACAAATTTAACCCTAATACACACAAGCACACACACACTGACACACCTCTGTCAGTCCCAGTCTCCTCTCTGCAGCTGGCGCTGATCCAATCTCGGCCCTATTACCTGCCTTCTTGGCTCAGGGCAGAGGTCAGCAGACACATCAGACACTACAGCCGGGGGACCTATGGCCTTATGTACAACCTAGACATGTCAGGGCCCTCTACAGCCATGTCTCAGGGATAAGTGGTTATCTGATCTGGTGGTGGCATCCAAATTCATTCAATCAGCCAACTGAAAAAGTGGAAGATGAAGTGATATAGTGATATAAAAGTGATAGGTGATATAAGTGATATATACAGCATATATATAGAGAGAGAGAGTGAGAGGGGGGTGAGGGAGAGACTGGGAGAGAGAGAGAAAGAGTGAGGGAGAGAGAGAGAGAGAGAGGGGAGAGAGAGAGAGTGAGGGAGAGAGAGAGAGAGAGAGAAAAGGGGGAGAGAGAGAGTGAGGGAGAGAGAGAGAGAAAGGGGGGGAGAGAGAGAGGGGAGAGATAGAGAGGGAGAGAGAGAGAGAGAGAGAGAATAGAGAGAGAGAGAATAGAGAGAGAGAGTGTGAGAGAGAGAGAATAGAGAGAGAGGGGGAGAGAAAGAAAGAAATAATAAAGGATAGAAAAAAAGAAGGAAAGAAGGAAAGAGAGGGGGGCAGGTGGAACCAGAAGAGGAAGATGTAGGTGGAGTGGAGCAGCAACAGTCTTCAAGAGTCAAACTGGTTATAAGCTGTGGACCACTCTGAATCAAACAGAGGCAACACCCCAAAAAATCAACATAAATCCATTTAGTGTGATTTGCTACCTTGATAAATAATTGATGTGGCGCATTGAAACATTTTGCTAGAGGGGAGGGGACAACACAAAAACTAAATGCCAATGCAAGAGAAAATGTATAGGCTTCTACATGTTATCTGTATATAGACTTTTCTATTGTGTTATTGACTGTATGTTTGTTTTACTCCATGTGTAACTCTGTGTTGTTGTTTGTGTCGCACTGCTTTGCTTTATCTTGGCCAGGTTGCAGTTGTAAATGAGAACTTGTTCTCAACTGGCCTGGTTGAATAAAGGTGAAATAAAAATAAAAATGAATCTACATTTGAGTTATTTAGCAGATGCTCTCACCCAGACTTACAGTGAGCACATTCAACTAAGGTCAAATCAACCACGTATCACAGTCATTGCAAGTAGAGCCTTCTTCAAAAGTTCATCTATCTGATAAATCTATAGCTGTTTATATTGTAACCTTTATTGCGGCTGTCTCTGGTTGCATCCAGCTCCTGTCTGTCTGAATGTCTGTTCACACTCTCATCTATTACATATGAAAGTGCTCTGCTAGCACACAAAAACAAAATGCCAAAGCAAGATAGAATGTATAGGCTTTTAGATGCCATATTGCTTTTTAAGTTTAATTGCAGCTCTGGCTCCAGTGGCATCTCTCTCCTGTCTGTTCACTCTGTCATCCATTAGATCTGAAATGGCTGGACCAGTTGGCCTGTCAATGGGCTCCCTGGGTATTGAAGTGGTATTGATGGCAGAGAGGCATGTTCAACAGCCACTCTTATCAAAGACAGGATGGAGAGAGGGAGGGAGGGAAGGAAGGAGGGAAGGAGGGAGGGAAGGAAGGAGGGAATGAGGATGGGGCGGATGGTTTTAGGGCAGGAAACAACACAGGATGTGGCCATTTGAGTCCATGTGTATTACAGCAATAACACAGATTATACGATACAAAAGCTCAGCATCTTCAAATGACTGGAAAGGTTTAATAGTTGAGATTGACATTTCTTTTAGCTCAAGTTCTGCCCTGGCTTATTGTTACCGGCAGAAACGCTGTTGCTACGGTAATACTGTGCCAGATATCATTAATAAACTCATTCTTAAGAGCATTCCCCAAACATGTAGCAGTTGAAAATAACTCGGGTAACCTAGTTCAACAAAGAATTTAAATGCCATATTGTTAAAAAAAATAGACTTTGTTATTGTATTCCACCTGTGTGAAGATGTGTAGTGGGAGGAGGGGGAGATTAAATAAATGAATACATGCACAGAGAGAAAATCAAAGAGCGAAAGAGACCGAGAGGACAATGTGAAGAAGAGATTTCGAATGAGAGAACAAGAGAGATGGACAGTAAACATGTTTCACTCAACAGAAGATGAGAGGAGTGAGGGATGGAGGGATAGAGGGATTAGGGGGTCAACTGACTGGAAAAAATAGGAGATGAAGAGTATGAACACGAGACATCTTGTGGAAGGGGTGGAGGATGAGAGAGGAGAGGAGAGGAGAGGAGAGGAGAGGAGAGGAGAGGAGAGGAGAGGAGAGGAGAGGTATGGATAGGGGACCACAGTAGTGGAGGATGAGAGAGGAGAGGAGAGGAGAGGAGAGGAGAGGAGAGGAGAGGAGAGGAGAGGAGAGGAGAGGAGAGGAGAGGAGAGGAGAGGAGAGGAGACGAGAGGAGAGGAGAGGAGAGGAGAGGAGAGGTATGGATAGGGGACCACAGGGGTGGAGGATGAGAGGAGAGGAAAGGAGAGGTATGGATAGGGGACCACAGGGGTGGAGGATGAGAGGAGAGGAGAGGAGAGGAGAGGAGAGGTATGGATAGGGGACCACAGGGGTGGAGGATGAGAGGAGAAGAGAAGAGAGGAGAGGAGAGGAGAGGAGAGGAGGAGGGAGAGGAGAGGAGAGGAGAGGAGAGGAGAGGAGAGGAGAGGGAGAGGGGAGGAGAGAGGAGAGGAGAGGAGAGGAGGAGGGTAGGATAGGGGACCACAGGGGTGGAGGATGAGAGGAGAAGAGAGGAGAGGAGAGGAGAGGTATGGATAGGGGACCACAGGGGTGGAGGATGAGAGGAGAGGAGAGGAGAGGAGATGAGAGGAGAGGAGAGGAGAGGTATGGATAGGGGACCACAGGGGTGGAGGATGAGAGGAGAGGAGAGGAGAGGTATGGATAGGGGACCACAGGGGTGGAGGATGAGAGAAGAGAGAGGAGAGGAGAGGAGAGGTATGGATAGGGGACCACAGGGGTGGAGGATGAGAGGAGAAGAGAGGAGAGGAGAGGAGAGGAGAGGAGAGGTATGGATAGGGGACCACAGGGGTGGAGGATGAGAGGAGAGGAGAGGAGAGGAGAGGAGAGGAGAGGAGAGGAGAGAAAAAGGCAATGGTGGCAAAATAAATACAATATAGCAAGTAAAACACTGGAATGGTAGATTTGCAGTGGAAGAATGTGCTAAGTAGAGATAGAAATAATGGGGGTGCAAAGGAGCAAAATAAATAAATACAGTAGGGGTAGAGGTAGTTGTTTGGGCTAAATTATAGGTGGGCTATGTACAGGTGCAGTAATCTGTGAGCTGCTCTGACAGCTGGTGCTTAAAGCTCGTGAGGGAGATAAGTGGTGTTCGGTTCTGATATACAGCGGTGTTCGGTTCACCATATATTTGGTTTGTTCCCCAGGACCCGGACCAATCGCCTACACCTTTCTCTTTCGGTTTCTCTCTCCTTTTCTCTCACTCTGTCAGGGTATAACCGAGTCTCTCTCACTTTGTCAGAGCTGCAGGAAAACTACTTGTCTTGGGAAATGACTACCTGTACTCTATATTGACTTAGATATGTGTGTATTAGGTATTTGTTGTGAAATTGTTAAGATTACTTGTTACATATTGCTGCACTGTCGAAACTAGAAGCACAAGCATTTTGCGACACTCACAATAACATCTGCTAAACACGTGTATATGACCAATAACATGTGATTTGATTTGCTATCTGTTTCTATGTCTTGCTGTGGCTCGTGGAATAAGTTATTGTTACTGCTACTCAGTTGGTCATGTTGTACCTTGACAACTTTTTAGTTTTTCCTGTGTTTTATATCATATTGTACAACAGCTGATTAAACTAACACAGTAGAAGAGTGAAAAAAATGTGATCAATGTTATTTCCTGATAGTTACAATCTATACAGGAGCTTCTAATCAGCAGGTTCCCATGGGCCCAATCAGCAGGTTCCCATGGGCCCGATCAGCAGGTTCCCATGGGCCCAATCAGCAGGTTCCCATGGGCCCAATCAGCAGGTTCCCATGGGCGGGAGATTCAGTTTTCCATGGTGACATCACCATGCGGTAAATTGGTTGATAGACCAATAACAACAAGAGTTCCAAACCTCTCTGCCAATAACAGCTAGTTTCCTGTCATAGACACACCATCAGAGGGGAGGTCCAGTGGAGAGATGGATCCATGGAGGAGGGGTGGAGCTGTGTGATGTGCAGGGCAGATTTTGATGAGAGAGCTCCTCACTCTGCCACTGCTTGCTAGTGATGTGCAGTTTGCGAACGATTTGTTCTTTTTGAACCACTGTTTTTACTGACTCAAGTCATGATTCATTTTTTCAGAGTGACTCGTTCGTTTTAGCTGTTTTTTTGACGAGCTGGCTGCATTGACTTCTTGTGTCAGATTATTACACTGTCCTCCAACTCACCGGCCCCGGAGACATGCAGGCAGCACAGAGAGAAAAAAAATCAAGAATGAATGCAATGAATTGATTATTGAATGTTATTTATGGGACACAGATTTGTAGAACCAATACCTAGGCTATAAATTCTGCCTCTGCTCAACACTCAAACTGGAGAATGAATCGTTCAGGTGGTGCTACAGTTCGCAAGGGAAATTCTCGAATCTGCCTCGAGCCAGTCAAGTCATTCCGCCGTATCAGTCCAGTTAACTAGACTTCGTTTCAAATGTACAGATGTAGGATCTTCATTTGAGCCAGTTTGCTACAGCAGGAAAATAATCCTGTAGCAACAGGAAATTATTATGTGGATTATAATTAATGGACATTTTTGTAGGGATTGATAAAAACAATTGTTCGAGCAAATCAAGTCTGACATTTTAAAGTGGAAGTTTGCATTTCCTGCTGTGCAGAACCATTTTTAGCAACAAAAGTGATCAAACTAAGATCCTAAATCTGCAGGGCCTATCAATAAATGATTTAAATGTTCAGTACATTGTTTGAAGCACACTTTTATAAGTCTCCGTCACAAATGAGTTCTTCAATAAGCCCCCATCTATCGTGAGCGAGAATCATGACCCTTTAGAGTTCATTAGAGAAGTGAGGTCTATCATTGGCTACCGACCACCAGGCAAGGCCTGGGATTGGCTGACCCTACAGTGAAATTAGAGCCCCTTGGCGACCTGGTCCCTAGCAACCAATCAGTTTGGCTAGTGCCAGAAGTGTGAAAAGTCAGGTGCAGTTAGGAATGTGTCCCAGGGCCAGAGAGAGGGTTTGAGAGAGGGCCAGAGAGGGTTTGAGAGAGGGCCAGAGAGAGGGCCAGAGAGGGTTTGAGAGAGAGCCAGAGAGGGTTTGAGAGAGGGCCAGAGAGGGTTTGAGAGAGGGCCAGAGAGGGTTTGAGAGAGGGCCAAAGAGGGTTTGAGAGAGGGCCAGAGAGGGTTTGAGAGAGGGCCAGAGATGGTTTGAGAGAGGGCCAGAGAGGGTTTGAGAGAGGGCCAGAGAGGGTTTGAGAGAGGGCCAGAAAAACGGCTAGAGAGAGGGTTTTCTACACCCTCCCCACTCAGACCACTCCCAGGCAGTCCTAGCAAAGTTTTAGCTTGATAAATATTTTTTTGCTAAAAAGTGACTTCTGCCCATTAATGGAAATCAGTTACAGTAAGGTACTTAATTGTTACCCAGAAAAACTTTATATTGATATAAAAATGAATGCATTGGGCCTTTAGTGGATCAGATCTTCAAGATGTTCAAACGTTAGATGACCAGTGGTGTTAAATAATAATCAAAGTGCTTGTAGAAGGTACAACAGGTCAGCACCTCAGGAGTAAATGTCAGTTGGCTTTTCATATATGGCTGCATCCCTATTCCCTTTATAGTACACTACTTGTGACCAGGGCCCCCATAGGACTCTGGTCAACAGTAGTGCACTATGTAGGGAATAGTGTGCCCTTGAGGAAGTATCTGTGCTTCAGTATTATAATAAAACCTGCCAAAAAGAGATGAGTGCCTATTTTTTTCTATTGTCTCTTTTTTTGTTGTTGAATTTTTAGCCCCTTTTCCTCCCCAATGTCATGGTATCCAATTGTTTAGTAGCTACTATCTTGTCTCATCGCTACAACTTCCGTACGTGAGAGACGAAGGTTGAAAGTCATGCGTCCTCCGATACACAACCCAACCAAGCCGCACTGCTTCTTAACACAGCGCGCATCCAACCCGGAAGCCAGCCGCACCAATGTGTCGGAGGAAACACCGTGCACCTGGCAACCTTGGTTACCATGCACTGCGCCTGGCCCGCCACAGGAGTTGCTGGTGCGTGATGAGACAAGGATATCCCTACCGGTCAAGCCCTCCCTAACCCGGACGACGCTAGGCCAATTGTGCGTCGCCCCACGGACCTCCCGGTCGCGGCCGGTTATGACAGAGCCTGGGCGCCAACCCAGGGTCTCTGGTGGCACAGCTGGCGCTGCAGTACAGCGCCCTTAACCACTGCGCCACCCGGGAGGCTTCTTGTCTCCTTTTAATCAATATTCCTCTGCTCTTCTCCTCCTTTCCCACTATCAACCCCCCTTTTTCACTTTCCCCTTCCTTCCTCAATCCCTCCTTTCTCCATCTATATTCAACCCTGCTCTGATCTGACCCTTCAATGTAATATACTCCTCTGTCCATATTGCCTTGGACAAAAGGCAAATAACAGATTAATTCAAAATCATCCAACTGGGTTTTCTTTACGACATAAAGACCAAAACTAAGTTCTCTCTAATATGCCTGTGGTTTCCACTGCATTTAAAATGATTTCTCTCCATATGTTACGGCCGTCTTTGAATGAGTGAGACCAAAGCGCAGCGTGGAAAGTGTTCATGATCATTTAATACTGAAACGCAGACAAAACAACAAAATACAAACAAACGTAAAGTTCTGCAGGGCTAGACAGCTACTGTGCAAAAACAAGATCCCCCCCCAAAAAAAAACAAGATCCCAAAAATAGGCTGCCTAAGTATGATTCCCAATCAGAGACAACGATAGACAGCTGCCTCTGATTGGGAACCATACCCGGCCAACAAAGAAATAGAAAACTAGAATGCCCATCCAAATCACACCCTGCCCTAACCAAATAGAGAAATAAACAGGCTCTCTAAGGTCAGGGCGTGACACCATATGCTTCTGGGTTTAAAAATATATCTCTACATATGCCTCTGGATTTAAAAAGATATATATGATATATAACATGTGGCTGAAGAACAGCAGGGGTGACCATTATGTTTTAAATCAAAGGTTACAATAAAAGGAAAACACACCAATGCTCCTTATAGGAAACATCACTGCACTCTATACTCCTCTGTAAACTGGTCATCTCTGTATACCCGTCGCAACCCGCTGGTTGATGCTTATTTATAAAACCCTCTTAGGCCTCACTCCCCCTATCTGAGATATGTGGATACAACACCTGTTCTGCCAGTCACATTCTGTTCATTTTAAAGGTTCCCAAAGCACACACATCCCTGGGTCGCTCCTCTTTTCAGTTCGCTGCAGCTAGCAACTTGAACGAGCTGCAACAAACACTCAAACTGGACAGTTTTATCTTAATCTCTCCATTCAAAGACTCAATCATGGACACTCTTATTGACAGTTGTGGCTGCTTTGCGTGATGTATTGTTGTCTCTACCTTCTTGCCCTTTGTGCTGTTGTCTGTGCCCAATAATGTTTGTAAGTTTTGTGCTGCTATTACGTTGTGTTGCTACCATGTTGTTGTTATGTTGTGTTGATACCATGTTGTTGTCTTAGGTCTCTCTTAATGTAGTGGTGTGTTGTCCTATATTTATATATATATATTGTTTTTAAATGTATCCCAGCCCCTGTCCCCGCAGGAGGCCTTGGGACATTTGGTAGGCCGTCATTGTAAATAAGAATTTGTTCTTAACTGACTTGCCTAGTTAAATAAATATATTAATATTTTTTTCCAGCTCTAAATTACATCCTATAGAGCTCAATTTTTATGCATGTTCTGCCTCTTGATGTGAAAGACGCAGACTTGATCTCAAACTTTAGGTCTTTATTGAAGACTAATTTCTTCAGTAGGTCCTATGATTGAGTGTAGTCTGTCCCAGGGCTGTGAAGGTGAACAGAAAGGCACTGGAGCGACGAACCGCCCCTGCTGTCTCTGCCTGACCTGTTCCACTGTCTCCACTGGGATTCTCTGACTTTATTATGGGGGCTGAGTCACTGGCTTACTGGTGCTCTTCCATGCCGTCCCTAGGAGGGCTGAGTCACTGGCTTACTGGTGCTCTTCCATACCATCCCTAGGAGGGCTGAGTCACTGGCTTACTGGTGCTCTTCCATACCGTCCCTAGGAGGGCTGAGTCACTGGCTTACTGGTGCTCTTCCATGCCGTCCCTAGGAGGGCTGAGTCACTGGCTTACTGGTGCTCTTCCATGCCGTCCCAAGGAGGGCTGAGTCACTGGCTTACTGGTGCTCTTCCATATCGTCCCTAGGAGGCCTGAGTCACTGGCTTACTGGTGCTCTTCCATGCCATCCCAAGGAGGGCTGAGTCACTGGCTTACTGGTGCTGCTGGCTTCCTCTTCCATGCCGTCCCTAGGAGGGCTGAGTCACTGGCTTACTGGTGCTCTTCCATGCCGTCCCTAGGAGGGCTGAGTCACTGGCTTACTGGTGCTCTTCCATGCCTGTCCCTAGGAGGGCTGAGTCACTGGCTTACTGGTGCTCTTCCCTAGGAGGGCTGAGTCACTGGCTTACTGGTGCTCTTCCATGGTCCCTAGGAGGCTGAGTCACTGGCTTACTGGTGCTCTTCCATGCCGTCCCTAGGAAGGGTGAGTCACTGGCTTACTGGTGCTCTTCCATGCCGTCCCTAGGAAGGGTGAGTCACTGGCTTACTGGTGCTCTTCCATACCGTCCCTTGGAGGGCTGAGTCACTGGCTTACTGGTGCTCTTCCATACCGTCCCTAGGAAGGGTGAGTCACTGGCTTACTGGTGCTCTTCCATGCCGTCCCTAGGAGGGCTGAGTCACTGGCTTACTGGTGCTCTTCCATGCCGTCCCTAGGAGGGCTGAGTTACTGGCTTACTGGTGCTCTTCCATGCCGTCCCTAGGAGGGCTGAGTCACTGGCTTACTGGTGCCTTTCCATACTGTCCCTAGGAGGGCTGAGTCACTGGCTTACTGGTGCTCTTCCATGCCGTCCCTAGGAGGGCTGAGTCACTGGCTTACTGGTGCTCTTCCATGCCGTCCCAAGGAGGGCTGAGTCACTGGCTTACTGGTGCTCTTCCATGCCGTCCCTAGGAAGGGTGAGTCACTGGCTTACTGGTGCTCTTCCATGCCGTCCCTAGGAGGGCTGAGTCACTGGCTTACTGGTGCTCTTCCATGCCGTCCAAAGGAGGGCTGAGTCACTGGCTTACTGGTGCTCTTCCATGCCGTCCCTAGGAGGGCTGAGTCACTGTCTTACTGGTGCTCTTCCATACCGCCCCTAGGAGGGCTGAGTCACTGGCTTACTGGTGCTCTTCCATGCCGTCCCAAGGAGGGCTGAGTCACTGGCTTACTGGTGCTCTTCCATGCCGTCCCTAGGAGGGCTGAGTCACTGGCTTACTGGTGCTCTTCCATGCCGTCCCAAGGAGGGCTGAGTCACTGGCTTACTGGTGCTCTTCCATGCCGTCCCTAGGAGGGCTGAGTCACTGGCTTACTGGTGCTCTTCCATGCCATCCCTAGGAGGGGTGAGTCACTGGCTTACTGGTGCTCTTCCATGCCGTCCCTAGGAGGCCTGAGTCACTGTCTTACTGGTGCTCTTCCATGCCGTCCCTAGGAGGGCTGAGTCACTGTCTTACTGGTGCTCTTCCATGCCGTCCCTAGGAGGGGTGAGTCACTGACGTGATCTTCCTGACCGGGTTGGCGCCCCCCTCAGGTAAGTGCCTTGGAGGAGATCTTCGTGGGCTATACTCAACCGTGTCTCAGGGTAGTATGTTGGTGTTCTGTTGATATCCCTTTAGTGGTGTGGGGGCTGTGCTATGGCACAGTGGGTGGGGTTATATCCTGCCTGATTGGCCCTGTCCAGGGGCTAGGGTCAGTCTGTTATATCTGGTGTAATTCTCCAGTCAATTCCAGTCTTCTGTGTGAATTTAAGTATGCTCCCCTCCCAGAGGACCAGTCCACCTGGTTGTGCTGCTGCACCAGTTTTAACTGTTCTGCCTGCGGCTAGTGAACCCTGACTTGTTCACTGGACGTGCTACCTTGTCCCGGACCTACTGTTTTCATCTCTCTCTCTCTCTCTCTACCGCACCTGCTGTCTCGACCTCTGAATGCTTGTCTATGAAAAGCCAACTGACATTTACTCCTGAGGTACTGACCTGTTGCACCCTCTACAACCACTGTGATTATTATTTGATCCTGCTGGTCATCTATGAACGTTTGAACATCTTGAAGAGCAATCTGGCCTTAAATGGCCATGTTCTGTTATAATCTTCACCCGGCACAGCCAGAAGAGGACTGGCCACCCCTCAGAGCCTGGTTCCTCTCTAGGTTTCTTCCTAGGTTCCTGCCTTTCTAGGGGTTTTTCCTAGCTACCGTGCTTCTACATCTGCATAGCTTGGTTTGCTGTATAGCACTTTGTGACATCTGCTGATTTAAAAGGGCTTTATAAATACATTTGATTGATAGACGCTTATCTTCAAATAGGCAGACCAACAGTGCTGCAGATAGAAATAACACATCTTTAAGCTTAACACATTCAGTTGACATTCCAGTCACTGCTGTTAGATGTCAAACATGGTGATTATATACAGATTTCCCCCCAAACCATGTTTCTCTCTCTCTCTCTCTCTCTCTCTCTCTCTCTCTCTCTCTCTCTCTCTCTCTCTCTCTCTCTCTCGTTAAGGGCTGAGATAGGTTATATAAAAAGCTGGAGAAAATAAAGGTTGTCAGGGGGAACCAACTACCACCTTCTCCATCCATGTTGCCATGACAACAATATCCACATAACAACAGCATCAGCATCCCCCCTCCTAACTACACATACACATTCTGTTATTCATACACACGTGTGGACAACCATACGCTCCCTCCTGGTTAGCGGTTATCACTCAGTCACATGCATGCTGACAAACACTCACACACACAGTCTCATACACAAACACACACACATCAATGCACACACGCATGCAGACACACACTCACACAATGTCTTACAGACACGCACGCCGAGAGAGGTAGAGATAACAATGCACTCTTGTACTGCAAAAATACTCAAAGGTATTTTCTTTTGAGAGACTTAACATTTATTGACTTTTTCTAACTTGTCTTGATTAAAAGGCAAAAGCTGTAAAGTGTGTAGAGAGACATTCCCCACGAGAGACCTCTCCCCAACTCTCTCCCCTAATATATATGTCCCTCTCTCTCCCTCCCTCTTCTATCCTATAGTTTATACTGTCTGTCTACACTGCGAGGTAGGAAGGGTTGTTTATTGATGTTTTCAATAGGAGGAACAGAGGAACAGAAGGAGTAGTATGAGGAGTGGACTCGTTAAGAGAACAGTGGGCTTTAGAAAGGAGGAGAGGAGGATGATAGCAAGGGAAGAGGAGAAGAGGGGGCAAGAGAGAAGAGAGGAAATGGGAAGAGGAGAGTAGGTTTGTACATGTTGTGGATGGGTGGAGGAGGAGAGAAGATGAGAGAGAAGGAGAGGGGATACATGTTGAACATGGCCTGATGGCCAGAAGGAGAAAACACAGATCATGGAGAGGTATATAGAGGAGAGAGAAGAGAGAGGGAGAAGAGAGAAAGAGAGGGAGAAGAGAGAAAGAGAGAGGTAGACATTGGCTAGAGATCAAAGAACTTCACTCCTCCCAGCTGCCCACTGCACTGAGGCTAGGAAACACTGTCACCACCGATAAATCTACGATAATCCATAATTTCAAAAAGCATTTTTCTATGGCTGTCCATGCTTTCCACCTACCCCCAGCTTCTCCTTTACCCAAATCCAGACAGCTGATGTTCTGAAAGAGCTGCAAAATCTGGATCCCTACAAATCAGCTGGGCTAGACCCTCTGGACCCTCTCTTCCTAAAATGATCCGCCGCCATTACTAGCCTGTTCAACCTCTCTTTCGTCTGAGATGCCCAAAGATTGGAAAGCTGCTGCGGTCATCCCCCTCTTCAAAGGGGGAGACACTCTAGACGCAAACTGTTATAGATCTATATCCATCCTGCCTTTCTAAAATCTTCGAAAGCCAAGTTACAAACAGATCACTGACCATTTCGAATCCCACCGTACCTTCTCCACTATGCAATCTGGTTTCAGAGCTGGTCATGGGTGCACCTCAGACACGCTCAAGGTCCTAAACGACATCATAACCGCCATTGATAAAAGACAGTACTGTGCAGCCGTCTTCATCGACCTGGACAAGGCTTTTGACTCTGTCAATCACCGCATTCTTATCGGCAGACTCAATAGCCTTGGTTTCTCAAATGACTGCCTGGCCTCATAGCACGTGCTCCAGCAGGTATATCTCACTGGTCATCCCCAAAGCCAACACTTCCTTTGGCCGCCTTTCCTTCAAGTTCTCTGCTGCCAATGACTGGAACGAATTGCAAAAATCACTGAAGCTGGAAACTCGTATCTCCAGCAGCTTCCCGATCACTGTACCTGTACACAGCCAATCTGTAACTAGCACACCTATGAGGGGAAGTCAGACGCAGGAGAGCAGAGAGCAGAACTAGGTAATAGCCGGAGCAGTTTAATAGCAACACCAACGGCATAAAAATAACAAGACATGGGTACAAAAACCCATCGCGCACCAGTCAACACGTGCACAAACACTTACAATAAACAATACCACACAAAGACATGGGGGGGAACAGAGGGTTAAATATACAACAAGTAATTGTGGGAATTGAAACCAGGTGTGAGGAAAAACAAGACAAAATACATGGATAATGAAAAGTGGATCGATGATGGCGACGCCGACCGCCGAGCACCTGTCCAAACAAGGAGAGGAACCGACTTCGGTGGAAGTCGTGACAACACCCAACTTCCTCATCCTCATATTGTTATTTATCTTCTTGCTCTTTTGCACCCCAGTATCTCTACTTGCACATCATCTTCTGCACATCCATCACTCCAGTGTTAATGCTAAAATTGTATTATTTTGCCACTATGGCCTGTTTATTGTCTTACCTCCCTAATCTACATTTGCACACACTGTACATAGATTTTCTATTGTGTTATTGACTGTATGTTTGTTTTACTCCATGTGTAACTCTGTGTTGTTGTTTGTGTCGCACTGCTTTGCTTTGTCTTGGCCAGGTCGCAGTTGTAAATGAGAACTTGTTCTCAACTGACCTAAACAACATCTAAAAAGAAAGAAACCAACCAAGATATTTTTTACATTTATTTTTTTAAAGAAATGTAAAAATAAATAAATAAAAATCTATAAATCATAAGTGAATCATGTTTCAACTATGGGCCCATGGCAATCATGAGATTGCATAAAAGACCTGGGTTGAGTGTCATGGATGGTGTCTATCATGTTCCCTCCATGTCTCTCTGTGTCTCCATGTCACGATGTCTCTCTGTGTCTCCATGTCACCATGTCTCTCTGTGTCTCCATGTCACCATGTCTCTCTGTGTCTCCATGTCACCATGTCTCTCTGTGTCTCCATGTCTCTCTGTGTCTCCATGTCACCATGTCTCTCTGTGTCTCCATGTCACCATGTCTCTCTGTGTCTCCATGTCACGATGTCTCTCTGTGTCTCCATGTCACCATGTCTCTCTGTGTCTCCATGTCACCATGTCTCTCTGTGTCTCCATGTCACCATGTCTCTCTGTGTCTCCATGTCTCTCTGTGTCTCCATGTCACCATGTCTCTCTGTGTCTCCATGTCACCATGTCTCTCTGTGTCTCCATGTCACCATGTCTCTCTGTGTCTCCATGTCTCTCTGTGTCTCCATGTCACCATGTCTCTCTGTGTCTCCATTTCACCATGTCTCTCTGTGTCACCATGTCTCTCTGTGTCTCCATGTCACCATGTCTCTCTGTGTCTCCATGTCACCATGTCTCTCTGTGTCTCCATGTCATGATGTCTCTCTGTGTCTCCATGTCACCATGTCTCTCTGTGTCTCCATGTCACCATGTCTCTCTGTGTCTCCATGTCACCATGTCTCTCTGTGTCTCCATGTCTCTCTGTGTCTCCATGTCACCATGTCTCTCTGTGTCTCCATGTCACCATGTCTCTCTGTGTCTCCATTTCACCATGTCTCTCTGTGTCACCATGTCTCTCTGTGTCTCCATGTCTCTCTGTGTCTCCATGTCACCATGTCTCTCTGTGTCTCCATGTCACGATGTCTCTCTGTGTCTCCATGTCTCTCTGTGTCTCCATGTCACCATGTCTCTCTGTGTCACCATGTCTCTCTGTGTCTCCATGTCTCTCTGTGTCTCCATCTCACCATGTCTCTCTGTGTCTCCATGTCACCATGTCTCTCTGTGTCTCCATGTCACCATGTCTCTCTGTGTCACCATGTCTCTCTGTCTCCATGTCTCTCTGTGTCACCATGTCTCTCTGTGTCTCCATGTCCCCATGCCTCTCTGTCTCCACGTCTCTCTGTGTCGCCACATCTCTCTTTGTCTCCACGTCTCTCTTTGTCTCCACGTCTCTCTTTGTCTCCACATCTTTCTTTGTCGTCATGTCTCTCTTTGTCTCCATGTCTCTCTGTCTCCATGTCTCTCTTTGTCTCCATGTCTCTGTGTTGCCATGTCTCTGTGTCTCCATGTCTCTCTTTGTCTCCATGTCTCTCTTTGTCTCCATGTCTCTCTTTGTCTCCATGTCTCTGTGTGTGTCTGTATCAATAGATATGTTATAGTGTGTAGTGTCTCTGTGTATCAGTAGATATGTTATAGTGTGTAGTGTCTCCGTGTATCAGTAGATATGTTATAGTGTGTAATGTCTCTGTGTATCAGTAGATATGTTATAGTGTGTAGTGTCTCTGTGTATCAGTAGATATGTTATAGTGTGTAGTGTCTCTGTGCATCAGTAGATATGTTATAGTGTGTAGTGTCTCTGTGCATCAGTGGATATGTTATAGTGTGTAATGTCTCTGTGTATCAATAGATATGTTATAGTGTGTAGTGTCTCTGTGTATCAGTAGATATGTTATAGTGTGTAATGTCTCTGTGCATCAGTAGATATGTTATAGTGTGCAGTGTGTCTCCATGTTATATAGTTGGCTCTCCTGCCCGTTCGGGCGGTGCTCGGCGGTTGTTGTCACCGTCCTATTAGCCACTACCGATCCCTTTTTTGTGTATCTGTTGGTTTTGTCTGATTGGTTTCACCTGTGTGTTGTTTAGTTAATTAGTGTCTGTATTTAATGTAGGTTGTCCCGCCCTTGTTTTATGCGGGATTGTTTATTTTGTCATTCATTTTGTCTGTCGGTGTTTTGTGTTTCTTATTCTCCGGTTAGTCTGTCATCCTGTGTTTGGATCATTTCACCCTGTGTGTATTTGGGTTGACCGTGTTTATTTTGTTCACCGGAGAATAAAACTTTATATCGCTATCTGCTCTCTGCGCCTGATTCCACCCACCTTGATTAGACATGACAGAATCCCGCACCACCCATGGAATCAGCAGGAGCAGCAGCGTCTCCTCTCCCATCGATGGAAGAGAGGGTCCTCCATCATACCAGCGTGCTTGACCGGATTGGTTCTGCTATGGACCAAATGATGGAGAGAATGGATCGATGGGAGAGGAGTGGCCTCCCCACCTCATCTCTAGCAACCCCTTCTCCAGCACCTCCTGTTTCTGCGACCACATCTGGCTCTGGGGCTCTTCGGCTGACACTCCCACGGGAGTTTGACGGATCGGCGGCTGGGTGCCAGGGTTTCCTCCTTCAGCTGGAACTATACCTGGCTACCGTGTGTCCTGCTCCCTCTGGAGAGGAGAGCGTGTGCGCCCTCATCTCCTGCTTGACTGGGCGAGCCCTCGAGTGGGCCAACGCAGTATGGAATGGTCCGGACTCGGCTAAGGATAATTACCCAGAGTTCACCCGCCTATTCCGAGCTGTTTTTGACCATCCACCCGAGGGTCGGGCGGCGGGTGAACGGCTGTTCCACCTGCGTCAGAAGACGAGGAGCGTACAGGATTTTGCCCTTGAGTTCAGGACTTTGGCAGCAGGAGCAGGATGGAACGACAGGGCCTTGATTGATCATTTTAGATGTAGTCTCAGGGAGGACGTCCGCAGGGAGCTGGCATGTCGGGACACCACATTTACACTGGATGGACTTATCGATCTGGCTATCCGTCTCGACAACCTGCTGGCTGCTCGCGGGCGTTCGGATCAGGTCCTGTCGTTTCCAATCCCCAGCCCCCCTGTTCCTATCCCTGTGGAATTAGGAGGTACGGCTTCAAGGGGGACCGGAGGAGGAGTGTCCTCCTGCACCAGTTGTGGTCGACGACGGCACACGTCCGACCGGTGCTGGAGGAACTCGTCTAGGAGTCGGGAGGACAGGCAGAACACTGCTCGATCACCCCAGGTGAGTAAGCACCAAACTCATTCAGAGCTTCCTGTCGGTCATGTGTTTGTATTGATTTCTTTCCCTGGGTTTTCCCCCTCTCTACAGCATAAGGCGCTAGTCGATTCAGGTGCAGCTGGGAATTTTATGGATCGTCGGCTTGCGTTAAGGCTAGGGATTCCCCTGGTGTCGTTAGATCGACCTTTCCCCGTGCACTCCTTAGATAGCCGACCATTAGGGTCAGGAGTAATTAGGGAGGCTACGGTGCCGCTGGACATGGTAACGCAGGGTGATCATAAGGAGCAGATTAGCCTGTTCCTTATAGATTCACCTGCGTTTCCAGTGGTGTTGGGGGTTCCCTGGTTAGCTCAACACAACCCGGTGATTTCCTGGCGACAGGGGGCTCTTAAGGGGTGGTCAGAGGAGTGTTCAGGTAGGTGTATAGGAGTTGCCGTTGGTGCGACTACGGTGGAGAGTCCAGACCAAGTTTCCACCGTGCGCATTCCCTCTGATTATGCCGATTTGGCTATCGCCTTCAGTAAAGAGAAGGCGACCCAATTACCACCTCATCGTCGAGAGGACTGTGCGATAAACCTTCTGGAAAACGCTGCACTTCCCATATCAACATACAGTATCAACTGTCCCAGAGTCTAGTTTATGAAATGCTGTGCCACAATGCAGAATTTAACTTACAGTGATGGGCACTCTCGAATGTCTTAATTATAAGCTACCCTGACTTTCTCCATTTCCTGTTTCTATCGTGTTAATATTAATCACTATCAGTATCGACCATCAGCAGGCCTAATAACCACACATATTACACTGCCACCTGTTAGTTCCCTTCAGTTGGTGTAGCCTACATAATCATTCCATTACTGTTAGTTCCCTTCAGTTGGTGTAGCCTACATAATCATTCCATTACTGTTAGTTCCCTTCAGTTGGTGTAGCCTACATAATCATTCCATTACTGTTAGTTCCCTTCAGTTGGTGTAGCCTACATAATCATTCCATTACTGTTAGTTCCCTTCAGTTGGTGTAGCCTACATAATCATTCCATTACTGTTAGTTCCCTTCAGTTGGTGTAGCCTACATAATCATTCCATTTAATTACACTGTTTCCGCTACCTTCATTTGCTTGCTCTGTAAACGCCAACACGAGGTGTGATTGTTGCTGAGGGTCATTAGTAACAGTTGATCATGTATATAAAATGAAAGACATGTACATAGGCTAATGAAACTGTTATGCAGCAGAGTGCAGACCAAGTCGTAACCGTGTGAACCCAACGTGTGGTGCAATACTTGGCCATGTCATCACACAGTTCCATGGTTAGTGCAGGCAATAGATGAGGGTATAGACGACTATTGTACACTATTTGACCTATTATAGTTATATGTACACTAATCTTCCAACATTCCCATGGATTGAATAACTGAATGTGGAATTTTTCAGAATGAATCAAACCACAGTTTTCTTCCATGTGTAAAGGGTCTCCAACCTTGTTTTTTAATGATTGATAAGTACTTTCCTAATCCTAAATAATCTATATGATCAGAGTATTTTTTATCTACCAATTGGTGCTGAAATGGAGACGAATATCCGTATATTTAGATGTCTTTCTTTTATGGATCCCTAATATTCTGAACCGTTCTCTCCATATATTCTAGTTTGCTCGCCAAAGTGCAGAGCGCGTTATGCGACTGAAAAAGAATAAGGTCAGTCTGAGTACCTAATACTGGGAAGTGTATAGGAAAGGCATGAATTCCTGAGTCTGAATCTGCCCCCTAATGAGCAGGTCCAAAGTCTAGCACTATACCTCAGATAACCCTCCATGGGTGGTAGACTGTAACCCGTTACACTATACCTCAGATAACCCTCCATGGGTGGTAGACTGTAACCCGTTACACTATACCTCAGATAACCCTCCATGGGTGGTAGACTGTAACCTGTTACACTATACCTCAGATAACCCTCCATGGGTGGTAGACTGTAACCCGTTACACTATACCTCAGATAACCCTCCATGGGTGGAAGACTGTAACCCGTTACACTATACCTCAGATAACCCTTCCATGGGTGGTAGACTGTAACCCGTTACACTATACCTCAGATAACCCTCCATGGGTGGTAGACTGTAACCTGTTACACTATACCTCAGATAACCCTCCATGGGTGGAAGACTGTAACCCGTTACACTATACCTCAGATAACCCTCCATGGGTGGTAGACTGTAACCCGTTACACTATACCTCAGATAACCCTCCATGGGTGGTAGACTGTAACCCGTTACACTATACCTCAGATAACCCTCCATGGGTGGTAGACTGAAAAGCATTACACTATACCTCAGATAACCCTTCATGGGTGGTAGACTGTAACACATTACACTATACCTCAGATAACCCTCCATGGGTGGTAGACTGTAACACATTACACTATACCTCAGATAACCCTCCATGGGTGGTAGACTGTAACCCGTTACACTATACCTCAGATAACCCTTCATGGGTGGTAGACTGTAACCCGTTACACTATACCTCAGATAACCCTCCATGGGTGGTAGACTGTAACCTGTTACACTATACCTCAGATAACCCTCCATGGGTGGTAGACTGTAACCCGTTACACTATACCTCAGATAACCCTTCATGGGTGGTAGACTGTAACCCGTTACACTATACCTCAGATAACCCTCCATGGGTGGTAGACTGTAACCCGTTACACTATACCTCAGATAACCCTCCATGGGTGGTAGACTGTAACCCGTTACACTATACCTCAGATAACCCTTCATGGGTGGTAGACTGTAACCCGTTACACTATACCTCAGATAACCCTCCATGGGTGGTAGACTGTAACCCGTTACACTATACCTCAGATAACCCTTCATGGGTGGTAGACTGTAACCCGTTACACTATACCTCAGATAACCCTTCATGGGTGGTAGACTGTAACCCATTACACTATACCTCAGATAACCCTCCATGGGTGGTAGACTGTAACCCATTACACTATACCTCAGATAAACCTTCATGGGTGGTAGACTGTAACCAGTTACACTATTCCTCAGATAACCCTTCATGGGTGGTAGACTGTAACCCGTTACACTATACCTCAGATAACCCTTCATGGGTGGTAGACTGTAACCCGTTACACTATACCTCAGCTAACCCTTCATGGGTGGTAGACTGTAACCCGTTACACTATACCTCAGATAACCCTTCATGGGTGGTAGACTGTAACCCGTTACACTATACCTCAGATAACCCTTCATGGGTGGTAGACTGTAACCCGTTACACTATACCTCAGATAACCCTCCATGGGTGGTAGACTGTAACCCGTTACACTATACCTCAGATAACCCTCCATGGGTGGTAGACTGTAACCCGTTACACTATACCTCAGATAACCCTCCATGGGTGGTAGACTGTAACCCGTTACACTATACCTCAGCTAACCCTTCATGGGTGGTAGACTGTAACCCGTTACACTATACCTCAGATAAACCTTCATGGGTGGTAGACTGTAACCCGTTACACTATACCTCAGATAACCCTCTATGGGTGGTAGACTGTAACACATTACACTATACCTCAGCTAACCCTTCATGGGTGGTAGACTGTAACCCGTTACACTATACCTCAGATAAACCTTCATGGGTGGTAGACTGTAACCCGTTACACTATACCTCAGATAAACCTTCATGGGTGGTAGACTGTAACCCGTTACACTATACCTCAGATAACCCTTCATGGGTGGTAGACTGTAACCCGTTACACTATACCTCAGATAACCCTCCATGGGTGGTAGACTGTAACCCGTTACACTATACCTCAGATAACCCTCCATGGGTGGTAGACTGTAACCCATTACACTATACCTCAGATAACCCTCCATGGGTGGTAGACTGTAACCCGTTACACTATACCTCAGCTAACCCTTCATGGGTGGTAGACTGTAACCCGTTACACTATACCTCAGCTAACAATTCATGGGTGGTAGACTGTAACACATTACACTATACCTCAGCTAACCCTTCATGGGTGGTAGACTGTAACCCATTACACTATACCTCAGATAACCCTTCATGGGTGGTAGACTGTAACCCGTTACACTATACCTCAGATAAACCTCCATGGGTGGTAGACTGTAACACATTACACTATACCTCAGATAACCCTCCATGGGTGGTAGACTGTAACCCGTTACACTATACCTCAGCTAACAATTCATGGGTGGTAGACTGTAACCCGTTACACTATACCTCAGATAAACCTCCATGGGTGGTAGACTGTAACACATTACACTATACCTCAGATAAACCTTCATGGGTGGTAGACTGTAACCCATTGCACTATACCTCAGATAACCCTCCATGGGTGGTAGACTGTAACCCGTTACACTATACCTCAGATAACCCTCCATGGGTGGTAGACTGTAACCCGTTACACTATACCTCAGATAAACCTCCATGGGTGGTAGACTGTAACCCGTTACACTATACCTCAGCTAACAATTCATGGGTGGTAGACTGTAACCCGTTACACTATACCTCAGATAAACCTCCATGGGTGGTAGACTGTAACACATTACACTATACCTCAGATAAACCTTCATGGGTGGTAGACTGTAACACATTACACTATACCTCAGATAACCCTCCATGGGTGGTAGACTGTAACCCGTTACACTATACCTCAGATAACCCTCCATGGGTGGTAGACTGTAACACATTACACTATACCTCAGATAAACCTCCATGGGTGGTAGACTGTAACACATTACACTATACCTCAGATAAACCTTCATGGGTGGTAGACTGTAACACATTACACTATACCTCAGATAACCCTCCATGGGTGGTAGACTGTAACCCGTTACACTATACCTCAGCTAACAATTCATGGGTGGTAGACTGTAACCAGTTACACTATACCTCAGATAAACCTCCATGGGTGGTAGACTGTAACACATTACACTATACCTCAGATAAACCTTCATGGGTGGTAGACTGTAACCCATTGCACTATACCTCAGATAACCCTCCATGGGTGGTAGACTGTAACCCGTTACACTATACCTCAGATAACCCTCCATGGGTGGTAGACTGTAACCCGTTACACTATACCTCAGATAAACCTCCATGGGTGGTAGACTGTAACACATTACACTATACCTCAGATAAACCTTCATGGGTGGTAGACTGTAACACATTACACTATACCTCAGCTAACCCTTCATGGGTGGTAGACTGTAACACATTACACTATACCTCAGATAACCCTCCATGGGTGGTAGACTGTAACCCGTTACACTATACCTCAGCTAACCCTTCATGGGTGGTAGACTGTAACACATTACACTATACCTCAGATAACCCTCCATGGGTGGTAGACTGTAACACATTACACTATACCTCAGCTAACCCTTCATGGGTGGTAGACTGTAACACATTACACTATACCTCAGCTAACCCTTCATGGGTGGTAGACTGTAACCCGTTACACTATACCTCAGATAACCCTTCATGGGTGGTAGACTGTAACCCGTTACACTATACCTCAGATAAACCTCCATGGGTGGTAGACTGTAACACATTACACTATACCTCAGATAACCCTCCATGGGTGGTAGACTGTAACCCGTTACACTATACCTCAGCTAACAATTCATGGGTGGTAGACTGTAACCCGTTACACTATACCTCAGATAAACCTTCATGGGTGGTAGACTGTAACCCGTTACACTATACCTCAGATAACCCTCTATGGGTGGTAGACTGTAACACATTACACTATACCTCAGATAACCCTCTATGGGTGGTAGACTGTAATCCGTTACACTATACCTCAGATAACCCTTCATGGGTGGTAGACTGTAACCCGTTACACTATACCTCAGATAACCCTCTATGGGTGGTAGACTGTAACCCGTTACACTATACCTCAGATAACCCTCTATGGGTGGTAGACTAACCCACTATACCTCAGATAAGCCATTAAGGTCAATAGACAAGGCTCAAGATTCAAAGCATGGTTATTTCATGTTCATGGATGTTGCATTTTACCCAATGAAAGCCATTGCTGGTGGTAACTGTAAAAATACTATACTTTACCCCAGAGGAGTAGATAATTGGGATCCTAATAAAATACTATACTTTACCCCAGAGGAGTAGATAATTGGGATCCTAATAAAATACTATACTTTACCCCAGAGGAGTAGATAATTGGGATCCTAATAAAATACTATACTTTACCCCAGAGGAGTAGATCATTGGGATCCTAATAAAATACTAAATACACCAAGAGAGTAAGGAATACGATAGAAACCATGCACACCTTAAGAACAGGCACATCACCATGATGACATTTTAGGTAGATTGCTCTAATTTAGGTCACATAGTTGAGACTTGGGACTGCAGCACTGAGCAGTGAGAACAGGCAGCAGTGCAGCACTGTGTGTATGTGTGTGTCTCTAGGCAGATCACCAGGGTTAGGTGACCTCTAACTTTTAAACCCTACACAAAATAGGTCAGCCATCTGTGATGATCTGAGAGACCAAGGTCACGTGATGTCACACTGCTGCCACATAATCCTATCATGGAGATGTGAGGGGCGTTTGTTTTATCTAGGAACATCTGCAGGTCTAAAGAAAATGATATTTTATCCCAGTGGAACTAACTTGTACCGAGAAAGGTTCAATAGGAAAGCAAATGGATGTATTTATGCGTTTTCATCTTCCATTGAGAATCCCCACAGGTTAGTTTCTTTTCTTACCGTTAAACTTTCGTTTTGGGGGGGAGAATTTCTCCAGTATGACTTTTCTTTTTTGTGCTTCGTGTGACCTTAACTTACTACTCTATTTCACACAGCTCATTGTCAAGCAATAGCTTCCCCTCCAGCTTAACTCCTGGACGTACAGCACATTGGAAACATTTGCAAGGTCTACTTGGGTTAGCCTTAATCACTGTCAATTCCCCCTCTATCACCACACGGAAATCAGCTGTAGACATGACAAGGTCCTCCCCTAGAACAACCTTTATTTAACATAAATCCCCATTCTGTACCTGGAATAACATTTATATAACCTAAATCCCCATTCTGTACCTGGAACAACCTTTATTTAACCTAAATCCCCATTCTGTACCTGGAATAACATTTATATAACGTAAATCCCCATTCTGTACATAGAAAAACCTTTATAGCACCTCAATCCCCATCATGTACCTAGAATAACATTCATATAACCTCAATCCTAATTTCAGGTTATGTCGATATAGGACTTGTTTTAATGTGGATATACGTAGATACTTTTGTACCTGTTTCCTCCAGCATCTTCACAAGATCCTTTGCTGTTGTTCTGGGATTGATTTGAACTTTTCGCACCAAAGTATGTTCATCTCTAGGAGACAGAACGCATCTCTTCCTGAGCGGTATGATGGCTGCGTGGTTCCATGGTGTTTATACTTGCATACTATTGTTTGTACAGATAAACATGGTACCTTCAGGTGTTTGGAAATTGCTCCCAAGGATGAACCAGACTTGTGGAGGTCTACAATTTTTTCTCTGAGGTCTTGGCTGATTTATTTTTGATTTCCCATGATGTCAAGCAAAGAGGCCCTGCGTTTGAAGGTAGGTCTTGAAATACATCCACAGGTACACATCCAATTGACACAAATTATGTCAATTAGACTATCAGAAGCTTCTAAAGAAATTACATAATTTTCTGGAATTTTCCAAGCTGTTTAAAGGCACAGTCAACTTATTGTATGTTAACTTCTGACCCACTGGATTTATGATACAGTGAATTATAAGTGAAATAATATGTCTGTAAACAATTGTTGGAAATTTTACTTGTGTCATGCACAAAGTAGATGTCTTAATCGACTTGCCAAAACTATAGTTTGTTAACAAGAAATTTGGTTGAAACGTTTTAATGACTCCAACATAAGTGTATGTCATCTTCCGACTTCAACTGTATATTTAACCTAAAAATTATATAACCTAAATCCCCATCCTGTACCTAGAATAACATTTATATAACCTAAATCCCCCATCCTGTACCTAGAATAACCTTTATATAACCTAAATCCCCATCCTGTACCTAGAATAACAACTTAGAATAACATTTATATAACCTAAATCCCCATCCTGTACCTGGAATAACATTTATATAACCTAAATCCCCATCCTGTACCTAGAATAACATTTACATAACCTAAATCCCCATCCTGTACCTAGAATAACATTTATATAACCTAAATCCCCATCCTGTACCTAGAATAACATTTACATAACCTAAATCCCCATCCTGTACCTAGAATAACATTTATACAACCTAAATCCCCATCCTGTACCTAGAATAACATTTATATAACCTAAATCCCCATCCTGTACCTAGAATAACATTTACATAACCTAAATCCCCATCCTGTACCTAGAATAACATTTATATAACCTAAATCCCCCATCCTGTACCTAGAATAACCTTTATATAACCTAAATCCCCATCCTGTACCTAGAATAACATTTATATAACCTAAATCCCCATCCTGTACCTGGAATAACATTTATATAACCTAAATCCCCATCCTGTACCTAGAATAACATTTATATAACCTAAATCCCCATCCTGTACCTAGAATAACATTTATATAACCTAAATCCCCATCCTGTACCTAGAATAACATTTATATAACCTAAATCCCCATCCGGTACTGAGAAAAACATGTGTATAACCTAAACAACATTTATATAACCTAAATCCCTGTCCTGTACTTAGAATAACATTTATATAACCTAAATATTACTCTACCTAGAATAACCTTTATACAACCTAAATCCCCATCCTGTACCTAGAATACCATTTATATAACCTAAATCCCCATCCTGTACCTAGAATAACATTTATATAACCTAAATCCCCATGCTGTGGATAGAATAACATTTGTATAACCTAAATCCCCATCCTGTGGATAGAATAACCTTTGTATAACCTAAATCCCCATCCTGTACCTAGAATAACATTTATATAACCTAAATCCCCATCCTGTACCTAGAATACCATTTATATAACCTAAATCCCCATCCTGTACCTAGAATACCATTTATACAACCTAAATCCCCATCCTGTACCTAGAATACCATTTATATAACCTAAATCCCCATGCTGTGGATAGAATACCATTTGTATAACCTAAATCCCCATCCTGTACCTAGAATACCATTTGTATAACCTAAATCCCCATCCTGTGGATAGAATACCATTTGTATAACCTAAATCCCCATCCTGTGGATAGAATACCATTTGCCAGTTCCAGAAAACCTGCATCACCCTGTGGCTAGTTCTTAGGACAAAATAAATCACTGTCCTACCTTTAATAAACTCGAGAATCACATTTGCTATAGTAGTTTCAGAGTTTTTACCATCCAACCATATCACATTAGCCCAATAGAGGGAGATATATTTCTGGAAAATGGAAAACATCCTCTGGCTTGACTATCACCATCATCATCACACAGCGATTAACCAAGTCAGACAGGTGCTACTTCTCCTCTGCTGGCCTCATTAACTTTGTTAAAAGTTATGCAAGCAGCACTTTATCTTTAAGTGCACCTGATCTAATCACATATGCAGGCCTGGTGGGAATAGAGAGGAAAGTGAATGACGAGATATATACTTCCACTTATAGGCAGTCTATTTTGAGAGAGAGAATAGAGAGAGAGAGAGAGAGAAGAGAATAGAGAGAGAGAGAGAGAGAGAATAGAGAGACAATAGAGAGAGAGAGAGAGAGAGAATAGAGAGAGAGAAAGAGAAAGAGAGAGAGAAAGAGAAAGAAAGAAAGAAAGAGAGAAAGAGAGAGAGAATAGAGAGAGAGAGAAAAGAGAGAGAGAGAAAGAGAGAGAGAAAGAGAAAGATAGAAAGAAAGAAAGAAAGAGAGAGAGAGAAAGAGAGAAAGAAAGAGAATAGAGAGAGAGAGAAAAGAGAAAGAGAGCGAAAGAGAGAAAGAAAGAGAGAGAGAAGAGAGAGAAGGAAAGGAAGAAAGAAAGAGAGAATAGAGAGAGAGAGAGAATAGAGAGAGAGAGAGAGAATAGAGAGAGAGAGAAAAGAGAAAGAGAGAGAGAAGAAAGAGAGAAAGAAAGAAAGAAAGAGAGAATAGAGAGAGAGAGAGAAAAGAGAAAGAGAAGAAAGAGAAAGAGAGAGAGAAAGAGAAAGAGAGAGAGAGAGAGAAAGAATAGCGAGAGAGAGAGAGAATATAGAGAGAGAGAGAAAATAGAAAGAGAAAGAGAGAGAAAGAGCGAAAGAGAGAAAGAAAGAAAGAAAGAGAGAATAGAGGGAGAGAGAGAAAAGAGAAAGAAGAGAAAGAGAGAGAGAGAGAAAGAGAAAGAGAAAGAAAGAAGAGAGAGAGAGAGGAAATAGAAAGAGAAAGAGAAAGAGAGAAAGAAAGAAAGAAAGAGAGAAAGAAAGAGAGAGAGAGAGAAAGAAAGAATATATATATAGAGAGAGAATAGAGAGAGAGAGAGAGAAAGAAAGAATAGAGAGAGAGAATAGAGAGAGAGAGAGAGAGAGAGAGAGAGAATAGAGAGAGAGAGAGAGAGAGAGAGAAAAGAAAGAAAGAAAGAAAGAAAGAAAGAAAGAAAGAAAGAAAGAAAGAAAGAAAGAAAGAAACAGAGATGAGAGAGAGAAAGAGAGAAACATGGTGTGGGGGGAGAGAAAATTATTTTATTTTTTAAAATCTTCTTTTTTTTAAATTGATGTGGATTGTTTCAAATCACAAGTGTGTTTGGGAAGCCCGCAATTTGGGTAGTGAACTTGGCAAATTATGTGTGAAGATAATGTCTTGAGTATAATTTAAAATGTTGCATCAAGAAGAAGGGGAGGGGTTGTGGCGGAGATATGGTGTGTCTCCAGAATGCATATAGGAAAGTGCCCATTTGACAATGTCATATGTTTTATTGTCTTAACTCACCAAGTACACCACCATTTTTTTAACCGGGAATAACATAAGTCAACGTAGTCTGTTATTTTAACATCCATTGTGAATGATAGTTACTCAGTATTTGAAAAATCTTACCAACACTCCGGGCCACGGTAATCACCAAGCCTCGGTGTGAAAGAACAAAATATCATGATCTGATGATCCCATATATCCAGTGGAAACGTAATTAAAAACAGCTTTCTGTCGCGGGCTCACTGGCACAGGAAATAGGCTTGTTGACACAGTGTTGTGAGTTTGTTTGCGAAAGCTTGGGGGCCGGAACCTGTGATAATTTGATTCAATGTCGAACTTCACTAAGCAACAGCTCAAGTCAAGACAGATAGAACAGGAGGCTGACAGGCGGAGAAGAGAGATGCATGTGATTGAAAGAACCCAGTAGCGTGCCGTGGTTCTGGGGCCTGGGCCTTCAGTGAAGTCCTACACAGTCCCACCCGAATTAATCAACCTCTTATTACCATCATTATGATGCCATGGCTCTAGACACTATACATTTAGACAGAAACGCAGTATAACCAGGCGTTGCGTCACCTTGAAATTGACATTTTTATTCAGAGAATTGCAGGGGAAGAGTACAATACCTTTTCATTGTGCTTCGTTGCCCTGCGCGCTTGTTCGTTGAGCTGTAGATCCACTCGGGTGTCCCCAAAAGTTTTCAAAAGCACCATTGTTTGTAAGTGCCCAGCCGTACTTTGGTGTCTCGTTGCTGCCTTGGTTAGACAACTCAGGTTTGCAAAGCCAGTGTGGCTCCAAACACCAAATCGATCACTTGCAAATAATAGGCATTCCCAGCAGTACAGTTTGCAGTGCTTCTCGGAGCCTGTCTTTGTAGCGTCGGCTTTGTAGCGTCGGTGTCTACCTCTGCTGACAATGTCTAACTTTTCTTGAAAAGTTTGTCTTGAGAATGGCGGTATAATTATATCCTCGACCAAATCGATATCTTCTCCTTCCGCCATTGTGGGTTGAAAAAACAGTTTAGTAGTACGCAAATTAATTCGTTGATCAATCGTTGATCAATTTCAGTTTCCTAGTTTCCTAGTTGGTAATCCAATCAAAAGACGTGCAGGCACTACGCCTGCTAGCTGGCTCCTGTGTAACACTAGAGCCAGCCAGCAGGCGTACAATAGCCAACTCTAAAGCTGATTGGTTGACACTAAATTTTAATTTCCATTCACTTTAAGCTACAAACGCCCGCACTGTTGATTCTGAAGGCCTGAGGGTAGATTTTAGACCCCTGGCAACACATGATGGCTGAATATGATTGGATAAAATATCTAACATAAAGACCAGCCTTCCAAATCTCAACCTGGGGCTGGAAGCAGTGCAACCAAGAGGAACGCTATGAAATGAAGAGTGTAACTCTTACTCTGGGGAATAATTTAATACATATTTGTGGGAAAATATTATTTTTTTAAAAATTATATTCTGATGATGTTTAGGCCAGCAGAGAAGGCCTTGCTGGCCCTGATGGCCCACCACTGAAAGAACCTGAATTTTCATCAGGATATTTTCTACTGTTTTATTTTTGTCGGCTGTTTAAAAAAAATATATATATATATTTCAGCTTTATTTAACCAGGTACTCAACTGTATTTTACTTAGTTGATGAGTGAAGTTATTTTCCTACTGCTGAATTGGCCATCTATGAGTTGTATGCTCTCATTTCTTTAGCCGCCAATGGATCACAGTGTATCTATGTGTTTATATAGCAGAGGCTAGTGCTCTCGCCTTAGTTTAATCTCTACTTTCAGAGTTTTATCATTTTACTTCAGATTTGTATGATTAACCACATGGCAATGATTTTGAGAAACAAAAACGTCATTATTGAAATTAAAATGTAACTCGAATATGTGCATATATGAATATCAATATCTCTTACGGAGATGGTAGAAATGGTAAGATAAATTGTAAGCTTCCCCAAACTTGAAATTCATGAGCTGCCTATGGTCTTTACACGAGCGCACACATAGGAGATCCTGTGAAAAAACAGGCTCACCAGGGTGAGTGGGTGAATTATGAGAAGGGAAACAACTAAGACAAACTACAGACATCATCATCACTCCATAAAAGTAATATTGTGGTGTTAGGAGCTGTGTCTGGGCATTGTTAGAAGCTGTGTCTGGGCAGCGTTAGAAGCTGTGTCTGGGCAGCGTTAGAAGCTGTGTCTGGGCAGCGTTAGGAGCTGTGTCTGGGCAGCGTTAGGAGCTGTGTCTGGGCAGCGTTAGAAGCTGTGTCTGGGCAGTGTTAGGAGCTGTGTCTGGGCAGCGTTAGGAGCTGTGTCTGGGCAGCGTTAGAAGCTGTGTCTGGGCAGCGTTAGGAGCTGTGTCTGGGCAGCGTTAGGAGCTGTGTCTGGGCAGCGTTAGAAGCTGTGTCTGGGCAGCGTTAGGAGCTGTGTCTGGGCAGCGTTAGAAGCTGTGTCTGGGCAGCGTTAGAAGCTGTGTCTGGGCAGCGTTAGAAGCTGTGTCTGGGCAGCGTTAGAAGCTGTGTCTGGGCAGCGTTAGGAGCTGTGTCTGGGCAGCGTTAGAAGCTGTGTCTGGGCAGCGTTAGAAGCTGTGTCTGGGCAGCGTTAGGAGCTGTGTCTGGGCAGCGTTAGGAGCTGTGTCTTTGTGTTTAGATGCCAGATGTGTCTTTGCCTTACCTCTCTGCCTCTTTTTACTCTGTTACATTTCAATCACTACAAGCATCTACCACCCACCTGCTTTGTGTCTGGGCATCCTATCTATCATTAGCTGTTAGTCTGCGCTATTTTCGCCTCCCCTGATGGCTTTGTCTTTCCTCTCTTATTCCCCCTCTCTCCATCCATCCTCCCTCTCTCTCTCCATCCTCCATTCTCCCTCTCCCCATCCACCTTCTCTCCATCCTCCATCCTCCCTCTCCCCATCCTCCATCCTCCCTCTCCCCATCCTCCCTCTCCCCATCCTCCATCCTCCCTCTCCCCATCCTCCGTCCTCCCTCTCCCCATGCTCCATCCCCCTTCTCCCCATCCATCCTCCCTCTCTCCATCCTCCATCCTCCCTCTCCCCATCCCCCCTCTCTCCATCCATCCTACCTCTCTCCATCCACCATCCTCCATCTCTCCATCCTCCCTCTCCCCATAACCCCTCCATAACGTTCCCACTTGCCTGGCATGTTATAGACCTAATGCACACTGCTCAAAATGCTACGCTACAATCAGTGATGTTCTCTCTCTCTCTCTCTCTCTCTCTCTCTCTCTCTCTCTCTCTCTCTCTCTCTCACACACTTCCCCTGCCTGCCTTTCATCTGTCTCCTCCCTCACATCCCTCTGTCTCCTCCCTCACCCCCTCTTTCTCCCCCCTCACCCCCCTCTGTGGGTGGCTGAAGGGATTAAATTATCCTGAATAGGTATTAAATTAGCTCGTTGTATAGGTATTAAATTAGCTCAGTGTATAGGTATTAAATTAGCTTGGTGAATAGGTATTAAATTAGCTCGGTGAATAGGGATTAAATTAGCTCAGTGAATTGCTACTAAATTAGCTCAGTGAATAGATATGAAATTAGCTCAGTGTATAGGTATTAAATTAGCTCAGTGAATAGGTATTACATTAGCTCGTTGTATAGGTATGAAATTAGCTCGTTGTATAGGTATTAAATGAGCTCAGTGAATAGGTATTAAATTAGCCCAGGGAATAGGTATTAAATTAGCTCATGAATAGGAATTTAATTAGCCCGGTGAATAGAGTTAAAATTAGCCCGGTGAATAGGCATTAAATTAGCTCAGTAAATAGGTATTAAATTAGTCTGGTCTATAAGTATTAAAACAGCTTGTGTATAGGTATTAAATTATCCCGGTGAATAGGTATTAAATTAGCCAGGTGTATCGGTATTAAATTAGATCAGTGATTAGGAATTCAATTTGCCCGGTGAATACAGATTAAATTAGCTCAGTGAATAGGGATTAAATTAGCCCAGGGAATAGATATTAAATTAGCTCATTGAACAGGGATTAAATTAGTTTGGTGAATAGGAATTAAATTAGCTTGGTGAATATGTATTAAATTAGCTCATTGAACAGGGATTAAATTAGCCCAGGGAATAGGGATTAAATTATCTTGGTGAATAGGAATTTAATTAGCCCGGTGAATAGAGATTAAATTAGCCCGGTGTCTAGGGATTCAATTAGCCCGGTGCATAGGGATTCAATTAGCCCGGTGAATAGGGATTAAATTAGCCCGGTGTCTAGGGATTCAATTAGCCCGGTGTCTAGGGATTCAATTAGCCCGGTGTCTAGGGATTCAATTAGCCCGGTGCATAGGGATTCAATTAGCCCGGTGTCTAGGGATTCAATTAGCCCGGTGTATTTCAATTAGCCCGGTGTCTAGGGATTCAATTAGCCTGGTGTCTAGGGATTCAATTAGCCCGGTGTCTATTAAATTAGGGATTCAATTAGCCCGGTGCATAGGGATTCAATTAGCCTGGTGTCTAGGGATTCAATTAGCCCGGTGTATAGGGATTCAATTAGCCCGGTGTCTAGGGATTCAATTAGCCTGGTGTCTAGAGATTCAATTAGCCCGGTGTCTAGGGATTCAATTAGCCCGGTGTCTAAGGATTCAATTAACCCGGTGTCTAGGGATTCAATTAGCCCGGTGCATAGGGATTCAATTAGCCCGGTGCATAGGGATTCAATTAGCCCGGTGTCTAGGGATTCAATTAGCCCGGTGTATAGGGATTCAATTAGCCCGGTGTATAGGGATTCAATTAGCCCGGTGTCTAGGGATTCAATTAGCCCGGTGTCTAGGGATTCAATTAGCCCGGTGTATAGGGATTCAAGTAGCCCGGTGTCTAGGGATTCAATTAGCCCGGTGTCTAGGGATTCAATTAGCCCGGTGTCTAGGGATTCAAGTAGCCCGGTGTCTAGGGATTCAATTAGCCCGGTGTCTAGGGATTCAATTAGCCCAGTGTCTAGGGATTCAATTAGCCCGGTGTCTAGGGATTCAATTAGCCTGGTGTATAGGGATTCAATTAGCCCGGTGTCTAGGGATTCAATTAGCCCGGTGTCTAGGGATTCAATTAGCCCGGTGTCTAGGGATTCAATTAGCCCGGTGTCTAGGGATTCAATTAGCCCGGTGTCTAGGGATTCAATTAGCCCAGTGTCTAGGGATTCAATTAGCCCAGTGTCTAGGGATTCAATTAGCCCGGTGTATAGGGGTTAAATCAGTCCCGTGTATAGAGATTACACACACCACATAACTGATCCGCTACCACAACACAGGAGGCTGCTGAGGGGAGGACGGCTCATAATAATGCCTGGAATGGAGTAAATGGAATAGTATTAAACACCTGGAAACCATGGAAACCATGTGCTTGATTTGTTTGATATCATTCAATTGATTCCATTCCAGCCATTGCTATGAGCACGTCCTCCCCAGTTAAGAGACCACGGTCCGCCTCTGTACCACACTACCTAATCCAGGCCTAATGAATATATCATGGCTGACACACAGACAGCAGCAGAGTGCCTCTTCACTGTAGTCACATGATACAGAGGCATAGGCTGCTTCCCGAAGGGCACCCTATTCCCTATAGAGTGCACTGTAAAAAGAAAAAATATAGCCCTATGAAGGGAAAACTGTGCCCTTTCGAATGCAGGCATAGTGACAGACTGGTTTATTTACAGTGCCTATTCCAGTCACAGTACTGGAAGTTATAGTACACTCATTCACTGGGTTAGATGAGAAATAAGGCTATTTCCATATCCAGTTGTTCTTACAGTAGGTTCAATAGATCAAGAAACAGTGGAGTGAGGCAACGTGAGACTACAGTAGGTTCAATAGAACAAGAGACAGTGGAGTGAGGCAACGTGAGACTGCAGTAGGTTCAATAGAATATGAGAATGTTGAATCAGGCAACTCAAGACTACAATAGATTCAAAAGAATACAAGACTGTGGAGTCAGGCAATCTGAGACTACAGTAGATTCAATATAATACGAGACTGTGGAGTCAGGCAATCTGAGACTACAGTAGATTCAATAGAATACGAGACTGTGGAGTCAGGCAATCTGAGACTACAGTAGATTCAAAAGAATACAAGACTGTGGAGTCAAGCATTCTGAGACTACAGTAGATTCAATATAATACAAGACTGTGGAGTCAGGCAATCTGAGACTACAGTAGATTCAATATAATACAAGACTGTGGAGTCAAGCAATCTGAGACTACAGTAGATTCAATAGAATACAAGACTGTGGAGTCAAGCAATCTGAGACTACAGTAGATTCAATAGAATACAAGACTGTGGAGTCAGGCAATCTGAGACTACAGTAGATTCAATAGAATACGAGACTGTGGAGTCAAGCAATCTGAGACTACAGTAGGTTCAATAGAATACGAGACTGTGGAGTCAGGCAACGCGAGACTACAGTAGGTTCAATAGAATACGAGACTGTGGAGTCAGGCAACGCGAGGCTACAGTAGGTTCAATAGAATACGAGACTGTGGAGTCAGGCAACGCAAGGCTACAGTAGATTCTATAGAATACGAGACTGTGGAGTCAGGCAACGCGAGGCTACAGTAGGTTCAATAGAATACGAGACTGTGGAGTCAGGCAACGCGAGGCTACAGTAGGTTCAATAGAATACGAGACTGTGGAGTCAGGCAACATGAGACTACAGTTGGTTCAATAGAACAAGAGCTACGTACTTAACTTATCCTGAATCTACATTCAAATATATTATGATTTTTGAGTTAATGCTATTCAGTACAATTCTTTGATTTATAAGTATTTAGGGTAAAGGAATACACTGTTCTTTTGAACATGTGAGTGAATAATTTGTGTCAATCATTTCATGTGTCAATCATTTAATGGCAAGTAGTCATCTTCCATAATGTCCACTGTCATAATCTCCCAGTGAGCTCCATAGACAGCCAAGTCCCCTGTCTGAGCCTCACCACCGAGACAAGAGGGGGTACATGATCCTAGACCAGTACTCCCACGCTCAGAATTGTACAATCCATCATCACTGGGGCCATGTTCCTACCCGTCTACTTGAAACGGTGCCTGAGGAAGTCTTGCAGCATCCTCAAGGACCCCACACACCCCAGCCATAAGCTGTTTTCTTCCTTACCATCGGTATTGGAGCATGAGGTCTGACACCAACAGGCTCAGTTTCTATCTACAAGCCATAAGAATGCTGAACACTTGAACTGGACTGACCACCTGCACTGATTCTCTACACACACGCACACACACACATTTATGCTACGCACACACATCCCAACATGGTCAAGCATCCCTGTGGAATGCTTACACCACCTTGTAGAGTCCATGCCCCAACAACCTGAGGCTGTTCCTAATGTTTGGTATACTCAGTGTATTCTGTGGGTGTACAGTATTTTGCATATAGTACACTTGGTGTCAGACACAGTGGATGATTGAGGAGTTGTGTAAATGCTCCCAAGTGGTGCACTGCATCTCAGTGCTAGAAGCGTCGAATCCAGACTGTATCACAACCTGTCCGTGATTTGGAGTCCCATATGCAGGACAATAATTGGCCCAGCGAGTTTGGCCGGTGTTGGCCGTCATTGTAAATAAGAATGTGTTCTTAACTGACTTGCCTAGTTAAATACAGGTTTTTAAAAATGATGTGATACACACACACACACATGCATGAACACAGGCAAGCATGCAGGCGCACGTACACACATACACCCACACTTCCTCTACATTCAACAGAACACTTCATCCACCCATAGTGCAGAAGTGAGACACACTGGACAGAGATGTGATTCAGGACAATTTTAGTCAGAGGTGTTTTCCATAAAGCCTCTTTGATAGGACTAGCATGTGTTCGATGGGAGGAAGAGGGGAATTCTTACAGCAATTTGAAGACAAAGACATCATTTTGTCAGAGTGACAGAGCAAGAGAGAGAGAGAGGGAGCAAAAGAGAGAGCAAGAGAGAGAGAGGGAGAGAAAGAGACAGAGCAAGAGAGAGAGAGGGAGAGAAAGAGACAGAGCAAGAGAGAGAGAGGGAGAGAAAGAGAGAGAGCAAGAGAGAGAGGAGAGAAAGAGACAGAGCAAGAGAGAGAGAGGGAGAGAAAGAGAGAGCAAGAGAGAAAGAGGGAGAGAAAGAGACAGAGCAAGAGAGAGAGAGGGAGAGAAAGAGACAGAGCAAGAGAGAGAGAGCAAGAGAGAGAGAGGGAGAGAAAGAGAGAGCAAGAGAGAGACATAGCAATAGAGAGAGGGAGCGAGAGAGGGGAGATGAAGGTCTCTGAAAGACAGAGAAGGGCAGACAGCAGACAGAGTTTATCTGAAAGACAGAGATTTTATCTTAACTTCTCCCTTCTTTTTTCCTCTCTTTCTCTCGTGTACGCTTCTCATCTCCTCTCTTATCTCTGTAGTTTTCTCTCTCTCTGTTTCTCCTTCAGTCTGTTTCTTGTTTTTCTCTTTTCATTCTGAAACCATTTCCTTTTATGAGATTCTAGGAACTCTAATATGTTTACGGCGTTTCCAATTATAATAGAATTAAGTAGATTAAATCCAGGATTCATGCATTTTCCAGCTTTAATGGAATACAAAGCTTTCTCTTTGACACCTACTGTGCTCTGTAAATTAGTTGATTGTTGGAAGTCGTAAGGCATACTTCAATTTAGTAGTCATAATACTGTTAGGTTCCTGTTTAATGGTTAAACAGGGATATTTCCTATGTTTTTCAAGGGGTATTAATCCCTTCCTACTCCTCTCTCTCAAACACACATGCGTATGTGCACGCACACAGACACGCGTGCTTATACAAACACACATGCGTATGTGCACGCACACAGACACGCGTGCTTATACAAACACACAGAAAGGGGTGCCACTGACAGAGATTTAATAAGGTAATCCTCTCGATCATATAAAATTAATTCCAACCAATATCCATATTTTCCACAAGTATGATACTTGAACCCCAGCTTTAAAGTGTGTGTCCCAAATGTCACCCAATTCCCTATATAGTGCACTAAATAGGGAACAAGCCTGTTAAACAGCCATCGTTGAGTGGCTGCTGCCAACATACTGACTCATCTCTAGCCACTTTAATAATGAAAAAATGATGTAATAAATGTATCACTAGCCACTTTAAACAATGCCACTTTATATAATGTTTACATACCATACATTACTCATCTCATATGTATATACTATACTCTATACCATCTACTGCATCTAGCCTACGCTGTTCGGCCTTCACTCATTCATATATTTTTATGTACATTTGTATGTACATATTCTTATTCATTCCTTTACACTTGTGTGTATAAGGTAGTTGTTTGGGAAATGTTAGGTTAGATTACTCGTTGGTTATTACTGCATGGTTGGAACTAGAAGCACAAGCATTCCGCTACACTCACATTAACATCTGCTAACCATGTGTATGTGACAAATCAAATTTGATTTGATTTGAGATGCCATATGGGATGTAGCCTGTCACACCCTGATCTGTTTCACCTGTCTTTGTGATTGTCTCCACCCCCCTCCAGGTGTCACCCATCTTCCCCCTTATCCCCTGTATATTTAAACCTGTGTTCTCTGTTTGTCTGTTGCCAGTTCGTTGCGTTCATCAAACCTACCAGCGTTTGTTTCCCTGCTCCTGGCGGTTTTCCTGCTCCTGTTTCTAGTCCTTCCCGGTTATGACCCCTGACCCCGAGACCTCCTGCCGTTCTGGATCCTTTATACCTTCTCTGGATTATTGACCCCTGCTCTGGATTATCCTTTATACCTTCTCTGGATTATTGACCCCTGCCTGCCCTGACCCCGAGACCTCCTGCCGTTCTGGATCCTTTATACCTTCTCTGGATTATTGACCCCTGCCTGCCCTGACCCCGAGACCTCCTGCCGTTCTGGATCCTTTATACCTTCTCTGGATTATTGACCCCTGCCTGCCCTGACCCTGAGACCTCCTGCCGTTCTGGATCCTTTATACCTTCTCTGGATTATTGACCCCTGCCTGCCCTGACCCTGAGACCTCCTGCCCTGACCCCTTCTCTGGATTATTGACCTCCCCTGACCCTGAGACCTCCTGCTTCTGGATCCTTTATACCTTCTCTGGATTATTGACCCCTGCCTGCCCTGACCCTGAGACCTCCTGCCGTTCTGGATCCTTTATACCTTCTCTGGATTATTGACCCCTGCCTGCCCTGACCCTGAGACCTCCTGCCGTTCTGGCTCCTTTATACCTTCTCTGGATTATTGACCCCTGCTTGCCTTGACCTGTCATTTGCCTTTCCGTTAGGAATACACCTTTGTTTCTTCAACTCTGTCTGCATCTCGGTCATATCTCAAATGTGATAAGCCTATGGTTGGTTCAATTGTATAATTGGGTTCATTTTATTGGTCTTAATGTCTGAGGGTTTCTTGGAAATTCATTAATAATCTAAAGCTATTATTCTGATTTAGGCCTGGAGTGGCAGGCTTTGTTTTTTATTTGATTTTTTATTTTACTTTTATTTAACGAGGCAAGTCAGTTAAGATCAAATTCTTATTTTCAATGACGGCCTAGGAACAGTGGGTTAACTGCCTGTTCAGGGGCAGAACGACAGATTTGTACCTTGTCAGCTCGGGGGTTTGAACTTGCAACCTTGCAGTTACTAGTCCAACGCTCTAACAACTAGGCTACCCTGCCGCCCCAACATAGTTTCCTACTCAACTATGCATGGTGTAGCTGTAGGACAGCCTGCTTTCATCCTCCTCTGGGTACATTGACTTCAATACAAAACCTAGAAGGCTCATGGTTCTCACTCCCTGCCATAGACTTACTGTCACACCCTGACCATAGTTTATTTGTATGTTTCTATGTTTTGGTTGGTCAGGGTGTGATCTGAGTGGGCATTCTATGTTGGATGTCTTGTTTGTCTATTTCTATGTCTGGCCTGATATGGTTCTCAATCAGAGGCTGGTGTTTGTCATTGTCTCTGATTGGGAACCATATTTAGGTAGCCTGGGTTTCACTGTGTGTTGGTGGGTGATTGTTCCTGTCTCTGTGTTTTGCACCAGATAGGGCTGTTTAGGTTTTCGCATGTTTGTTATTTTGTTAGTTTATTTCGTGTATAATCTCTCTATTGAAATAAAATGAATCACAACCACGCTGCATTTTGGTCCGCTCCTCCTTCTACAGACGAAAGCCGTGACAGAATCACCCACCACAACAGGACCAAGCGGCGTGGTAACGGGAAACAGCAAAGGCAGCAGCAGGAGCAGCGAAAAAAGGACTTTTGGACTTGGGAGGTAATCCTCGACGGGAGAGGACCCTGGGCTAAACCAGGGGAGTGTAGCCGCCCCAAGGAGCAACAAAAGGAGGAATGGACATGGGAGGAGGAATTATTTGGGGAAGGACCCTGGGATCAGCCTGGAGAATATCGTCGCCCCAAGGAAGAACTGGAGGCGGCGAGAGCTGAGAGGCGCTGGGATGAGGAGGCAGCACGGCGACGCGGATGGAAGCCTGAGAGTCAGCCCCAAAAATTTCTTGGGGGGAGGCTCACAGGGAGTATGGCGACGCTAGGTAGGAGACCTACGCCAATTTCTTGTGGTTACCGGGGGGCTAGAGAGACCGGGCAGGCACCGTGTTATGCTGTAGTGCGCACGGTGTCTCCAGTGCGGGTGCATAGCCCGGTGCGGTATATTCCAGCTCCGCATATCGGCTGGGCTAGATTGAGCGTCGAGCCAAATGCCATGAAGCCGGCTCTACGCATCTGGTCCCCAGTGCGTCTCCTTGGGCCGGCCTACATGGCACCAGCCTTGCGCACGGTGTCCCCAGTTCGCCTGCATAGCCCAGTGCGGGCTATTCCACCTTGCCGCACTGGCAGAGCAACCGGGAGTATACAACCAGGTAAGGTTGGGCAGGCTCGGTGCTCAAGAGCTCCAGTGCGCCTGCACGGTCCGGTCTACCCAGTACCACCTCCACACCCCAGCCCTCCGGTGGCAGCTCCCCGCACCAGGTTTCCTGTGCGTGTCCTCGGCCCAGTACCACCAGTGCCAGCACCACGCATCAGGCCTACAGTGCGCCTCGCCTCTCCAGCGCTGCCGGAGCCTTCCTCCTCTCCTGCGCTGCCGGAGTCTCCCGCCTCTTCAGCGCAGCTAGAGCCTTCCTCCTCTCCTGCGCTGTTGGAGTCTCCCGCCTGTTTAGCGCTGCCAGAGTCTCCTGTCCGTTTAGCGCAGCCAGAGCTGCCATTCTGCATGGAGCAGCCAGAGCTGTCAGGCTGCATGGAGCAGCCAAAGCTGTCAGTCTGCATGGAGCAGCCAGAGCTGTCAGTCTGCATGGAGCAGCCAGAGCTGCCAGTCTTCATGGAACAGCCGGAGTGGCCAGTCTGCAAGGAGCTGCCAGTCTGCTGCCAGTCTGCAAGGAGCTGCCAGTCTGCAAGGAGCTGTCAGTCTGAAAGAGCTGCCAGAGCTGCCAGTCTGCATGGAGCAGCCAGAGCTGCCAGTCTGCAAGAAGCCGCCAGAGCTGCCAATCTGCATGGAGCAGCCAGAGCCGACAGTCAGCATGGAGCAGCCAGAGCCGCCAGTCAGCATGAAGCAGCCAGAGCTGCCAGTCAGCATGGAGCAGCCAGAGCCGTCAGTCTGCCAGGATCCGCCAGTCAGCCAGAATCTTCCAGATCTGCCAGTCAGCCAGACTCTTCCAGATCTGCCAGTCAACCAGACTCTTCCAGATCTGCCAGTCAACCAGACTCTTCCAGATCTGCCAGTCAACCAGACTCTTCCAGATCCACCAGTCAGCCAGACTCTTCCAGATCCACCAGTCAGCCAGACTCTTCCAGATCCGCCAGTCAGCCAGGATCTGCCAGAGCCTTCCTCCTCTCCTCTGCTGCCGGAGTCTCCCGCCTGTCCGGCGCTGCTGCCGGAGTCTGAGGAGCCCCTCTGTCCCGAGCTGCCCCTCTGTCCCGAGCTGCCCCTCTGTCACGTGTTATTTAGTAGGGTTGCCGTGGCTAGGAGGTCACGGAAGCGGACAAGGTGGGGGAGGACTACGGTGAAGTGGGGGCCACGTCCAGGACCGGAGCCGCCACCGCGGACAGATGCCCACCCAGACCCTCCCCGATAGGTTCAGGTTTTGCGGCCGGAGTCCGCACCTTGGTGGGGGGGGGGGGTACTGTCTCACCCTGACCATAGTTTATTTGTATGTTTCTATGTTTTGGTTGGTCAGGGTGTGATCTGAGTGGGCATTCTATGTTGGATGTCTTGTTTGTCTATTTCTATGTCTGGCCTGATATGGTTCTCAATCAGAGGCAGGTGTTAGTCATTGTCTCAGATTGGGAACCATATTTAGGTAGCCTGGGTTTCACTGTGTGTTGGTGGGTGATTGTTCCTGTCTCTGTGTTTTGCACCAGATAGGGCTGTTTAGGTTTTCGCACGTTTGTTATTTTGTTAGTTTATTTTGTGTATAGTCTCTCTGTTGAAATAAAATGAATCACAACCACGCTGCATTTTGGTCCGCTCCTCCGTCTACAGACGAAAGCCGTGACACTTACACAATAGTCATGACAACTTCCGGAGGAAGACATGTTGTCCATCTAATCAAAGGATCAGAGAATTAATATAGTACTGAAAGCATAAACTACAGCTAGCTAGCACTGCAGTGTATAAAATGTGGTCAGTAATTGACTCAAAGAGAGAAAAAAACAATAGTTTAACAGTTTTGAAGAAATTAATTTCTTCCAAAATGAAGGATAAGCAAGAGAAAAAGAGTGTTTTTAGCTTAGCTTTTTAGTTTAGCCTACTCAAACACCCTGCTCAAACAGAGGGATGCTATGTTAGCTAGCTGGACACGATTATCCAACACAACACTAGAACACTTACAAATCAAGGTAAGCTTTCGGTATTCCTCATTTATTGCCACCGGGGCCCGCCAGTGTAACTGCTTACTGACTGTACACTAACGTCACTGCATGATTGTAGCGGGTTTACTAATGCGTTAGTTCCATTAGCTATGATGACTATGACATTACTTTAGCTAATATGGAGACAACGATGTAAGCTGTGTGTAGCGGTTTGGTTTGTAAAAGTTTTTTTATCCTGGTCACATACAGCTAATGTGTTGTGCATTGAAGACCACAAGCGAAAGGACAAGGTGAGAGGAGGAGAGCGCATACACGTGATCAGGGGTGTATTCATTCGGCTGATTCTGTTGAAAAACGTTTCTTAAGCGGAAGCAAACGGAACAAAATGGGGATAAACATAACTGAATTTGTCCAATATCAACTCTTGTTTGCAATTGTTGGACTGCTGATTACACTCTATATCAGCTAGACGCAGGCAAGAGTGTGCAGGTGGTATTGAATGTCACTGTCAGTCCATGTGTCACTGTCTGTGGCCACAAATTTGTCTCTCGAGCTGTGTGCACCTACGTTTTAAACTTTCATTCATAGGCTAGGATGTAGCAAGTCGGAAGTTTACATACACCTTAGCCAAATATATTTAAACTCAGTTTTTCACAATTTCTGGCATTTAATCAGAGTAAAAATTCCCTGTCTTTGGTCAGTTAGGATCACCACTTTATTTTAAGAATGTGAAATGTCAGAATAATAGTAGAGAGATTTATTTATTTCAGCTTTTATTTCTTTCATCACATTCAGATTTTATTTCTTTCATCACATTCCCAGTGGGTCAGAAGTTTACATACACTCAATTAGTATTTGGTAGCATTGCCTTTAAATTGTTTAACTTGGGTCAAACATTTCAGGTAGCCTTCCACAAGCTTCCCACAATAAGTTGGGTGAATTTTGGCCCATTCCTCTTGACAGAGCTGGTGTAACTGAGTCAGGTTTGTAGGCCTCCTTGCACACACACACTTTTTCAGTTCTGCCCACATTTTCTATAGGATTGAGGTCAGGACTTTGTGATGGTCAATCCAATACCTTCCCTTTGTTGTCCTTAAGCCATTTTGCCACAACTTTGGAAGTATGCTTGGGGTCATTGTCCATTTGGAAGACCCATATGCGATCAAGCTTTAACTTCCTAACTGATGTCTTGAGATGTTGCTTCAATATATTCACATAATATTTCTTCCTCATTAAGCCATCTATTTTGTGAAATGTACCAGTCCCTCCTGCAGCAATGCACCCCCACAACATGATGCTGTCACCCCAGTGCTTCACGGTTGGGATGGTGTTCTTCAACTTGCAAGCCTCCTCCTTTTTCCTCCAAACATAATGATGGCCATTATGGCCAAACAGTTCTATTTTTGTTTCATCAGACCAGAGGACATTTCTCCAAAAAGGCTTCTTCCTTGCTGAGCGGCCTTTCAGGTTATGTCGATATAGGACTGGTTTTACTATTGGTATAGATACTGTTGTATCTGTTGCCTCCAGCATCTTCACAAGGTTCTTTGCTGTTGTTCTGGGATTGATTTGCACTTTTCACACCAAAATACGTTCATCTCTAGGAGACAGAACGCGTCTCCTTCCTGAGCGGTATGATGGCTGCGTGGTCCCATGGTGTTTATACTTGCGTACTATTGTTTGTACAGATGAACGTGGTACCTTCAGGTGTTTGGAAATTGCTCCCAAGGATGAAACAGACTTGTGGAGGTCTACAATTTTTTCTCTGAGACCTTGGCTGATTTATTTTGATTTTCCCATGATGTAAGGCAAAGAGGCACTGAGTTTGAAGGTAGGCCTTGAAATACATCCACAGGTACACCTTCAATCCACTAAAATGTTGTCAATTAGCCTATCAGAAGCTTCTAAAGCCATGACATAATTTTCTGGTATTTTCCAAGATGTTTGAAGGCACAGTCAACTTAGTGTCTGTTAACTTCTGACCCACTGGATTTGTGATACAGTGAATTATAAGTGAAATAATATGTCTGTAAACAATCGTTGGAAAAATGAATTGTGTCATGCATCATAGTAGATGTCCTAAACGACATGCCGAAACTATAGTTTGTTAACAAGACATCTGTGGAGTGGTTGAAAAACAAGTTTTAATGACTCTAACCTTAGTGTATGTAAACTCCCGACTTCAACTTTAATAGCCTAAACCTATCAATGTGACATTGAACTGAGTGAATGGAATATGAATGAGTCATCCAATATGCTGTAATAGATAAATAGCCATGCTCATGAAAAAAATAACTCCTCCTCCATCTTAAACGGCACTGACCGCCACTGTAATAGTAGTAGTAGTAGTAGTGGTAGTAGTAGTAATAGTAGTGGTAGTAGTAGTGTTAGTAGTGGTAATAGTAGTAGTAATAGTAGTGGTAGTAGTAGTAGTAATAGTAGTGGTAGTAGTAGTAGTAGTAATAGTAGTGGTAGTAGTAGTAGTAATAGTAGTGGTAGTAGTAATAGTAGTGGTAGTGGTAGTAGTAGTAATAGTGGTGGTAGTAGTAGTAATAGTAGTGGTAGTAGTAGTAGTAGTAATAGTAGTGGTAGTAGTAGTAGTAATAGTGGTAGTAGTAGTAGTAATAGTGGTAGTAGTAGTAGTAATAGTGGTAGTAGTAGTAGTAATAGTAGTGGTAGTAGTAGTAGTAACAGTAGTGGTAATAGTAGTAGTAGTGGTAGTAGTGGTAATAGTAGTGGTAGTAGTAGTAATAGTAGTGGTAGTAGTAGTAATAGTAGTGGTAATAGTAGTGGTAGTAGTAGTAGTAGTAGTAGTAGTAATAGTAGTGGTAATAGTAGTAGTAGTAGTAGAGGTAGTAGTAGTAATAGTAGTGGTAGTAGTGGTAATAGTAGTAGTAGTAGTAGTAGTAGAAGTAGTAGTAGTAGTAGTGGTAGTAGTAGTAGTAGTAGTAATAGTAGTGGTAGTAGTAGTAATAGTAGTGGTAGTAGTAGTGGTCGTAGTAGTAGTAGTAGTAGTAATAGTAGTAGCAGTGGTAGTAATAGTAGTAGTAATAGTAGTAGTAGTAGTAGTGGTAGTAATAGTAGTGGTAGTAATAGTAATAGTAGTGGTAGTAGTAGTAATAGTAGTGGTAGTAGTAGTGGTAATAGTAGTGGTAGTAGTAGTAATAGTAGTGGTAGTAATAGTAGTAGTAATAGTAGTAGTAGTAGTAATAGTAGTAGTAGTAATAGTAGTGGTAGTAATAGTAGTAGTAATAGTAGTAGTAGGCGTAATAGTAGTAGTAGTAGTAGTGGAAGTAGTAGTGGTAGTAATAGTAGTGGCAGTAATAGTAATAGTAGTGGTAGTAGTAGTAATAGTAGTGGTAGTAGTAGTAGTAGTAGTAGTAGTAGTAATAGTAGTGGTAATAGTAGTAGTAGTAGTAGTAGTAGTAGTGGTAGTAATAGTAGTAGTAATAGTAATAGTAGTAGTAGTAGTAGTAGTAAATAGTAGTAGTAGTAGTGGTAATAGTAGTGTAATAGTAGTAGTAATAGTAGTGGTAGTAGTGGTAATAGTAGTAGTAGTAGTAATAGTAGTAGTAGTAATAGTAGTAGTAGTAATAGTAGTGGTAGTAATAGTAGTAGTAGTAGTAGTGGTAGTAGTAGTAATAGTAGTAGTAGCAGTAGTAGTAGGCATAGTAATAGTAATAGTAGTAGTAGTGGTAGTAGGCGTAATAGTAGTGGTAGTGGTAGTAGTAGTAGTAGTAGTAGTAGTAGTAGTAGTAGTAGTAGTGGTAATAGTAGTGGTAGTAGTAGTAATAGTAGTGGTAGTAGTGGTAGTAGTGGTAATAGTAGTAGTAGTAGTAGTAGTAGTAGTAGTAGTAGTAGTGGTAGTAGTAATAGTAGTGGTAGTAGTGATAATAGTAGTAGTAGTAGTAGTAGTAATAATAGTAGTGGTAGTAGTAGTAGTAATAGTAGTGGTAGTAGTAGTGGTCGTAGTAGTAATAGTAGTGGTGGTAGTAATAGTAGTAGTAGTAATAGTAGTAGTAATAGTAGTGGTAGTAATAGTAGTAGTAATAGTAGTGGTAGTAGTAGTAGTAGTAGTAGTAGTAGTAGTAGTAGTAGTAGTGGTAGTAATAGTAGTGGTAGTAATAGTAATAGTAGTGGTAGTAGTAGTAATAGTAGTAGTAGGCATAATAGTAGTAGTAGTAATAGTAGTAGTAGTAGTAGTAGTGGTAGTAGTAGTAGTAGTAGTAGTAGTAGTAGTAGTAATAGTAGTAGTAGCAGTAGTAGTAGGCGTAATAGTAGCAGTAGTAGTAGGCGTAATAGTAGTAGTAGTGGTAGTAGTAGTAGTAGTAATAGTAGTAGTAGTAGTAGTGGTAATAGTAGTAGTAGTAGTAGTAGTAGTGGTAGTAGTAGTAGTAGTAGTAGTGGTAGTAGTAGTAGTAGTAATAGTAATAGTAGTGGTAGTAGTAGTAGTAGTAGTAGTAGTAGTAGTAGTAGTGGTAGTAGTAGTAGTAGTAGTAGTAGTAGTAATAGTAGTGGTAGTAGTAATAGTAGTGGTAGTAGTAATAGTAGTAATAGTAGTAGTAGTAGTGGTAATAGTAGTAGTAGTAGTAGTAGTAATAGTAGTGGTGGTAGTAGTAGTAGTAATAGTAGTGGTAGTAGTAGTAGTAATAGTAGTGGTAGTAGTAGTAATAGTAGTGGTAGTAGTAGTAGTAATAGTAGTGGTAGTAGTAGTAGTAATAGTAGTGGTAGTAGTAATAGAAGTAGTAGTGGTAGTAATAGTAGTAGTAGTAGTAATAGTAGTAGTAGTAGTAGTGGTAGTAGTAGTGGTAGTAATAGTAGTGGTAGTAATAGTAATAGTAGTGGTAGTAATAGTAGTAGTAATAGTAGTGGTAGTAGTAGTGGTAGTAGTAGTGGTAGTGGTAATAGTAGTAGTAGTAATAGTAGTGGTAGTAGTAGTAGTAGTAGTAGTGGTAGTAATAGTAGTAGTAATAGTAGTAGTAATAGTAGTGGTAGTAGTAGTAGTAGCAGCAGTAGTAGTAGGCGTAATAGTAGTAGTAGTGGTAGTAGCAGTAGTAGTAGCAATAGTAGTAGTAGTAGTAGTAGTAGTAGTAGTAGTAGTAATAGTAGTGGTAGTAATAGTTGTAGTAGTAATAGTAATAATTGTGGTAGTAGTGGTAGTAGTAGTAGTAATAGTAGTAGTAGTAGTAGTAGTAGTAGTAGGTAGTAATAGTGGTAGTAATAGTAGTAGTAATAGTAGTAATAGTAATAGTTGTGGTAGTAGTGGTAGTAGTAGTAGGCGTAGTAGTAGTTGTGGTAGTAGTAATAGTAATAGTAGTATTAATAGTAGTAGTAGTAGTAATAGTAATAGTAGTAGTAGTAGTAGTAGTAGTAGTAGTGGTAATAGTAATAGTATTAGGTAGTAATAGTAGTGGTAGTAATAGTAATAGTAGTAGTGGTAGTAATAGTAGTGGTAGTAGTAATAGTAGTGGTAGTAATAGTAGTAGTAATAGTAGTAGTAGTAGTGGTAGTAATAGTAGTGGTAGTAGTGGTAGTAGTAATAGTAGTAATAGTAGTAGTAATAGTAGTGGTGGTAGTAGTAGTAAAAGTAGTGGTAGTAGTGGTAGTAATAGTAGTGGTAGTAATAGTAGTGGTAGTAGTAATAGTAGTGGTAGTAGTAATAGTAGTGGTAGTAATAGTAATAGTAATAGTAGTGGTGGTAGTAGTAGTAATAGTAGTAGTGGTAGTAATGGTAGTAGTAGTAGTAGTAGTAATAGTAGTGGTAGTAGTAGTAATAGTAGTGGTAGTAGTAGTAATTGTAGTAGTAGTAGTAATAGTAGTAGTAGGCGTAATAGTAGTAGTAGTGGTAGTAGTAATAGTAGTACTAGTAGTAGTAGTAGTGGTAGTAATAGTAGTACTAGTAGTAGTAGTAGTGGTAGTAATAGTAGTACTAGTAGTAGTAGTAATAGTAGTAATAGTGGTAGTAGGGGTGGTATTAGTGCTTCGTTGCAGAGAACTGGTATAAACTGTACTGTAGGTGTCTATCTCCTTTGCCTTGTATCATCGCTGGGCACTGACCTAATGTTAACATCATCCCCAGGTCTCTCCCCTTTTTAAAACCACCCACTACCTTTCAAATCAATTCTCACCTTTCCTTTTTTTCTGTCCTTGTCTATTATATATTTATGCATTATTATTTCTTTCTCAATAAAATATCTATGCTATTCTATTCTATTTCATCATAATATCTCTCACCTCTCTATATATATATATTCAGACACCCCTCCCTCCCTCTAGGTTGAATAATCATGTCCCCCTGCCTTCAAATCACTCCTTGCCTGACCCTTCACTCTCTAAATCAAAGTAATGTATTCTGAACCCCACCCTGACACATCTGCCTGATCCACCACTTGACACCCACCCGTCAGTCAGTCAAACTAGGCCTCCAGCTGCAGAAACTAAATCAAACAAGTGTGTGCGTGACACACATGCATACAGTACCAATCAAAAGTTTGAACACAACTATTCATTCAAGGGTTTTTCTTTATTTTTACTATTTTCTACATTGTAGAATAATAGTCAATACATCAAAACGATGAAATAACATATGGAATCATGTAGAAACCAAAAAAGCGTTAAACAAATCCAAATATATTTGAGATTTGAGATTCATCAAAGTAGCCATCCTTTGCCTTCATGACAGCTTTGCACACTCTTGGCATTCTCTCAACCAGCTTCATGAGGTAGTCACTTGGAATGCATTTAAATTAACAGGTGTGCCTTGATTAAGTTAATTTGTGGAATTTCTTTCCTTCTTAATGCGTTCGAGCCAATCGGTTGTGTTGTGACAAGTTAGGGGTGGTATTCAGAAGATAGTCTTGTTCGGGAAAAGACCAAGTCCATATTATGGCAAGAACAGCTCAAATAAGCAAATGGAAACGAAAGCCCATCATTACTTTAAGACATGAAGGTCAGTCAATCTGGAACATTTCAAGAACTTTGAACGTTTTTTCAAGTGCGCTTGCAAAAACCATCAAGCGCTATGATGAAACGCCACAGTAAAGAAAGACCCAGAGTTACCTCTACTGCAGAGGATAAGTTCATTAGAGTTACCAGCCTCAGATTGCAGCCCAAATAAATTCTTCACATAGTTCAAGTAACAGACACATCTCAACATCAACTGTTCAGAGGAGACTGTGTGAATCAGGTCAAATTGCAGGTTGAATTGTTGCAAAAAAAACACTACTAAAGGACACCAATAAGAAGAAGAGACTTGCTTGGGCCAAGAAACATGAGCAACGGACATTAGACCGGCGGAAATTTGTCTGGTCTTATGAGTTCAAATTTTAGATTTTGGCTTCCAACCACTGTCATCGTGAGATGCAGAGTAGGTGAATGGATGATCTCTGCATATGTGGTTCCCACAGTGAAGCATGGAGGAGGAGGTGTGATGGTGTGGGGGTGCTTTGCTAGTAACACTGTCAGTGACACTGTCAGGTACACTAAACCAGCATGGCTACCACAGCGTTCTGCAGCATACGCCATCCCATCTGGTTTGCGCTTAGTGGGACTATCATTTGTTTTTCAAGAGGACAATGACCCAAAACACCTTCAGGCTGTGTAAGGGCTACTTGACCAAGAAGGAGAGTGATGGAGTGCTGCATCAGATGACCTGGCCTCCACAATCACCCGACCTTAACCCAATTGAGATGGTTTGGGATGAGTTGGACCGCAGAGTGAAGGAAAAGCAGCCATCAAGTGCTCAGCATATGTGGGAACTCCCTCAAGACTGTTGGAAAATCATTCCAGGTGAAGCTGGTTGAGAGAATGCTAAGAGTGTACAAAGCTGTCATCAAGGCAAAGGGTGGCTACTTTGAAGAATCTCAAATATAAAATAGATTTTGATCTGTTGAAAACTTTTTTGATTACTTATTCCATGTGTGTTATTTCATAGTATTGATGTCTTCACTATTATTCTACAATGTATAAAATCATAAAAATAAATAAAAGCCCTTGTATGAGCAGGTGTGTCCAAACTTTGGACTGGTACTGCATTCAGAAAGTATTCAAACCCCTTGACTTTTTCCACATTTTGTTACGATACAGCCTTGTTCTAAAATCGATTACATTGTTTTTTCCCCCCTTCATCAATCTACACACAATACCCCATAATGACAGTGAAAACAGGTTTTTAGAATTTTTTGCCAATTTATTCAAAATAAAAAAAACAGATGCCTTGTTTACATAAGTATTCAGACCTGCACCCTGTTTCCATTGATCATCCTTGAGATGTTTCTACAACTTGATTAGAGTTCACCTGTGGTAAATTCTATTGATTGGACACGCTTGTCTGTAGGGTCCCACAGTCGACCGTTCATGTCAGAGCAAAAGCCATGAGGTTGAAGGAATTGTCCATAGCGCTCAGAGACATGATTGTGTCGAGGCACAGATCTGGGGAATTGTACCAAAACATTTCTGCAGCATTGAAGGACCCCAAAAACGCAGTGGCCTCCATTTATCTTAAATGGTAGAAAGTTGAAAACGTCAAGACTCTTCCTAGAGCTGGCCACCCGGCCAAACTGAGCAATCGGGGGAGAAGGGTTTTGGGCAGGGAGGTGACCAAGAACCCAAGGGTTACTCAGAGAGAGCTCCAGATTTCCTCTGTGGAGATGGGAGAACCTTCCAGAAGGACAACCACCTCTGCAGCACTCCACCAATCAGGACTTTATGATAGAGTGGCCAGACGGAAGTCACTACTCAGTAAAAGGCACATGACAGCCCGCTTGGAGTTTTCCAAAAGGCACCTAAAGGACTCTCAGACCATGAGAAACAAGATTCTCTGATGAAACCAAAGAACTATTTGGCCTAAATGCAAAGCGTCACATCTGGAAGAAACCTGGCACCATCCCTACGGTGAAGCATGGGGGTGGCAGAAGACTTGGATGTCGATTAAGGCAGCCCTCCGTACCGCTCTGATTCAGAGGATTAAATGCAGAAGACACATTTCAGCTGAACGCATTCAGTTGTACAACTGACTAGGTCCCCCCCTTTCCCTAGAGAATAGAGTCCCATTTAGGATGTAGCCTTTATTTACACGTTATCTTAATATCGCTTTTCATCTGTTATCCCGCGTTTTACCTTCGTTCTGCCTGTAATGTCATATTCCCTGGAAAATAGCAGCTAGACTTTAATCTGATTTAAAGGCTTTGTAAATGAGGCACATAGTGTGTGTGTGTCTTTAATTTATAATGGCGCTTTCACACAAGATGCTCCAGTGTGTAGTCGAGCGTGTGGTTTATAGTCTTTCTGCTCTAGTGAGTGAATGGTGTGAGTAGTGTCTTGCTCTAGTCTAGTGAATGAAGGGGGTGAGTAGTGTCTTGCTCTAGTCTAGTGAATGAAGGGGGTGAGTAGTGTCTTGCTCTAGTATAGTGAGTGATGGGTGTGAGTAGTGTCTTACTCTAGTCTAGTGAGTGAATGGTGTGAGTAGTGTCTTGCTCTAGTCTAGTGAATGAAGGGGGTGTCTTGCTCTAGTATAGTGAGTGATGGGTGTGAGTAGTGTCTTACTCTAGTCTAGTGAATGAAGGGGGTGAGTGAGTATAGGTGTGGGTGTGAGTAGTGTCTTACTCTAGTCTAGTGAGTGAATGGGGTGAGTAGTGTCTGGTCTAGTGACTGAATGGTGTGAGTATGTGGTGATGGGTGTGAGTAGTGTCTTGCTCTAGTCTAGTGACTGAATGGTGTGAGTTGTGGCTTGCTCTAGTCTAGTGACTGAATGGTGTGAGTTGTGGCTTGCTCTAGTCTAGTGACTGAATGGTGTGAGTTGTGGCTTGCTCTAGTCTAGTGACTGAATGGTGTGAGTTGCGGCTTGCTCTAGTCTAGTGACTGAATGGTGTGAGTTGTGGCTTGCTCTAGTCTCGTGGCAGTGAGGGCCTGAGGCAAAATAACAGGTGGTTTAGCATTTAGCTAGTTAAACACTGTGGAGCATCGAGCTAGCCTAACACTGTGGAGCATCTATCTAGCCTAATACTGTGGAGCATCTATCTAGCCTAACACTGTGGAGCATCTAGCTAGTGTAAAATTGTGGAGCATCTATCTAGAGTAACACTGTGGAGCATCTAGCTAGTGTAACACTGTGGAGCATCTCACTAGCCTAACACTGTGGAGCATCTAGCTAGCCTAACACTGAGGAGCATCTAGCTAGCGTAAAATTGTGGAGCATCTATCTAGAGTAACACTGTGGAGCATCTAGCTAGCGTAACACTGTGGCGCATCTAGCTAGCGTAACACTGTGGAGCATCTAGCTAGCGTAAAATTGTGGAGCATCTAGCTAGTGTCAGGCTAAAAACTAAAGACACACACACACTGGGTGCCTCATTTACTAAGCCTTTAAACAGGTATAGCATACAGTTTTGTTGACTAGCTGGTATAAATATCACCTCTCTGCCCAGTGAGCTCTCCTGGCTGGCAGATTGAGAGCACACAGCCCACCTTCCTTAACACAATGACATCTCTACAGTTTAACACACACACACACACACACACATACACACACCATACCATGAAAAAGACCAACACCAGTGGCATTACATAAAACTTAATAGCGCACAGCAAGAAATACATGTAAACATGAAAATAAACCCTGCAAATGATGCAACCCTGCCCCGTCTCTGGTTCACTAACACATTGATCTATATGTCATATAAACTGTGCATATCATATTTATCTTTCCCTCCCTCCATCCCTTCTTCCGCTCTTCTGTCATTTCTGCAGTCTCTCTGTGAACTTGTCTTTCTCGCTCATTATTCTCTTGATCCCTCCTCTCTTTTTTTCTCTCTGTCTCTTCAGACAATTTATCTACCAGCATATATATTACAGGATCGTGAGTGCATTGCTTTTCAAATGGGAGCCCACCCTTCCTTTCCCTTTCCCTCCCTCCCTCCCTCTCATCCTCTTTCTTTCTCCCCTCCCCTCTTTCTCTCCCCTCTCTCTCTTTTTAACCTCTTTTTCTCTCTCCCCCTCCCTCTCTCTGACCGCACTCCCTCCCTCCCTCTCTATTGCTCCCCCCTCCCTCTGTCTCTCTCACCTCTCTCTCTTAACTCTCTCTTTATCTGCCCCCCCCCCCACTCTCTCTATTTCTCCCTGGTCTCTCTTAAATCACCCTCTTCAGCCATCCCTCTGTTAAAACAGCTCAATTAATCTCCAGCGGGCTTCAGCGAGGAGGAGGAGATTACATTCTGCTACGGCATAGAGCACCCAGGGTAATCACATGCTGTACTGTACAGCGATGTGTGTGTGTGTGTGTAGTGTAGCTATATGAAAGACAGTAAGAAATAACAACTATCTGTCTGGCTCTAGGAGCAGCAGATCTAGGACATTCAAAGTTAGGGTTGTGACCCCTACTGGGGTCAAGGGGGAACTGCATTGGGGTCGCCAATATTTAAAAAAACAAGAGAAATACAATCTGTACTATTGTGTGGGAAAATATACAAACGTTTTTGAGAAAGATAATTTGAAAAATACAATTTTGAGTAAATGTATTTAAAAAATAACAATAATGATAAGAGATGAAAATGCAATGAATTGAAGGTTATTTATTGATGTGAAATGTACCTATTTTAAGTGTCTGTCGTTAGATTTGTGGTGGAGTGGAGTCGCAACAAATTTTGGGGGGGAAAAAAATGGGGTCCCCATAAATTCTGGCAAAATAATTTTTATTTATTTAACTCCAAATTTAATTTCCTACAATTCTACACATTTTGACATGAGGAGTAGAGAAAATGTTGCAGTTTTAAAGCAAGTTTTCTGCCAATTCTACACAAGGGGCAGAGAGAAAATAATAACAATATTATAAAACATTTCATGATATTCTACTTATTTTTCCATGGGGCAGAGAGAATTGTTTTGCTCTTTTACAGCTAATTTCTTGACATCAGCAAACCTGTCTCCCACACAACGCCATACACGTGGTCTGCAGTTGTGAGGCCGGTTGGACGTACTGCCAAATTCCCTAAAACGACGTTGGAGGCGGCCTATGGTAGATAAATTAACAAATTCTCTGGCAACAGCTTTGGTGGACATTCCTGCAGTCAGCATGCCAATTGCATGTTCCCTCAAAACTTGTGACATTTATGGCATTGTGTTGTGTGACAAAACTGCATATTTTAGAGTGGCCTTTTATTTCCCCAGCACAAAGTGCACCTGTGTAATGATCATGATACACCTGTCAGTTGGATTACTTATCTTGGCAAAGGACACATGTTCACTAACAGAGATGTAAATAAATCTGTGTACAACATTTGGGAGAAATACGCTTTTTGTGCGTGTAGAAAATTTCTGGGAATCTTTTATTTCAGCTCATGGGACCAACACTTTACATGTTGCGTTTATATTTTTGTTCATTGTATTATGGGCTGCCTGTTCTGTGTTCTGTGTTCTAGAAACATAATATAATGTTTTGCATTCTAGAATACCAGAACACTCTACATTGTAATCCTCTCATTTGCCTAATGGATTAATGTAGATTTGCAAGCTCGTTGCCATGTTTGGCACATTGCCTGGTGTTTGCATCCGTTCACAGGCACACCTATACAGTCTGTTGGGAGAGCTGCCTGACTGACTGCCACACCCATCTTTTCCTTTTCAATCTCTCTCTCTCTCTCTCTCTCTCTGTTGAAAGCATCTCTCTTTTTCTCTTTCTACATCCTTCTTTCTTTACCTCTCTCTCTTCTTCCCTCTACCACTTCACTCTCTCTCCCTCTCCTTCCACCTCTCCTGTTTCTCTCCCCTTTTCTCTCATTCTCCTACACCCCTTGCTCGGTCTTTTCTTCTCCCGCCTCCCTCTCTGTCCCATCAGACAGTACTGTAGTTAAGGTAGCTAGAGGGAGGAACACAGGAGCACCTCAGAGGAGCACCGCCCCAGATAAATGCCTTCGGTTCCAGAGCGAGAAAGAAGAGAGAGAGATACACTGCAGTAGGATAGCTAGGACAGGAAAGCCTGTATTCACAACATTGTGTGCTGATCAATCAGGTCCTCTCTGTCCATATGATATTATTTAGTATGATCTAAAGGACAAAACTGATCCTAGATCAGGATAACTTTCTTTCTCTCAGATTAGACCTCCTTCCTTCAGACCACTAGCCTGATCCCAGATCTGTTTGTGCTGGCCCATATGAACACAAACAGACTTGGGACCAGCAGGCTACCAGACCTGTGAATATATCATTACAGCACAATGCAATCAGAGCCTTCCTTAACAACATTAAACCCGTGAGTTGAAGGAGGGGAGTACAACAGGGAGAATAGTGGAAAATACTGTATAAAGTAGCAGAGTAGAAAGAGAGATAAGCTGAAAATAAGCCGAGTTAACTGGAAGATTGGTCAAAATGATAAAGGCATGGTCTAAAGGGCAGGACATAGGTGAACAGAACTGTGTTAAAATGCCTCCCATATTGTAGCAATAATAATATATTGTATTTTGTAAAAAATATTTGTTTTATGTGACAATATTTTTTGAAAACATTGTAAGTGAGCAAAATAACCCCACACTCATTTTCAATGTATTTGTTTTTAATGTGTCAACACTTATTTCAAACGTGTATGATCACACACAGTCATAACATGCTAAGTAAAACCTCTGTTTATGCAGATTAGTAAAACACCAGCCGATAATATCATTTCCTCCAAAGTTCCACAACAGCATTACATTCAATATTATTACCAACCTGTCAGACCCTGTTGCATGCTACACACTGTCTGACTGTGTGCCCAGCAAAACCTACTAAAGACATACCATCATATTATTTCTCTGTGTCACATCCATTCAAACTATTCAACAAGACGTCTGCTTCAATATGCTGTCATTTTCACAATTACAAATCATCATTTTCAAATTAATTAAAGGTAAACTATGAAGGTGATACTACGGTACAAAACTTACAAACACTTCTAGCACAACATTGAGAGAAATGACGATAAGCACATTTGCCCGTTTTAACAATATTCTCAACAGAAATCTTGAAATATAAATACTTTTGACAGTTGTATCCTATGACATCACCACTTATATTATTCTCCACTCACTACAAATACATTCACGACACATTAAATTACTCTTCTAGAAATCTAACCATCTTTCCACAGCCATCACAGACAAGCTAGGAAGGTGAGTGTGATGCTGTGAGTGGAACTGCAGATGTGACCAAGGTGTGGTGAAGCTATAATCCTCCAGCCAGACAGCATTCTAATTCATCTCTCTCTCTCTCTTCTTCTCTTACCTCCACAGGTTTAAATGGCCTCAGGGATGTTGATTCTCCTTTTCCTCTGTCCTCCTTGTTTTCTTCCCCTCGCTCTCTCTCTCTTCCCCTCTCTCTATCAAATTGATTGTGCCCTCTCCTCTCTCTCTGTGCTGATGCTGCAGTGATACAAAAACACACCCTCTCTCCCTCTCTCTCTCTGCCTCCCTCGCTCTCATTGGCTTCTTGCTAGAGGTGACATCGCCTTTCTTCTGCTCTGCCTCTCCACTCATCCCTCCCTCTTCCCCTGCCTCGCTCTCTCACTCAGCTCACACTCTCAGTGAATTCTGACCATTCCTTTATTGTCTTCTTCCCCCATCCCTCCCTTTCCTCTCTCAATTCCCTCAGTTCACCCCATGCCCTCCCTCCGTCCTTCTCCCCTCCCTCTTCTCTCTAGCTGGATTAGTTTTGCCAGGTTTCAGTAGCCAGATAGCAGTTCTCTCTCCTCTTTCTATATGCATCGATGCAGATCAGCTCTAGCAGACATAACAATAGACTTATGAGCATGGTGGTATAGCCTACGACCCGACGCTGTGCTCCACATCTCACTCTCTCTGCTGTCTGTCTGCATCCCAAATGGCACCCTAGTTCCTATATAGTCTAACACAGGGAATAAGGTGCCATTTGGGATGCATCCCACATCCTCCCTTGTCTCTTCTTCACCATGTTCTGTCTAATAGCCCTACACAGGTGCTTTAATGGCTTGACCAAAATACCCTTTATATTAATAACGTCTACCATGGTCGACTGAGCCCATCTCTCTCTAACAATGAACAGATTCTGGCTTCTGTAGCTACTAAGACATCTTTTGCAGACACACACACGCACTATCTAGTGGGTTTTCAATTAATAATAGCCCAATCTAAGGGAAATGTCAGTGTCTGAAAGCATTGTTGTGTTATGTAATACAATAATACGTGTTGTGAATTCATGTCATCTGTGACCTGTAGGAAGCCTCCCTGTGTTGTGACATGATAACAGCCAGGCACTTGGGTGATAACAGTGATACAACACTTTGGAAATATGATACTCACTGTCTTGGGTGGTCTACCCTGGCCTAAATTTTCACCGACCCTAAAAAGTGCAAAGAGAGAGCGAGCGAGTTGTCTGTATGCTCTGATAAGGGTCTTTGTGACAAAAGCTTAGCAATGAAATCTGCATTAATCTTTCTGCTCCTGTCAGGTGAACAGTGAGACAACACTGTCTATCCTGGGGTGGTCTGGGTCTAGACTGACTGAGGGCTGTACAGAACTGGCCTTTCACTGATCCTAAAACTAAATAGAGAGATAGAACAAGATAGAGGAGAGAAAGAGATAGGGGAAGGGGAGAGGGTTGGTCAGGATTGATCAGGACTGTACACAACTGTATTTTCTACTGATCGTCATGCTTATCTTTTCTCATGTTGTTGTGACTTTTGCGGAAAAATGTGAAGAGAGAGTAGAGAGAGAAAGTAGAGAGAGAGAGAGAGAGAGAGAGAAATAGATCCACATAACCACACTGAGTTTAAAGTTGAGGATGACTGGCATTATAGCGGTATTATCCCAGTCCCATTGAGCTCCATGTCTTTCCACTTTGCCACTGGTGCCAGTCCTACTGTCAATGTACCCAGTCCCACAGAAAGTGGCTGACAAAGGAGGAAGCATAGGAACCATGGGCATGGCGGCATAGATGATTGATTACACTAAGACCAGATGAGGTACAACCCGACCAGGGTGCGCGTACACAGTCAGAGTTCGGATATAGCGTCGGTTTTCATCAGCCCTCCTACTCTGTGACCGTTTGTGAATACAGGTCTCTGAGGCTACAGATAACAACTTGGACTAGAGCTGACGGTGAAACCAGTGTTATCATAATAGGTTTTTAACCACAAGGATCTTTTCTGGTCGAAATCACCAGGTTTTGAGAGATACTGTAGCATTTCAAGAAGGAATGGGGTTCGCACTGGGGATACTGAAGGTGACGGAGTAGCTCTGATCAGCATCAATGTGAAACTGCAGGAAGCAGCAGTGCAGCAGGAGATCATTGAAGTCCATTCACAAACACAGTCATTTAATCTAAACAGTCTCATTTAAGAACCTGTTGTAGCAATACAGTAGTATTTCATAATGTAACATTAGTCGTGTTTAGAGAGGAAGCCCAGTTGGTCGTTCAGAGTGGTCAAGCTCAGACAGATCAATATGGAACACATCTCACGTCTCTCTTCTAGCTCTGCTTGACTTATACACAGAGAATCTCCTTCATACTGGATCTACAGTATATGGACCTAAATCTAACCAGGAAAGACTCCAGGTCCATTTCCAGCACGACTTAACCAATAGAAGAGTAAGACAGCTAATAAGCAAATCACCAGGAGGAATACATTTTCCTTTTATCAAGCTGTAGCCTACTTTCACTTTTGTTATCTTATCTACATAGTTGCTCACACGACCTGTCAATCAATGTCTCACATTCTCTTATACTCTTTACCGAGGTACATTTATTCTGTCTTAATCCACGTCAGACCATCTTTACTTGTCCTCATAAACCCTCTCTCTCCTCCTCCCTTTCCCTCCCTCTCGTCCTCCCTCTCCTTTCCTCAGTTTACAGGAAGGGTGAGTCAGCTGGCAGAAGAAGGGATATGTGGATGGAATGAAATATGAGAAGGGAGGAGCGTAGGGAGGGAGGGGGGGAGGGAGGAAGAGAGCGAGGGAGACGGAGGGAGGGAGGGAGGGAGAGAGGGAGAGAAGGACAGAGGGAGACAGGGAGGGGGGAGGGAAGGAGGGAGGGAGGGAAGCAGTATGAATAAACAACGTTAAGACCAGGGTTGCGGCAAAAGGGGATGTTGTCAGCAGGAAAGACAGAAAGAGAGTGAGAAAGTGAGACAGAAAAGAGAGAAAGAAAGAGAGAAAGCGAGACAAAGAGAGAGAGAGAATGCCATTAGCCTAAAGAGCAAAATAAGACCGACAGGAGTATTGAGTGAACAGACACACAATTTGGAGAGATCGGGAGAGAGAGGGAGAGACGGGGAGAGAGAAAGAGAGAGAGGGGGACAGAGGTAGAGAGAAAGAGAGAGAAAGGGAGAGAAAGGCACAACTACGACAACATAACCAAGAAAAACAGGTCACAACTCCTGCATCTCTGTCGCACGCTGGGTATGTACATAGTCAATGGTAGGCTTCGAGGGGACTCCTATGGTAGGTACAAAATGGTGCCGACAGTGAGGGCCGCCTAGCTTCTAGTCCTTAGGAAACTTTGCAGTGTTTTGTTTTTTGTATGTATTATTTCTTTCATTGTTAGCCCAGAAAATCTTAAGTGTTATTACATACAGCCGGGAAGGACTATTGGACATCAGAGCGACGTCAACTTATCAGCACTACGACCAGGAATACGACTTTCCCGAAGTGGATCCTTTGTCCGAACCAACCAGGGCATTTGAACTGATTCCAGAGGCTGACCCAAAACAACGTCACCGCAGAAGAGGAAGACGGAGAGGCATTCTGGTCAGACTTTGGAAGCTTGCACACCACCCACCGCTTCCGAGTATATTACTCGCTAATGTCCAGTCTCTAGATAACAATGTAGACAGAATTAGGGCAAGGTTTGCTTTCCAGAGAGACATCAGGGATTGTAACATACTCTGTTTCACAGAAACATGGCTCTCTCGGGATATGCTGCCGGAACAGCCACCGGGATTCTTTGTGTGTCGCACCGACAGAAATAAACATCTCTTCATGAAGAAAAAGAAGGGGGTGTATGTTTCTTGATTAACGACTCATGAGCTGTGTTCGAATACCCATACTAACATACTGTATACTACATACTTCACAAGTATGACTAGTTAGACATTTTACTACTTTGGGTGTGTTCTTAAATTCATTGTGATGTGCTTGAGTGCACTCGTAAATTCAGAGCTTTGTCAGATTGTCCGTTTGTAATTTCAGAGCGTTTCACTCTCGGAGCGCACACTAGACGTCAAAGGCAGTCAAGCACCCAAGCTAACGTTGGCTAGCTACTACCGGACACAAATAAGACCACTCTGACCATTTTACTCACCCAAGCAGAGCTGATTAGGCAGTTTTCATGTTATCCAGAGCGTTGGTGATTGTAACTGTGCTGCCGGCAACAATTGAATTACGCTTTTTTGCCACAGTTTACTGACACCAGCCATTTTCAACGGGTGTTCAGTACTCATAAATTCATTATTCTGCACTCTGGTACTGTACACTCAGACTAGAGTGCTCTGAAATCTGAGTAGATAGCCAGAGCGAATTTACGAAAGCTCCCGAGTCCATTGAGAATGTCCATATACCATTTAGCTAAGCCAAGAACGACGGGAATAATCAAGTCAATAAACAGTGGGTAGTTAGATAGCCTACAGTTAATATACTGGCAAGTTTGATGTATAAGTAGCAAACTAATGTTAGGTAGCTAGCTAACATACCGGTACATACTGCTGTAATGATATGCTATGTGGTTTGTAAGGACAGCGTAGTTAACAGATTGTCAGCCAACATAACGTGTAAGGCAACTTATTTGAAAAGTCATTACTTTATTACATTGCTCAACAGTTTCTTAACATTTGTCATAATTAGTTAAAGCAATGGATTTGTATCCGCTTTCGTTGTACTTCGGCTGCATATTTTCCGCCATTTTCTTCAAATCTGAAAACTATGTGAAGCCATCCCCATTTCCTGAAGAATTGCATTATGGTCCCTAAAGTACAGAAATAGTGTCCTCTGCGTGTATATTTCATATTTTGGCAAATTTAGTGCGACATCCGGGAACTTTTGGCATACTAACTATATCCATACTATGACTAATAAGCATTCTATATACTTACAGTTGAAGTCCTAAGTTTAAAACACCTTAGCCACCAAACACCAATTTAAACTCAGTTTTTCACAATTCTTGACATTTAATCCTAGTAAAAATTCCCTGTTTTAGGTCAGTTAGGATCACCACTTTATTTTTAGAATGTGAAATGTCAGAATAATAGTAGAGAGAATGATTTATTTAATCTTTAATTTCATTCATCACATTCCCATTGACGTTTACATACACTCAATTAGTATTTGGTATCATTGCCTTTAAATTGTTTAACTTGGGTCAAACGTTTTGGGGAGCCTTCCACAAGCTTCCCACAATAAGTTAGGTGACTTTTGGCCCATTCCTTGTGACAAAGCTGGTGTAACTGAGTCAGGTTTGTAGGCATCCTTGCTCGCACACGCTTTTTCAGTTCTGCCCACAAATTTTCTATAGGACTTTGTGATGGTCAATCCAATACCTTGACTTTGTTGTCCTTAAGCCATTTTGCCACAACTTTGGAAGTATTCTTTGGGTCATTGTCCATTTGGAAGACCAATTTGCGACCAAGCTTTAACTTCCTGACAGATGTCTTGAGATGTTGCTTCAATATATCCATATATATCCCCTCCTCATGATGCCATCTATTTTGTGAAGTGCACCAGTCCCTCCTGCAGCAAAGCACCCCCACAACATGATGCTGCCACCACCGTGCTTCACTGTTGGGATGGTGTTCTTCGGCTTGCAAGCCTACCCCTTTTTCCGCCAAACATAACAATGACCATTATGGCAAAACAGTTATATTTTTGTTTCATCAGACCAGAGGACATTTCTCCAAAAAGTACGATCTTTGTCCCTATGTGCAGTTGTAAACTGTAGTCTGGCTTTTTTATGGCGGTTTTGGAGCAGTGGCTTCTTCCTTGCTGAGCGGCCTTTCAGGTTATGTCGATATAGAACTCGTTTTACTGTGGATATAGATACTTTTGTACCTGTTTCCTCCAACATCTTCACAAGGTCCTTTGCTGTTATTCTGGGATTGATTTTCACTTTTTGCACCAAAGTACGTTCATCTCTAGGAGACAGAATGTGTCTCCTTCCTTAAAGGTATGACAGCTGTGTGGTCCCATGGTGTTTATACTTGCGTACTATTGTTTGTACAGATGAACATGGTACCTTCAGGGGTTTGGAAATTGCTCCCAAGGATGAACCAGACTTGTGGAGGTCTGCAATGTTTTTTCTAAGGTCTTGGCTGATTTCTTTTGATTTTCCCATGATGTCAAGCAAAGAGGCACTGAGTTTGAAGGTAGCACTTGAAATACATCCACAGGTACACATCCAACTGACTCAAATTATATCAATTAGCCTATCAGAAGTTTCTAAAGCCATTACATAATTTTCTGGAATTCTCTAAGCTTTTTAAAGGCACAGTCAACTTAGTGTATGTGAACTTCTGACCCACTGGAATTGTGATACAGTGAATTATAAGTGAAATAATCTGTCTGTAAACAATTGTTGGAAAAATTACTTGTGTCATGTACAAAGTAGATGTCCTAACCGACTTTGTGGAGTGGTTTAAAAACAAGTTTTAATGACTCCAACCTAAGTGTATGTAAACTTCCGACTTCAACTGTATTTCACGCCACAAATAGTACGGTTAAAGTGGTTAGTATGAGTATTCGAACACAGCTCTGGTGTAATTGTAACAACATACAGGAACTCAAGTCCTTTTGTTCACCTGACCTAGAATTCCTCACAATCAAATGCCGGCCGAGAATTCTCGTCGGTTATTGTCACAGCCGGGTATATCTCCCCTCAAGCTGATACCACGACGGCCCTCAAGGAACTTCACTGGACTTTATGCAAACTGGAAACCATATATCCTGAGGCTGCATTTATTGTACCTGGGGATTTTAACAAAGCAAATTTGAGAACAAGGCTACCTAAATTCTATCAGCATATTGATTCTAGCACTCATGCTGGCAAAACACTGAATCACTGCTACTCTAACTTCCGTGATGCATACAAGGCCCTCCCCCGCCCTCCTTTCAGCAAATCTGACCACGACTCCATTTAGCCCCTTCCTTCCTATAGGTAGAAACTCAAACAGGATGTTCCTGTGATAAGGACTGTTCAACACTGGTCTGACCAATTGGAATCCACTACTTGAAGATTGTTTTGATCACTCGGACTGGGACATGTTCCAGGTAGCCTCAGAGAATATTATTGATTTATACGCTGATTCGGTGAGTGATTTTATAAGGAAGTGCATAGGAGATGTTGTAACCACCTTGACTATTACAACCTACCCTAACCAGAAACGGTGGATAGAGGCATTTGCAAAGGTGACTGGGAATATGGCCGAATATAAACAACGTAGTTATTCCCTCCACAATGCAATCAAACAAGCAAAATGTCAGTATAGAGACAAAGTGGAGTCGCAAATCAACGGCTCAGACACGAGACATATGTGGCAGGGTCTACAGACAATCACGGACTACAAAAATAAAACCAGCCACGTCATGGACACCGATGTCTTGCTTCCAGACAAACTAAACACCTTCTTTGCCCGCTTTGAGGATAATACAGTGCCACCAACGCGGCCCACTACCAAGGACTGCGGGCTCTCCTTCTCCATGGCTGACGTGAGGAAGACATTTAAATGTGTTAAGCCTTGCAAGGCTGCCGGCCCAGACAGTATCCCTAGCCTCGTCCTCAGAGCATGCGCAGACCAGCTGGCTGGTGTGTTTACAGATATATTCAGTCTCTCCCTATCGCAGTCTGCTGTCCCCACATGTTTCAAGATGGCCACCATTGTTCCTGTACCCAAGAAGCAAAGGGAAATGAGCTAAATGGTAAATCGCCCCGTAGCACTAACTTTCATAGCAAGGTCCACACTTGTTTTTTTGTGTGTTTTTTTTAAGGTCTACACTTGTATTCAGCCCATGTGACAAATAAAGTTTGATTATATTTTTCTGTCATCGTGAAGTGTTTTGAGAGACTAGTCAAGGATCATATCACCTCCACCTTAACTGTCACCCTAGACCCACTTCAATTTGCGTACCACCCCAATAGGTCCACAGATGATGCAATCGCCATCACACTGCACACTGCCCTATCCCATCTGGACAAGAGGATTACCTATGTAAGAATGCTGTTCATTGACTACAGCTCAGCATTCAACACCATAGTACCCTCCAAGCTCATCATTAAGCTTGAGACCCTGGGTCTCAACCCCGACCTGTGCAATTGGGTCCTGGACTTCCTGATGTGCTACCCCGAGGTGGTGAAGGTAGGAAACAACATCTCCACTTCGCTGATCCTCAACACTGGGGCCCCACAAGGGGTGCGTGCTCAGCCACCTCCTGTGCTCCCTGTGAACCAATGACTGCATAGCCATGCGCTCATCTCAAGGCCATCAGACTGTTAAACAGCCATCACTAACACAGATAGGCTGCTGCCTACACGCAGACTTAAAATCATTGGCCACTTTAATAAATGGACCACTAGTCACTTCAATAATGCCACTTTAATAATGTTTACATACTGTATCTAGCATTACTATGTATATACTGTATTTTATACCATCTATTGCATCTTGCCTGTGCCGCTCGGTCATTGCTCATCCATATATTTATATGCTTATTCCATTTCTTTACTTCGATTTGTGTATATTAGGTAGTTGTTGTGGAATTGTTAGACTACTTGTTAGATATTGTTGCACTGTCGGAACTAGAAGCACAAGAATCTCACTACACTCACAATAACATCTGCTAACCATGTGTATGTGACCAATACAATTTAATTTACACCTATAGCTCATCTCTTGGCAGTAGTACTGTAGACTACTTTATCACTGACCTCAACCCAGTCTCTCAGAGCGTTCACAGTCAGCCAACTGACACCCCTATCAGATCACAGCAAAATCACAGTCTACTTGAAAAGAGCAATACTCAATCATGAGGCATCAAAGCAAAAGGAACTGAATAATATTAATAAATGCTATAGATGGAAGGAAAGTAGTGTGGAAACCTACCCAAAAAACTATTAGGCAACAACAAATTCAATCCCTTTTAGACAACTTCCTGGACAAAAAATTATACTGTAATAGTGAAGATATCAGGTATGAAGGTATGACCCAGATGCAGACCACGTCAAATAAACAATAGTTTAATATTCCTACAGGATCAGGGAATAGACAGGTCAAGGCAGGCAGAGGTCAGTAACCAGAGGTGATGCAACGGTAACGGGCGGCAGGTAGGCATCGGTAATCCAGAAGGGGGCAAATGTGCAGGCTCAAGGGCAGGCAGAGTGGTCACGCAGGCGGGCTCGGAGTCAGGACAGACAAGGGTCAAAACCAGGAGGGCGAGAAAAGACAGACTGGAAAAAGCAGGAGCTGGGACACAAAACGTTGGTTGACTTGAACAAACAACACAAACTGGCAAAAGACAAACAGAGAACACAGGTATAAATACACAGGGGACAATAGAGGAGATGGGCGAAACCTGGAGGGGGGTGGAGACAATCACAAAGACAGGTGAAACAGATCAGAGTGTGACAGAAGATGTAAACTTGGCAGTAGAAAACCTCAACAGTATATTTGACCTCTCAGCTCCCCTATCAAAAAAAATGGAAATAGGAAACCTAAGAAAATGAACAACAATGACAAATGGTTTGATAAAGAATGCAAAAACCTAAGCTAGAAATTGAGAAACCTGTCCAACCAAAAACATAGAAATGAGCCTACACCTTCACTATGGTGAATCACCAAAACAATACAGAACTAAACTACGAGAAAAGAAATAACAGCACTTCAGAAACCAGCTCAATGTAATTGAAGAATCCATAGACTCTAACCACTTCTGGGAAAATTGGAAAACACTAAACAAACAACAACACGAAGAATTATCTATCCAAAATGGAGATGTATGGGTAAACCACTTCTCCAGTCTTTTTGGCCCTATAACAAAGAACAAACAGCAAAAACATAAATATACATGATCAAATACAAATCTTAGAATCAACTATTAAAGACTACCAGAACCGACTCGATTCTCCAATTACATTGAAGGAACTACAAGACAAAATATAAACCTTCCAACCCAAAAAGGCCTGTGGTGTTGATAGCCTCAATGAACTGATAAAATATAGACGAGAAATTACAATTGGCTATACTTAAACTCATTAACATCGCTCTTAGTTCTGGCATTTTCCCCAATATTTGGAACCAAGAACTGATCACCCCAATCCACAAAAGTGGAACCAAATTTGACCCCAATAATTGGGATAGGTGTCAACAGGAACCTCAGAAAAATCCTCAGCAGACCAGTTCATTTCCTCAGTGAAAACAATGTACTGAACAAATGTCAAATTGTCTTTTCACCAAATTACTGTACGACAGAACACGTATTTACCCTGCACACCCTAATTGACATACAAACAAACCAAAACATAGGCAAAGTTTTCTCATGCTTTGTTGAGACAGGGATGCAGCTTAAGCCCCACCCTCTTCAACATAGAGTAACAGTCAAATGTTTGGACACACATACTCATTCCAGAGTTTTCCTTAATTTTTTTCCTCTACATTCTAGAATAATAGTGAAGACATCAAAACTATGAAGTATCACATATGGGATCATGTAGTAACCAAAAAAAGTGTTTAACAAAGTGTTAAACAAATCAAAATATATTTTAGATTTGAGATTCTTCTAAGTAGCCACCCTGTTAAAAGGAATTTGTGGAATTTCTTTCCCTCTAAATGTGTTTGAGCCAATCAGTTGTGTTGTGACAAGGTAGGGGTGGTATATATATATATATAATAATAAGCAAAGATAAATTACAATCCATCATTACTTTACTGGTTGCCTGTTTTCGTAAGTGTAACTTTCGTAAGTGTTTACTGAACATTTTTTCTTTAACTTTTGTTTATTATTTATTTCACTTGCATTAGAAATGTAAACATATGTTTCCCATGCTAATAAAGCCCTTGAATTAGAGAGAGGGAGAAAGAGAGAGAGAGTGAGTGTGGGTTTAGAGAGGGAGAGAGTAAGACAAGCCTAAATCCTAACTTGAGATCCATGTGCTTAACTCAATGACTTTAGTGTAAATCATGCATTGAGGTCAATCAGAGATTTGTACGAAAAACTAGTTACGCATGTCGAATCTGAAGATAGGATTCCAGCCAGAGAGAGTGAGAGAGACAGAGCGTGTGTTGGAGAAAAAGTGATGGAAAGTGATGGAAAGGGCAAGAGAAAAAGAGAGTGTTTGAGTGAGAAACTGAAAGAGGCAGAGCGGCGGATGTAGCTAGCACTCTTTAGTGAGCCAGTCAGTTCCTAGTGAGGGTGCCTGAGCTGATTTAGCTGCTGTGTTTCTGCCTCCATGGCTCTCTGCTCTCTCAATGCTCTCTCCATTGATCGGGTTAAAGTCATTACGTGGCTATAAGGTCACCCAGCCGTCTTGACCCGGCGTTAATCACTCACTAATTGAAGGGAAATTACTCTGATTTAGCTTCCTCCTACAACCCACAGAGTTCTGCCCTGTCTGTCAGTCAGATATGACCAAGGGTACATCTCAAATGGCACCCTATTTCCTACATAGTCACATTGCACTACTCTATGGTAGTGCATTATATAGCGAAGGGTGCCATTTGTGAAGAAGCCCAACACTGCACTCTCATAAACACATTTATTAAGCATGTTTACCACATGCAAGTAGCAACAGCCTTTTGTGAATCTGTTGCTCTCTGACATATAATAAAGAATTATTATTATTGTCACTAACTGGGGGACAGGGGAGAGGAGTTGAGGAGACAGTAGAGTGGAGAGGAGACAGTAGTGTGGAGAGGAGAGGAGACAGTAGATTAGAGTGGATAAGAGAGGGAGGAGAGGAGACAGTAGTGTGGAGAGGAGACAGTAGAGTAGAGAGGAGAGGAGAGGAGAGGTGAGGTGAGGAGACAGTAGAGTAGAGGAGAAGAAACAGAGTGGAGAGGAGACAGTAGAGTAGAGAGGAGAGGAGAGGAGAGGAGAGGAGACAGTAGAGTAGAGTAGAGAGGAGAGGAGAGGTGAGGAGACAGTAGAGTGGAGAGGAGACAGTAGAGTTGAGATGAGAGGAGAGGTGAGGAGACAGTAGAGTGGAGAGGAGACAGTAAAGTAGAGAGGAGAGGAGAGGAGAGGAGAGGAGAGGAGAGGAGAGGAGAGGAGAGGAGAGGAGAGGAGAGAGAGAGAGAGGAGAGAGAGGAGAGTGAGGAGCCAGTAGAGAGGAGAGGAGAGATCTACATTATTAAATTAACATGACTCATAATGTTTTCGTTAGTGGTTGAGAATATTTGAGTTATCTTTGCACATCATTGATATGCAAAGCAGGCAGGTTTTGCACAGAATTTGACATTGAACTATCAGAACAAACTTGGGTTACAGAGGACCATCTGGACAGAGTCATGAAAGGACAATAAATCTTGACTCAGGATAATAATTGTCATATCCTGAGTAAAGAATGGCCTCTGTAACCTTTTAATTATTTCAATTTGTCATATGATCTGATCTGAGGGACAATGAAATATCAACTACCGGTAGTCAAGGATTCAGCAACAACAACAGCAGTAGTAATCAGGCTATTCCTTGTCAGAACAGATTGTCTTCATCTATTATCTGCCGAAAATGTTGCAACCCCTATTACTAGACTGTTCAACCTCTCTTTCGTATCGTCTCAGATTCCCATAGATTGGAAAGCTGCCACGGTCATCCCCCTCTTCAAAGGGGGTGACACTCTAGACCCAAACTGCTACAGACCTATATCTATCCTACCCTGTCTTTCTAAGGTCTTCGAAAGCCAAGTTAACAAACAGATTACTGACCATTTCGAATCCCACCGTACCTTCTCCGCTATGCAATCTGGTTTCAGAGCTGGTCATGGGTGCACCTCAGCCACGCTCAAGGTTCTAAACGACATCATAACCGCCATCGATAAGAGACAATACTGTGCAGCCGTATTCATCGACCTGGCCAAGGCTTTCGACTCTGTCAATCACAACATTCTTATTGGCAAACTCGACAGCCTTGGTTTCTCAAATGATTGCCTCGCCTGGTTTACCAACTACTTCTCTGATAGAGTTCAGTGTGTCAAATCGGAGGGACTGTTGTCCGGACCTCTGACAGTCTCTATGGGGGTGCCACAGGGTTCAATTCTTGGGTCGACTCTCTTTTCTGTATACATCAATGATGTTGCTCTTGCTGCTGGTGATTCTCTGATCCACCTCTACGCAGACAACACCATTCTGTATACTTCTGGCCCTTCCTTGGACACTGTGTTAACTAACATCCAGATGAGCTTCAATGCCATACAACCGTGGCCTCCAACTGCCCTTAAACGCAAGTAAAACTAAATGCATGCTATTCAATCGATCACTGCCCTCACCTGCTCGCCCGTTCAGCATCACTACTCTGGATGGCTCTGACTCTGAATATGTGGACAACTACAAATACCTGGGTGTCTGGTTAGACTGTAAACTCTCCTTCCAGACTCACATTAAGCATCTCCAATCCAAAATTAAATCTAGAATTGGCTTCCTATATCGCAACAAAGCATCCTTCACTCATGCTGCCTAACATACCCTCGTAAAACTGACCATGCTACCGATCCTCGACTTCGGTGATGTCATCTATAAAATAGCCTCCAACACTCTACTCAACAAACTGGATGCAGTCTATCACAGTGCCATCCGTTTTGTCACCAAAGCCCTATACACTACCCACCATTGCGACCTGTACGCTCTCGTTGGTTGGCCCTCACTTCATACTCATCGCCAAATCCACTGGCTACAGGTTATCTACAAGTCTCTGCTAGGTAAAGCCCCGCCTTATCTCAGCTCACTGGTTACCTTAGCAGCACCCACTCGTAGCACGCGCTCCAGCAGGTATATCTCACTGGTCACCCCCAAAGCCAATTCCTCATTTGGTCGTCTTTCCTTCCAGTTCTCTGCTGCCCATGACTGGAACAAATTGCAAAAATCTCTGAAGCTGGAGACTCACATCTCCCTCACTAGCTTTAAGCACCAGCTGTCAGAGCAGCTTACAGATCACTGCACCTGTACATAGCCCATCTGTAAACAGCCCATCTATCTACCTCATCCCCATACTGGTATTTAGTTATTTATTTTGCTCCTTTGCACCCCAGTATCTCCACCTGCACATGAATCTTCTGCCGATCTACCATTCCAGTGTTTAATTGCTATATTGTAATTACTTTGACAACTTGGCCTATTTATTTCCTTAACTTACCTCATTTGCACTCACTGTATATAGACTTTTGTTTTCTTTTGTTCTACTGTATTTGTCACGTTCTGACCTTTATTTCCTTTGTTTTGTTATTATTTAGTATGGTCAGGGCGTGAGTTGGGGTGGGCAGTCTGTTTGTTTTTCTATGATTTTGGGATTTCTACGTTTCGGCCTGGTATGGTTCTCAATCAGAGGCAGGTGTCATTAGTTGTCTCTGAGAATCATACTTAGGTAGCCTGGGTTTCACTGAGTGTTTGTGGGTGTTTGTTTCCGTGTCTGTGTTTTTCACCACACAGTACTGTTTTGGGTTACGTTCGTTCCACATTTATTGTTTTGTATTCAGTTGTGTTCATGTTGAGTATTTCTTATTAAAAGAACCATGGACACTTACCACGCCGCATATTGGTCCTACGATCCTTCTTGCCTCTCCTCTTCGGACGAAGAGGATGAAATCTCTTTCAGTATTATTGACTGTATGTTTTGTTTATTCCACGTGTAACACCGCGTTGAATGTGTCGAATTGCTACGCTTTATCTTGGCCAGGTCGCAGTTGCAACTGAGAACTTGTTCTCAACTAGCCTACCTGGTTAAATAAAGGTGAAATAAAAAAAAATTAAATAAATAAAAATAAAATAAAAAATCTGCCTGAATAAAAGAGAGAGGGAAATAAAATCTTACATGAAACTGTCTTTAGACAGACTCGTCCTTTGACATCGTGTCTGTCTTTAAAAAAAATCTCTGTTCTACTTCTATGTCTAATTCCCACTGGAAAAATAACAGGCGCAAAAATGTATTTCAAAGGTATACTGTAGTCTCTCAACAACCCTTTGTCTCTCTAAATAACATAGTGATAAAGAGAAATGACTTGTCTAAAAACTACGTATAATATACACTGCTCAAAAAAATAAAGGGAACACTTAAACAACACAATGTCACTCCAAGTCAATCACACTTCTGTGAAATCAAACTGTCCACTTAGGAAGCAACACTGAATGACAATAAATTCCACATGCTGTTGTGCAAATGGAATAGACAACAGGTGGAAATTATAGGCAATTAGCAAGACACCCCCAATAAAGGAGTGGTTCTGCAGGTGGTGACCACAAACCACTTCTCAGTTCCTATGCTTCCTGGCTGATGTTTTGGTCACTTTTGAATGCTGGTGGTGCTTTCACTCGAGTGGTAGCATGAGACAGAGTCTACAACCCACACAAGTGGCTCAGGTAGTGCAGCTCATCCAGGATGGCACATCAATGCGAGCTGTGGCAAGGAGATTTGCTGTGTCTGTCAGCGTAGTGTCCAGAGCATGGAGGCGCTACCAGGAGACAGGCCAGTACATCAGGAGATGTGGAGGAGGCCGTAGGGCAACAACCCAGCAGCAGGACTGCTACCTCTGCCTTTGTGCAAGGAGGAGCAGGAGGAGCACTGCCAGAGCCCTGCAAAATTACCTCCAGCAGGCCACAAATGTGCATGTGTCTGCTCAAACGGTCAGAAACAGACTCCATGAGGGTGGTATGAGGGACCGAGGTCCACAGGTGGGCGTTGTGCTTACAGTCCAACACCGTGCAGGACGTTTGGTATTTGCCAGAGAACACCAAGATTGGCAAATTCGCCACTGGCGCCCTGTGCTCTTCACAGATGAAAGCAGGTTCACACTGAGCACATGTGACAGACGTGACAGAGTCTGGAGACACCGTGGAGAACGTTCTGCTGCCTGCAACATCCTCCAGCATGACCGGTTTGGCGGTGGGTCAGTCATAGTGTGGGGTGGCATTTCTTTGGGGGACCGCACAGCCCTCCATGTGCTCGCCAGAGATAGCCCGACTGCCATTAGATACCGAGATGAGATCCTCGGACCGCTTGTGAGACCATATGCTGGTGCGGTTGGCCCTGGGTTCCTCCTAATGCAAGACAATGCTAGACCTCATGTGGCTGGAGTGTGTCAGCAGTTCCTGCAAGAGGAAGGCATTGATGCTATGGACTGGCCCGCCCGTTCCCCAGACCTGAATCCAATTGAGCACATCTGGGACATCGTGTCTCGCTCCATCCACCAACGCCACGTTGCACCACAGACTGTCCAGGAGTTGGCGGATGCTTTAGTCCAGGTCTGGGAGGAGATCCCTCAGGAGACCATCCGCCACCTCATCAGAAGCATGCCCAGGCGTTGTAGGGAGATCATACAGGCTTGTGGAGGCCACACACACTACTGAGCCTCATTTTGACTTGTTTTAAGGACATTACATCAAAGTTGGATCAGCCTGTAGTGTGGTTTTCCACATTAGTTTTGAGTGTGACTCCAAATCCAGACCTCCATGTGTTGATAAATTTGATTTCCATTGATAATTTGTGTGTGATTTTACATTCAACTATGTAAAGAAAAAAGTATTTAATAAGAATATTTCATTCATTCAGATCTAGGATGTGTTATTTGAGCAGTGTAGTTAATGATGGTCCAGAGTTACTGTGGGAGGGCTGAAATGTAGGGGTGCCCACCACGCTCCCTCCCTCATCTTCACTAGCTACTTGAAGCATTGTGCCTGGACATTTGGCTCTCCATGTCACCCTGTTCCAGGCCAGGTCCCAGGTTAATGAGGATCCCAGGCTGATGAGGATCCCAGACTGATGAGGATCCCAGACTGTCCCAGGTTGAGGATCCCAGGCTGATGAGGATCCCAGGCTGAGGATCCCAGGCTGATGAGGATCCCAGACTGATGAGGATCCCAGACTGATGAGGATCCCAGGCTGATGAGGATCCCAGACTGATGAGGATCCCAGGCTGATGAGGATCCCAGACTGATGAGGATCCCAGGCTGATGAGGATCCCAGGCTGATGAGGATCCCAGGTTGATGAGGATCCCAGGCTGATGAGGATCCCAGGCTGATGAGGATCCCAGGCTGATGAGGATCCCAGGCTGATGAGGATCCCAGGCTGATGAGGATCCCAGGCTGATGAGGATCCCAGGCTGATGAGGATCCCAGGCTGATGAGGATCCCAGGTTAATGAGGATCCCAGGCTGATGAGGATCCCAGGCTGATGAGGATCCCAAACTGATGAGGATCCCAGGCTGATGAGGATCCCAGGCTGATGAGGTCCCAGGCTGATGAGGATCCCAGGCTGATGGCTGATCCCAGAGGATCCCAGGTTAAGGCTGATGAGGATCCCAGAGGATCCCAGGCTGATGAGGATCCCAGACTGATGAGGATCCCAGGCTGATGAGGATCCCAGGCTGATGAGGATCCCAGACTGATGAGGATCCCAGGCTGATGAGGATCCCAGGCTGATGAGGATCCCAGGCTGATGAGGATCCCAGGCTGATGAGGATCCCAAACTGATGAGGATCCCAGACTGATGAGGTCCCAGGTTAATGAGGTCCCAGGCTGATGAGGATCCCAGGCTGATGAGGATCCCAGGCTGATGAGGATCCCTGGCTGATGAGGATCCCAGGCTGATGAGGATCCCAGGCTGATGAGGTCCCAGGCTGATGTGGTGTTGTATAGTCCAACCTTGTGTAGGTCATACTCCAGCTGGCCGGACCATCTGTCTCTCTGATTTCTTTGCTCTTGGGCGTGGCCAGCTGGGGGATGAGGGCAGGCTCCAGAGGTGGATTCGATCTGGCCAGGTGACCAAACAGTGGGAATCAGGTGGCCACCTGGCTTCTTTGAAATGTCACAGAGAGAACACACAGTGCCAGGCCAGGTAAGGTGCCTGAGGGAAGGAGAGTGAGAGAAAAAGAGAGAGCGAGAGAGGCCTGTTTGAGAGGGCTAGGTGAGTGAGGGTTAGAGGGTATGGGACTAAGGGTACAGTGGCGGAGAGCAGGTATGATGTCATAGTGAGAAGGAATGGAGATTTGGTGTGCATCTCAAATGGCACACTATTCCCTATATAGTGCACTACTTTTGACTAGGGCCCATAGATAACAGGGTGTCATTTGGGATGCATCCTTTGACCTGAGAGGTGGAGGACTATTCAGCTTCAGATACACCCTGGCCTTTAAACTACAACGAAAGTGTCACTACTGTTCTATGTCAGGATTGGGAGATTAGGTCCAACTGCATGCGTGTGTGTGTGCGTGTGTGTGTGTACTGTAGCAAGAGTACTTGTACCTGATGACGAGCTGAGTCCAGTGAGTCCAGCGACCCAGTGAGCCCAGCTACCCCAGAGTCCAGCGACCCAGAGAGCCCAGCGACCCAGAGAGCCCAGCGACCCAGTGAGCCCAGCGACCCAGAGAGTCCAGCGACCCAGAGAGTCCAGCGACCCAGTGAACCCAGCGACCCAGAGAGTCCAGTGACCCAGTGAGCCTAGCGACCCCAGAGTCCAGCAACCCAGAGAGCCCAGCGACCCAGTGAGCCCAGTGACCCAGAGAGTCCAGCGACCCAGAGAGCCCAGCGACCCAGAGAGCCCAGCGACCCAGAGAGCCCAGCGACCCAGAGAGTCCAGCGACCCAGTGAGCCCAGCGACCGAGAGAGCCCAGCGACCCAGAGCCCAGCGACCCAGAGAGGCCAGCGACCCAGAGAGCCCAGCGACCGAGAGTCCAGTGACCGAGAGAGCCCAGCGACCCAGAGTCCAGTGACCCAGAGAGCCCGCGACCCAGAGAGCCCAGCGATCCAGTGAGCCCAGCGACCCAGAGAGCCCAGCGACCCAGTGAGCCCAGCGACCCCAGAGTCCAGCAACCCAGAGAGTCCAGCGACCCAGAGAGCCCAGCGACCCAGAGAGCCCAGCGATCCAGAGAGCCCAGCGATCCAGAGTGCCCAGCGACCCAGTGAGCCCAGGGACCCAGAGCCCAGCGACCCAGAGAGCCCAGCGACCCAGAGAGCCCAGCGACCCAGAGTCCAGTGACCGAGAGAGCCTAGCGACCCAGAGCCCAGCGACACAGAGAGCCCAGCGACCCAGAGCCCAGCGACCCAGAGAGTCCAGCGACACAGAGAGTCCAGCGACCCAGAGTCCAGCGACCCAGAGAGAACCCCATCTCTCTCCTAAGGAAAGAAGGTGTTCCTAATGTTTGGTATACTCAGTACATTTGATATACTGTCAGTGGTGAAGGGGTCTTTTTCTGATCAGTCTCTGTACCATGGAAACATAGGATACAAGAAATTATATGTGAAAGATTGTTTATTACTGCAAGCCTAAAACTCAAAAGGTTAAATTATTAATTTCATAAAATCATTATAATTTTACTGTCAATGTATGCCTTACTGTACACTCTTAGAAAAAAGGGTTCCTAAAGGTTTCTTTGGCTGTCCCTGTTGGAGAACATTTTTTGGTTCCAGGTAGAAGCCTTTTGGGTTTCCTCCTGGAACCAAAAAGGCTTCTTCAAAGGGTTCTCCTATGGGGATAGCACATATTTTATATTAAAATGTTGTTTTTTACTTTAAACCCTACGATAAGTCTAGTTTAAGCCTAAATTAAGCCTAGTCCTAGACTAAAATGTGCAATCAATGGAGAAAAAACCCCATGAAATATAGGATAAGAAATGATCCCCCCTCCAAAAATCTAAGATTGGCCACAGGCCCTCTAAGAGGCGTTGGGCACCCCCTAGCCTCAGAAGCCCAGGCATCTCACACGTGAATGAGATGGGCTTCCGAGGCTAGGAGGTGCCTAACTCCTCTTAGAGGGTCTGACGTCAAGGATGGCAACACAAGACGAGGCACTCCCAATGCAGAATGCACTTGGAGTAGGATCACAGGAGTTGAGTCAGTGTGAATTAATGAAAATGCAAGGCTGTGCCACAGTGCCAAAGGGAATGGTTCATCACTGTCATCAATTCCCAGAAAAATAACACACTTAACTTAGCCCATTCTGCCATTTCGAAAAATATTGCCCATTTTGCCAATTGGGAACATTAAACCAATTACAGTAATGAACTCACTCACTATGTGGTCCCCTTCCATTTCATTCTCAGTATCCTGCTTCCCCTGCTTTTATAATTTCTCTCTCTCTAATTTCTCTCTCTTATGGTGAGACAGGGCAGTAATATTGTGATTTATCTGGGAGAGCAGTGCTGTATTAGTCTGAGAGCATTCTGCCTCCAACACACACTAAGTACTGTTTATTAATGAGCTGCTCTAGAGCCGTAGTTTCCTCTCTCCCTCCACCTAAAACCATCAGGAGAGAGACGAGTGCTAAGTGTTGTGGCTTTACAGTCTACTGGAAGTAGCCTATTGAATGAGATATCAAATGCTTTCAGGAGATTTTTTTGTTTTATCTTCAGTAATTATGCATTCGGGAAGTTTTCAGACCCCTTCACATTTTCCTCATTTTGTTACGTTACTGCGTTTACTCTCAAGGCTGTAATCACTGCCAAAGGTGCTTCAACAAAGTACTAAAGTGTCTGAATACTCTAACTCATGTAAATGTGATATTTCTAAAAACCTGTTTTTACTTTGTCATTATGGGGTATTTATTGTGTGTAGATTTGAGTCTTCTTGGGTATGACGCTACAAGCTTGGCTCACCTGTATTTGGGGAGTTACTCCCATTCGTCTCTGCAGATCCTCTCAAGCTCTGTCAGGTTGGATGGGGAGCGTCGCAGCACAGCTATTTTCAGGTCTCTCCGGAGATGTTTGATCGGGTTCAAGTCCGGGCTCTGGCTGGGCCACTCAAGGACATTCAGAGACTTGTCCCGAAGCCACTCCTGCTTTATCTTGGCTGTGTGCTTATGGTCGTTGTCCTGTTTTTTTTTACCTTTATTTAACTAGGCGAGTCAGTTAAGAACACATTCTTATTTTCAATGACGGCCTATCGGGGAACAGTTGGTTAACTGCCTTGTTCAGGGGTAGAACGACAGATTTGTACCTTGTCAGCCAGGGGATTCAATCCAGCAACCTGTTGGGAGGTGAACCTTTGTCCCAGTCTGAGGTCCTGAGTGCTCTGGAGCAGGTTTTCATCAACGATCTCTCTGTGCTTTGCTCTGTTAATCTTTCCCTCGGTCCGGACTAATCTCCCAGTCCCTGCCGCTGAAAAACATCCCTACAGCATGATGCTGCCACCACGCTTCACTGTAGGGATGGTTGGTATTGGTCAGGTGATGAGCGGTGCCTGGTTTCCTCCAGACGTGACGCTTGGCATTCAGGCCAGAGTTCAATCTTGGTTTCATCAGACCAGAGAATCTTGTTTCTCATGGTCTGCGAGTCCTTTAGGTGCCTTTTGGCAAACTCCAACCGGTCTGTCATGTGCCTTTTACTGAGGAGTGGTTTCCGTCTGGCCACTCTAGCATAAAGGCCTGATTGGTGGAGTGCTGCAGAGATGGTTGTTATTCTGGAACTTTCTCCCATCTCCACAGAAGAACTCTGGAGCTCTGTCAGAGTGACCATTGGGTTCTTGGTCACCTCCCTGACCAAGGCCCACCTCCCCCGATTGCTCAGTTTGGCCGGGTGGCCAGCTCCAGGAAAAGTTCCCAAACTTTTGTCGGGCCACTGCGTTCTTGGGGACCTTCAATGCTGCAGAAATGTTTTGGTATCATTCCCCAGAACTGTGGCCCGACACAATCCTGTCTCGGTGCTCTACGGATAAATCGTCTGACCTCATGGCTTGGTTTTTGCTCTGACATGCACTGTCAACTGTGGGATCTTATATAGACAGGTGTGTGCCTTTCCATATCATGTCCAATCAATTAAATTTACCACAGGTGGACTCCAATCAAGTTGTTAAAACATCTCAAGGACAATCAATGGAAACAGGATGCACCTGAGCTTAATTGAGTCTCATAGCAAAGGGTCTGTTTTCACTTTGTAATTATTGGGAATTGTGGGTAGATTGATGAGGACATTTTTATTTAACTGATTTTAGAATAAGGCTGTAACATAACAAAGTGTGGAAAAAGTCAAGTGGTCTGAATACTTTACAAATGCACTGTATACAAAGTATGTGGACACCCCTTCAAATTAGTGGATTTGGCTATTTCAGCCACTCCCGTTGCTGACAGGTGTGTAAAATTGATCACAGAGCCATGTAATCTCCAAAGAAAAAAATTGGCAGAAGAATGGCCTTACTGAAGAGCTCAGTGACTTTCAAAGTGGCACTGTAATAGGATGCCACCTTTCCAAAAAGTCAGTTCGTAAATTTCTGCCCGGCTAGAGCTGCCCCTAAGTGTTGTTATTGGGAAGTGGAAACATCTAGGAGCAATAATGGCTCAGCCACAAAGTGGTAGGCCACACAATCTCGCAGAACGGGACCGCCAAGTGCTGAAGTGAGTAGCATGTAAAAATTGTCTGTCCTTGGTTGCAACACTCACTACTGTCATGACGTTGACCTGTTGGGGGAGGTTTATGACCCCATAAATACATTTCCCTTTTTCCTCTCTCTACTCTATTGAAAATCCCTTCGTTAACATAGAGAGTCTGGTAACATCAAAAGGAGGGAAACTGAACCATATTTCGGTAATCCAACCAGTTGAAAATATGCGTTGGTACTTAATGAATATGATGTCAGATCAGTTGGCGTCTGAGACATTATTACTGATGATAGGACAACATAAACAGTATCTTGGAAAATCTTCACATTCTAGTTATCAGATTCACATGGAATTGTTGTGCAATTTAAATGTTTAAATATGAAACTATTTGTGAAAAGATTACATGTCATTTTTAGCTTCTTAATGAGAGAACGGTTTGTCATAAGAACACCACTCTGCTCACTCAGAGGCCCCACCCAAGTGAACAGGCATGGGTTGTAACCTATGAAACAGGCCCTTCTTTCACCACCATATAAACCCGTTGACGAAAATTAAACTTCCTGTTCCGAGGACGTGGTTCCTATGTTAAAAAGGCTCAGATAATAACCTAACGAAATTAGCATCGTGTTCAATGTTCATCGCTCATCAACTCATCCCTGACCGCTGGCTACGTCCCTTCCGTCTTCAAGAGAGCGAGAGTTGCACCCCTTCTGAAAAAACCTACACTCGATCCCTCCGATATCAACAACTACAGACCAGTATCCCTTCTTTCTTTTCTCTCCAAAACTCTTGAACGTGCCGTCCTTGGCCAGCTCTCCCGCTATCTCTCAGAATGACCTTCTTGATCCAAATCAGTCAGGTTTCAAGACTAGTCATTCAACTGAGACTGCTCTTCTCTGTATCACGGAGGCGCTCCGCACTGCTAAAGCTAACTCTCTCTCCTCTGCTCTCATCCTTCTAGACCTATCGGCTGCCTTCGATACTGTGAACCATCAGATCCTCCTCTCCACCCTCTCCGAGTTGGGCATCTCCGGCGCGGCCCACGCTTGGATTGCGTCCTACCTGACAGGTCGCTCCTACCAGGTGGCGTGGCGAGAATCTGTCTCCTCGCCACGCGCTCTCACCACTGGTGTCCCCCAGGGCTCTGTTCTAGGCCCTCTCCTATTCTCGCTATACACCAAGTCACTTGGCTCTGTCATAACCTCACATGGTCTCTCCTATCATTGCTTTGCAGACGACACACAATTAATCTTCTCCTTTCCCCCTTCTGATGACCAGGTGGCGAATCGCATCTCTGCATGTCTGGCAGACATATCAGTGTGGATGACGGATCACCACCTCAAGCTGAACCTCGGCAAGACGGAGCTGCTCTTCCTCCCGGGGAAGGACTGCCCGTTCCATGATCTCGCCATCACGGTTGACAACTCCATTGTGTCCTCCTCCCAGAGCGCTAAGAACCTTGGCGTGATCCTGGACAACACCCTGTCGTTCTCAACCAACATCATGGCGGTGGCCCGTTCCTGTAGGTTCATGCTCTACAACATCCGCAGAGTACGACCCTGCCTCACACAGGAAGTGGCGCAGGTCCTAATCCAGGCACTTGTCATCTCCCGTCTGGATTACTGCAACTCGCTGTTGGCTGGGCTCCCTGCCTGTGCCATTAAACCCCTACAACTCATCCAGAACGCCGCAGCCCGTCTGGTGTTCAACCTTCCCAAGTTCTCTCACGTCACCCCGCTCTCTCCACTGGCTTCCAGTTGAAGCTCGCATCCGCTACAAGACCATGGTGCTTGCCTACGGAGCTGTGAGGGGAACGGCACCGCAGTACCTCCAGGCTCTGATCAGGCCCTACACCCAAACAAGGGCACTGCGTTCATCCACCTCTGGCCTGCTCGCCTCCCTACCACTGAGGAAGTACAGTTCCCGCTCAGCCCAGTCAAAACTGTTTGCTGCTCTGGCCCCCCAATGGTGGAACAAACTCCCTCACGACGCCAGGACAGCGGAGTCAATCACCACCTTCCGGAGACACCTGAAACCCCACCTCTTCAAGGAATACCTAGGATAGGATAAGTAATCCTTCTCACCCCCCCCTTAAATGATTTAGATGCACTATTGTAAAGTGGCTGTTCCACTGGATGTCAGAAGGTGAATTCACCAATTTGTAAGTCGCTCTGGATAAGAGCGTCTGCTAAATGACTTAAATGTAAATGTAAATGTGAAGGTGACTATCGACACGCCAAAAAGATGAATTTCTACTATAACCAGCCAGAATATAGCATGAGCATATAGCATGGAAACCTGGTATGAACTTTGAACTCTTATTCACTAAAGAAGTGATACCCTCTCCGCCCGCTAAACGTGGGCTAGGAGAGGACGGACAGAGTATCCATTCTACCATGCTCCAGTTCACCACTAGACATTCTTCAGAGTACCAGAGATCCATGCTGGACAAACCTGCCTTCTATCTACGACCCATCTACTGAAGCGCAGCTCAGAGTAAATATTTTTAGCATTTTCCTTTTTCAAATGGACAGTTATTTAGAATGCATAAGATACTGTATTTACGATAACATAGCTGCCTACGGCCCGATAGAGACACAAAACCTTTTTGCTCCTCAGTCTTCCCGCTCTTTCACTCAAACCCAATCCCCTTTCTTTGTGTAACAAGCTGTCATATCTGTTCCGTATGCTTGGGACATTTTCCATTATGACATGATTTGTAATCAAGATATGATACATTCTGTGCATATGTAATTCTGTGTGATTATTTAGGTATATAGCAAATAAATAATAAAACCAAATTTTGTATTGCTGATTCAACTTGTTAGCTAGGGTTCGTGAAGATAACCAAGAATTTACAACTTTTAGATGAGACTAAATAAAGCGATTATTAAATATTGACTGCTACTGATGTAAAATATTACTAGGTCTTTAAGAGTTTATTCGGAAGATAATAGCTCTATAAACATTCTTTCATGGTGCCCCAACTTTCTAGTTAATTACATTTACATGATTAGCTTAATCAGGTAATATTAATTACAGAGAAATTATTTTATAGAATAGCATGTCATATCACTTAATCCGGCATAGCCAAAGACACAACACTACCGAGTTCCAAACTCCCTCTGGAAGCAACGTCAGCACAATAACTTTTTGTCAGAAGCAGCCGCACACAAGCTTAAGATCACCATCCACAAAGCTTGTCGTCATTTGATTCTGGAGCAGTGGAAACGCGTTCTCTGTAGTGATGAATCACGCTTCACCACCTGGCAGTCCGACAGACAAATCTGGGTTTGGTGGATGCCAGAAGAACACTACCTGCCCCAATGCATAATGCCAACTGTAAAGTTTGGCAGAGGAGGAATAATGGTCTGGGGCAGTTTATGGTTCGGGCTAGGCCCCTTAGTTCCAGTGAAGGGAAATCTTAATGCTACAGCATACCATGACATTGTAGATTATTCTGTGCTTCCAACTTTGTGGCAACAGTTTGAGGAAGCCCCTTTCCTGTTTCAGCATGACAATGCCCCCATGCACAAAGTGAGGTCCATACAGAAACGATGTGGAAGAACTTGACTGGCCTGCACAGAGCCCTGACCTCAACCCCATCGAACACCTTTGGGATGAAATGGACAGCTGACTGTGAGCCAGGTCTAATTGCTCAACATCAGCACCCGACCTCACTAATGCTCTTGTGGCTGAATGGAAGCAAGTCCCCACAGCAATGGTCCAACATCTAGTGGAAAGCCTTCCCAGAAGAGTGGAGGCTGTTATAGCAGCAATGTTCCAACATCTAGTGGAAAGCCTTCCCAGAAGAGTGGAGGCTGTTATAACAGCAATGTTCCAACATCTAGTGGAAAGCCTTCCCAGAAGAGTGGAGGCTGTTATATCAGCAATGTTCCAACATCTAGTGGAAAGCCTTCCCAGAAGAGTGGAGGCTGTTATATCAGCAATGTTCCAACATCTAGTGGAAAGCCTTCCCAGAAGAGTGGAGGCTGTTATATCAGCAATGTTCCAACATCTAGTGGAAAGCCTTCCCAGAAGAGTGGAGGCTGTTATAGCAGAAGAGTGGAGGCAATGTTTCCAACATCTAGTGGAAAGCCTTCCCAGAAGAGTGGAGGCTGTTATAGCAGCAATGTTCCAACATCTAGTGGAAAGCCTTCCCAGAAGAGTGGAGGCTGTTATAACAGCAAAGGGGGACAAAATACATAGTAATGCCCTTGATTTTGTATTGAGATGTTGGATGAGCAGAAGTATCAATACTTACCAGACAAGAATTGATTAAAATTCTTCAACTGTTCGTTCAACCCTTAGAAATGGTTGAACTTGGAAAAACACAGAACATACAGGTGATAAGAATACACAGGACAATTGAATGACCAGGCTAGAAACCAGGGTTGGGGTCAATTCTCGTTTAATTCCAGTCAATTCAGAAAGAAATTCCAATTCCAAATTTTCCTAATTGAAAAGCATTGCAGATCATTTTAATTTCAGTGTATTTCCTGGATTAATCCCAACCCTGCTAGAAACAAACCACATTGAAATGGTTTAATCCAATCCGTCCTGCAATACAACATCATGATCTGGCAGAACAAATTCAAAGAACTGTACAGTATTATACAGAGCAATGATTACATGGAATTCCCTTCCATCTCATATAGCACAAGTGAACAGCAAACCTGGTTTCAAAAAAACAAACAAAGCAACACCTCACAACGCTTCTCCCCCATGTGACCTACTTGTTGAGTGTAAGTATTGACATGTGTAACTGTTAGATGAGCACACACACACACACATTACATGTTCATGTTTTTAAAGGTATGTCAACTGTAAAGTATTTAGTCTGTAATGTATTTTTCGTTGTGTTGGACCCCAGTAAGACTAGCTGTCACCATTGGCATCAACTAATGGGAATCCTAATCAAATCAAAACCACCACCTACTGGAAACAGTAATACAGTGCAGCTCATATGCTCACTATTTACACCATACAGACTGTATCTATAAATAATTAGAATATGTGAAGAAACAATAAGTAAACTACCACGATACATTATTAGATTGTCAGTACTGTGTGATTAAATAAACTATCACAATACATTATTAGACTGTAGGGAACTAAGTGATTAAATAAACTATCACAACACATGATTAGACTGTCAGTACTGTGTGATTAAAAAAGGAGCATCAACTCATCTGTCATACAACAGCAACAACAGATACTGTATGCGTAAGACATGTACAGTACCAGTCAAACATTTGGACACCTACTCATTCAAGTGTATTTGTACATTTTTACTTTTTTCTACATTGTAGAACAATAGAAAGACATCAAAACTATGAAATAACACATACGGAATCATGCATGCGGGTCCTGTGTGGCTCAGTCGGTAGAGCATGGCGCTTGCAACGCCAAGCGTCATGGGTTCGATTCCCGCTGGGGCCACCCATATGTAAAAGTAGTGGCCCCAGCCGACTTGTAAGTCGCTTTGGACAAAAGCGTCTGCTAAATGGGATATATTATGCACACGCTTGGGATTCTCTCAATCAGCTTCACCTGGAATGCTTTTCCAACAGTCTTGAAGGAGTTCCCATATATGCTGAGCACTTGTTGGCTGCATTTCCTTCAATTTGCGATCCAACTCATCCCAAACCATCTCAATTGGGTCAAGGTCGGGTGATTGTGAAGGTCAGGTCATCTGATGCAGCACTACATCACTCTCCTTCTTGGTCAAATAGTCCTCACACTGCCTGGAGTTGTTGGGTCATTGTCCTGTTGAAAAACAAATTATAGTCCCACTAAGCTCAAACCAAATGGGATGGCGTATCGCTGCAGAATGCTGTTGTAGCCATGCTGGTTAAGTGTGCCTTGAATTCAAAATAAATCACAATCAGTGTCACCAGCACAGCACGGCCACACCATCACACCTCCTCCTCCATGCTTCACGGTGGGAACCACACATGCGATCATCCGCTCACCTACTCTGCGTCTCACAAAGACACGGTGGTTGGAACCAAAAATCTAATTTGGATTTATCCGACCAAAGGAAAGATGAGCAACTGACATTTGACCGGAGGAAGTGTTTCTTGGCCCAGGCAAGTCTCTTCTTCTTCTTGGTATCCTTTAGTAGTGGTTTCTTTGTAGCAATTCAACCATGAAGGGCTGATTCAGGCAGTCTTCTCTGAACAGTTGATGTTGATGTATCTGTTACTTGAACTCTGTGAAGCATTTATTTGACTGCAATTTCTGAGGCTGGTAACTCTAATAAACTTATCCTCTGCAGCAGAGATAACTCTGAGTCTTCCTTTCCTGTGGCAGTCCTCATGAGAGCCAGTTTCATCATAGCCTTGATGGTTTTTGCAAGTGCACTTGAAACTTTCAAAGTTCTTGAAATGTCCCATATTGACTGACCTTCATGTCTTAAAGTGAGGATGGACTGTCATTTCTCTTTGCTTATTTGAGCTGTTCTTGCCATAATATGGACTTGGTCAATAAACAAATAGGCCTATATTCTGTATACCACCCTTACATTGTCACAACACAACTGATTTGGTCAAACACATTAAGAGGGAAAGAAATACCACAAATGTACTTTTAACAAGGCACACCTGTTAATTGAAATGCATTCCAGGTGACTACCTCATGAAGCTGGTTGAGAGAATGCCAAGAGTGTGCAAAGCTGTCATAAAGGCAAAGGGTGGATACTTTGATGAATCTAAAATATGTTGATTTGTTTACATGATTCCATATGTGTTATTTCATAGTTTTGATGTTTTCACTATTATTCCACAATTTAGTTAATTGTAAATATAAAAACCCTTGAGTAGGTGTGTACTATTCTTCTGATTGGTACTGTATAACCACAATTGTTATCAATACAATTACTCAAAATACATTGTGAAAATGGCAGCACAAAGCAATGGAAAATGTAAATTCCTTCACTCATCTGTCAGCTAAATCCCAGTGTGAAGCGACAAATTATTTTTTACTTTAATTGGTGAAACTAAATCCCCAAGCTGCCAGCACACCATAGCTGTTGCCTTCACTCAGTCTAAATCATCTGTGACCAATAGCCTGTTTGTGTGTGCGTACTTGTATTGCTATCCTTGTGGGTACCAGTAATCACTAAGTCTCCACAGGGATAGTAAAACAAAGAAAATTCTCCCTTGTGGGTACATTTCCCACATCCCCACGATGACAAAGGCTATTTTAAGGTTAGGGATTAAGGTTAGGGTTAGAATCATGGTTTAGGGGTTAGGGGAAAAGGATTTTGAATGGAAATCAATTTTAGCTCCCCACAAGGATAGTAAAACACATGGTGTGTGTGTGTTCTCTGTCATGCGTGGAAAATTAAATAGGTCCCTCTGTCATGCAGAGATTCCCACACTAAAAAGGCACTGCATGGTCAATCCGACATCTGCATTGGCTGTGCAGCATTTACGGCCTCTGCAGAAGTCATAGCATTTATACTTCTTGTGCTTCACAGAGCAGTGTAGAGCTGTTGTCAAGGAAGTTTTCAAGGAAGTGTCTTTGTGTTTATACAGGACCTCCCGCCCCCACCTACCATCAACCAATCATGGCAATGCTGAGCTATAGTATATGCAGCCCTCTATATTGTTGAAAAATTTGGGAGGTGCATGGCAATGCGGTACAGAGATCAATTTGGCCTATGCATGTCTCTGGAGGCTCCGCATCGCGTCACCCCCTTCATTTGGAGCATCCAACCACATTTTCGGATCAAGCATAAAGGTTTTAAAGATTTGTTTCTGTCACCCACCAACCATGTTCTGGTATCCTCCTGGGGTACTTGCCAGCCAGAGCCACACACACACACCGTCTTTAGACAGGGAGCCTAATTATATATTTTTCCACAAATTGGTATTTTGACCAATTAGATCAGCTCTGAAAAAGATCTAATGAGATTGGTCAAAAGACCAACTAGTGGTAGAAGTATCAGAATTGGGCTGCCTGTCTAAACAAAGCCAAACAAACACACACGGTGCAACAAGCCATCAGTGAATGATGGCTGGCTGTATGAGGGAGATTCTCTAGAAGCGTGCAAAGTACTAACAATTATTTAAGCTTTGACCAATCCCCGAGGTTTGTAAGACCCTGGGTTTAATAATAATTAGGCAAAGACTCAGCTTATGCAAAAGGCCTGTACAGTTTATTCAGAGAACTTCTAAAGTCCATAATACAAAGACATGCCATTTTATAACTCACCCCCTCCCTACCTACCACACGCACATACAGACACACAAACAGTAGGTGGGATGTATCTTTCCCCACAGTTCTCACCACTCGTTTATCACTACCAAGCTGGCAGTTCCATCCTCCTGAGATTAGAGGGACCTTGACGGGACTCCCTTTCCTGCCGTAAGTTTCTCCGTTCTAGCCAGGTCAGGTCATACATAGTTAAATTGTTCTCTGTATTTTCTTAGTCACACACACATTTCTACTTGTCTCGACCAAACCTTATTAGACTGAAGTTTATCATTCTAATTCATTATACATGTTACATAATGTAATAATTACTAATAGTTACGTTTGTATAATTATTCATTATATATCTTACATAATCTCATAATTACCTTTCAGGGTGGAATTCTTTAGTCATTACCTTAAACATATAAATTCCCTTATCATAGTGGAAGAGTTCCCTCTGATGTAGCAGCAAGTTCTCAAGTGGGACAAAAGTTCCACACTAAAGCCGGTAACGGGAGATTGCTATGAGAGGGAAGACGGGGGATGGAGGATGAGGGCTGTAGAGGTAAGAGGGAAAGTGGGCATTTTTGCCCTCCTGCATCTTTTTATACACAGAAGATAGCCACTGAAAATTATCACACCTTTTATCTGTCTCTCTGTGAGCGCCGATAACTTCAGAACAAAGTTGACGACAAATAAAGTTGCCAATATCTTTGCAATTGATACAAACATTTAAAAACTGAAAACCGAGATGACTGCATTAGAATATTGTCATAATTATTATTACGTGATTAACTAATAATGTTAATGTAATTAACTAGGAAGTCGGGGCACCAAAAGAAAATCTTCAGATTACAAAGTCATAATTTTCCTAATATAACTTTTCAGATATTTAAATATCTGATCAATCAGTCTTCTAATTAATGAATTATTCTTTACCTCTCGTTAGTCTCATTCCAAACAGCATAAGTTGGTTATCTGCACAAACCCAGCCTTCACTATGAATCCTCCATACATCAATTGTCTTGACACTTGTACCAGAGAGGTTAAGTGTTAGAACATTGTTTCAGGCTTCTCATGTGAAGGGGGGCCCGGATGGGAGCTGTTTGACTAAGGGGCCTGCCTGCAGCCTCATTCTCAGTCACGCGCTTTCACATAAGAGCGACCTGCGTTCCATTGCTTTTCTAAAGACAATGGAATTCTCCGGTTGGAACATTGTTGAACTTTTATGATAACAACATCCTAAAGATCTATTCTATACTTAGTTTGACAAGTTTCTTAGACCTGTAATATAACTTTTTGAACATTTCGTCCGAATGGACCAGATCGCGCTGTTGGATTTGTATACCAAAAGCCCTAACAAAAAAAGCTATTGGACATAAATGGACATAAATGATGGACATTATCGAACAAAACAAGCATTTATTGTGGAACTGCGATTCCTGGGAGTGCATTCGGATGAAGATCAAAGGTAAGTGAATATTTATAATGCTATTTATGAATAATGTTGACTACGCAACATGGCGGATATTTCTCTGGCTGGTTTGGGCTCTGAGCGCCGTTCTCAGATTATGCTTTTTCCCTAAAGTTAAAAAAAAATCTGACACAGCGGTTGCATAAAAGAGAAGTGTATCTAAAGTTCCATGTATAATAGTTGTATTTTCATCAACATTTATTATGAGTATTTCTGTGAATTCATGTGGCTCTCTGCAATACCACTGCATGTTTTGGAACTACTGAACGTAACATGTCAATGTAAAATAAGATTTTTGGATATAAATATGAACTTTACAGAACAAGACATACATGTATTGTGTAACATGAAGTCCTATGAGTGTCATCTGATGAAGATCATCAAAGGTTAGTGATTCATTTTATCTCTATTTGTGCTTTATGTGACTCCTCTCTTTGGCTGGAAAAATGGCTGGCTTTTTCTGTGAGTTGGTGGTGACCTAACATAATTGTTTGGGGCTTTCGCTGTAAAGCATTTTTGAAATCACTGTGGCTGGATTAACAAGAATTTTATCTTTAAAATGGTGCTTAATACTTGTTTGAGAAATTTGATTTGTGTTTGATTTGTATTTGGCGCCCTGCAATTTCATTGGCTGTTGGCGAGGGGTTCCGCTCGACAGGTTAATATAATTATTATAATTGAAAAGCTAATCCTTTGCACATGAACGCTCACTCATTTGGGAATAATTGCTATCAATATATATATTTACGCTCAGTGTGTCGTCATGATGGAACGGCAGGGTAGCCTAGTGGTTAGAGCGTTGGACTAGTAACCGAAAGGTTCCAAGTTCGAGCCCCTGAACAGGCAGTTCACCCACTGTTCCTAAGCCGTCATTGAAAATAAGAATTTGTTCTTAACTGACTTGCCTAGTAAAATAAAGGTAAAATTAAAAATAAAAAAATAGATCTGTTGGAATCGTCCGTCTTTCTGTTGGAAAATTCATCTGAACTTCTCTTTGCGTCCCTGGAGTCTCATGGTTCAACTGAAGTATCAATTCTCATTCAGAAATGTTCTTATAGAATGGTTGTCGATCTTCGCATTCAGTCGACATAAATTCTAGCTGCAGACCAGTAATTAGTATCAAAGATATGCTCTTATTCTGTTAGTATCGGTAGTCTCAGAGTTTAACCATTTCCACCAGTGTAGCCAATGCTCCACGTGGTTTGGTTAGGAATTCAACAACCGAGGAATGCATGGTCTCTACTCAAACCTGAGCCCTCTCGGTAATCAAGGTACGCATGGTCTGAAGTGGGCTTCTCAAGGCGGGGGTTATATTCGGAACAGCATAAAAGGCTGTCCCATGACGCCAAATCAATGTCTGTGCTCATGGGGGCGGGCCAATGACTTAGTGAAACTTTAAAGGAAATTGGATTCTCTTTCATTAAACAGTTTAAAATCACATTACATAATTTCACAAATAGTTTAATCTTTACTCATTCATTTTATACAATAATTAGATGCAAACTCATAACGGAGGCTCCTGGATAAACAGAGTTATGGTAATGTGGCTGTATTGTCTCTCATGAGGTCACAAACATGAGACAAAATGGACCGGTCGTAGCTGGATTCTCCACCGACCATTTACACATTCTCCAAAACATGGATATTGTTCAGTTCTTAAGTTCTGTGAGGTAGAATAAATTCCTTTGTTCTACTGTGAAATTCTCTCTCTCTAAACTGCAGAAGGGAGAGTCTCCTCCAGGAATTTACAACCTGAGATAACAGTACCTGGGTTTAAGAGGGAGAGCGGGGGAAGGCACTTGCTATACCCAAAGAAGGCCACGTGATGACAATAAACAGTAGGCCATGTGCCTATTTCAATCATTGAAATAGCCTGCATTTCATTCTCAATCAATTCAGTTATATTCTGCTACTTGTATACTACTGTCTGTAATTTCTCTCATTATAAACTCAGCAAAAAAAGAAAAGTCCCATTTTCAGGACTCTGTCTTTCAAAGATAATTCATAAAAATCCAAATAACTTCACAGATCTTCATTGTAAAGGGTTGAAACACTGTTTCCCATGCTTGTTCAATGAACCATAAACAATTAATGAACATGCACCTGTTAAGAGACTAACAGCTTACAGATGGTAGGCAATTAAGGTCACAGTTACGAAAACTTAGGACACTAAAGATACCTTTCTACTGACTCTAAAAAACACCTAACGAAAGATGTCCAGGGCCCCTGCTCATCTGTGTGAACGTGCCTTAGGCATGCTGAAAGGAGTCATGAGGACAGCACATGTAGCCAGGGAAATAAAATGCAAAGTCCATACTACAAGGCACCGAAAACAGCGCTACAGGGAGACAGGATGGACAGCTGATCGTCCTCGCAGTGTCAGACAATGTGTAATAACACCTGCACAGGATCGGTACATCACACCTGAGGGCCAGGTACAGGATGGCAATAACTGCCTGAGTTACACCAGGAACGCACAATCCCTCAGACTGTCCACAATAGGCTGAGAGAGGCTGGACTGAGGGCTTGTAGGCCTGTTGTAAGGCAGGTCCTCACCAGACATCCCCGGCAACAACGTCACCTATGGGCACAAACCCACCGTCGCTGACCCAGACAGGACTGCTCTTCACTGACGAGTCACGGTTTTGTCTCACCAGGGGTGATGGTCGGATTCGCGTTTATCGTCAAAGGACTGAGCATTACACAGAGGCCTGTACTCTGGAGCGGGATTGATTTGGAGGTCATGGTCTGGGACAGTGTGTCACAGCATCATCAGACTGAGCTTGTTGTCATTGCAGGCAATCTCAAAGCTGTGCGTTACAGGGAAGAAATCCTCCTCCCTCATGTGGTACCCTTCCTGCAGGCTCATCCTGACATGACCCTCCAACATGACAATGCCACCAGCCATACTGCTCGTTCTGTGCGTGATTTCCTGCAAGACAGGAATGCTCTGCCATGGCCAGCGAAGAACCCGGATCTCAATCCCATTGAGCATGTCTGGGACGTGTTGGATCGGAGGGTGAGGGCTAGGGCTATTCCCCTCAGAAATGTCCGGGAACTTGCAAGTGCCTTGGTGGAAGAGTGGGGTAACATCTCACAGCAAGAACTGGCAAATCTGGTGCAGTCCATGAGGAGATGCACTGCAGTGGTTAATGCAGCTGGTGGCCACACCAGATACTGACCGTTACTTGTGATTTTGACCCCACCATTTTGTTCAGAGACACATTATTCCATTTCTGTTAGTCACATGTCTGTGGAACTTGTTCAGTTTCTCAGTTGTTAACTTAAGTTCATACAAATATTTACACGTTAAGTTTACTGAAAATAAACGTAGTTGACAGTGAGGACATTTATTTTTTTGCTGAGTTTGTCATGTTGCCTAACAAGCTCAGTAAAAAAAATAAACGTCCTCTCAATGTCAACTGCGTTTATTTTCAGCAAACTTAACATGTTTAAGTACCAAATCTTGATTTAGTGCATTGTCGTTTGTATTGAGAAATAATTATAAATGTTAATGTAAGCTTTGAATGGACAACGCTGATCCGAACCCAATCCTCAAACAACAGTTCTCTCTGCATGGTGTTTTGGGAAATGCATATTGCATTTTCGGCCATTGGAATGACAGATTACATCCTGTGTGGCTCAGTCGGTAGAGCATGGCGCTTGCAACGCCAAGCGTCGTGGGTTCGATTCCCGCTGGGACCACCCATATGTAAAAGTAGTGGCCCCAGCCGACTTGTAAGTCGCTTTGGACAAAAGCGTCTGCTAAATGGGATATATATAGATGCATCGTTAAAACACTCTTAAGCCTAAATTCCATCCCTATCGGGAAACCGAGCCCTGGTCCAGACAGCTAGCGTCTCATTCTGTCTCACACATCAGACACTGCTGTGTGCTATTAGCTTGCGGACCTGGTTACACTGTCAGAGCAGCAGACACCTCAGACCACATGACCAGTCTCTCCCTCTCTGTGTACTTCTGACCAGGGGCTGATGAGGAATAAAACAATCTCATCACCAATCAGTCATGGGGAAATCATTAGGAACCAGCTCAAATGTGATACCGGACAGGAGGATATTGCAATGGAGGACAGTGTTAATTTTTGTAACATTTATTTAACTAGGCAAGTCAGTGGTCATTCCGGTCTCACACCAGATGACCACATGATGAATCCTAGAGTGATGCTGCAAATCAATACCTTCTGGGGTGAATGAATCACAACATGAACCATGTGACAAAATGCCCCAATCAAAACAATTCACTGCCACCCTGTCACTTCCATCAGCAGTGAGACCGTGAGGCTGAGACCCAGACTGCAGACCAGTAGAGCTGCAGGCACATAGACTATCTAGCACCGTCTGTGTGACATGACAAGACAGCGGTGTCTGGAGGACTGATTCACTGTCATCTCAGCATGCTAGTTGCACCAGCTTGTCTGAACAGGTCAAAGCTAGCCTGGTTCCAAACCCATGCGCTGTAACATCACAAATGGCCATAGGAGTCAGCCAGACAACTCAAACAGATCCTGAACCGCAGCTCAAATCGAATTTTATTGGTCACATACACGTTAACAGATGTTATTGCGGGTGTAGCGAAATGCTTGTGTTTCTAGCTCCAGCTGCCTGCTTTTCTCTGCAGCCTCCTCACAGGCCAGTCTGGTAAGGTGTCGTACAGTCCATCAGTATGCACTAACACATAGCAAAGGCCAGGACAAGTGTCATACCAATTAACCTGGCTGAAATGTTGCATGGAATTCTGTTACACGTGTTCATTAAGATTCTCTCTGCTGGGCCAGTGCAGACTTGAGTGACCTCGTGATGGTAGATTCTGATTGGTCCCACGCTGTGACGCATCCAGGCTCTTCGTAGAGATGTTCACTATGACTGGTTTTAATTTGATCTGCCAGGGAACGCTGGACAATTCAAGGACAATTCAAAATGACCATAAGGACGAGCACACAATCTTCAGGGAAGAGGTCCTCCACAAAATTAAACAATTGTTTAAAACATTTGCATTAGTGCAACAGCACACTATTACAACAGAAAATATTTTTATAATTAAGGTCTAGTATGATTGGCTATAGTTTGTTTCAAATGAAGTATGATTGGCTATATTTAGTTTCAGATGAAGTATGATTGGCTATAGCTTATTTCAAATGAAGTATGATTGGCTATATTTAGTTTCAGATGAAGTATGATTGGCTATAGCTTGTTTCAAATGAAGTATGATTGGCTATATTTAGTTTCAGATGAAGTATGATTGGCTATAACTTGTTTCAGATGAAGTATGATTGGCTATAGCTTTTTCAGATGAAGTATGATTGGCTATATTTAGTTTCAGATGAAGTATGATTGGCTATAGCTGGTTTCTGATTAACTATGATTGGCTATATCTTGTTTCAGATGAAGGGTGATATAGGTTTCAATATATAATAATGTTAAGAGACAAATGGGACTCCATTTTATGCATTTATTCATGTAGTTATTTCACTCTGATTCAAAGGCTCAAGGCGGGGTCAGCGATTTAATAGCCAAAAATACTCTAGAATTTGTGGTTAATTTCATCTCCTTTCCTTTCTTGTTCTCATTTGTTTTCCTTCCTTAAAAATGCCACAAAACTTTGAAAAGTGCATTTCTTTGAATTTCTTCAAAACGTGTTTTTTCTCTCTCTCTCTTTCTCCTTCTTCCCCATAAAAATGTCAACCCCCCCTCAAGGCGTATGAGGTCACAAATTCGCAAAAAGAAACAGCCAACATTTTTTCCCCAAAGGTTTTATAACCATCCTGTTCTCACACACAAACAACCTTCTCCTTTTTACACAGCCAGAGAAGAACAACAAAGAAAAATAAACTCCCAAACCTTTTGTACAGAGAAATCAAACTAAATGGAGAAAATGTCTTATATTAGTCCAGGTTTTTATCCTCAATACACCCTCTCAGGTTTCTGCCATTCTAATGTGGAAGGGGAGGGAGACATACCAGGCACAGGTCTGTGTCTATTGACATGAGGCTCTGTGTGTAGTAGGTAATATCAGTCAGTCAGTTAATCATACCGCGCTGCTGGTCCGTCTGTTTCTTTATATGGATTAGGAACCAGTTGTATGTCTAGAGGCCATTTTTCCAGTCATCCAGTAATGTCTGACAGTGCGAGTGTGTGTGTGACAATGTGTCTGTGTGTCATCAGCTTGAATCTGTCAGAGTATGCAAGTCTAAATTGTGTTTGTATGTGTGTGTGTGTGTTGAGTCTCTGTGTGGGTGGGTCTAAGCCAGTCCGAATCCCTCGGAGCATTCCTGAATGGCCAGCAGCAGCATGTGCCTCAGCTTCTCATAGCTCTCGTAGGCTGGGAGGTCCAGCTGGTTGAAGCTACAGGAGAAGAGACAAATGGTTTGTAAGAGAATTGAGAATGGTAGCTCTTTACCTGAGTACCTGAATTTCTATCATATCGACCTGGCTGAATGGAAACTTCAAATCTACATGAATAACTACATTATTTTGACATCAATCCATCAGTATTCATTAATGGTACCAGGTGTGAGCTGTGTGGCTGTATAGGTCTTTACCAGGTGTGAGCTGTGTGGCTGTATAGGTCTTTACCAGGTGTGAGCTGTGTGGCTGTATAGGTCTTTACCAGGTGTGAGCTGTGTGACTGTATAGGTCTTTACCAGGCGTGAGCTGTGTGACTGTATAGGTCTTTACCAGGTGTGAGCTGTGTGGCTGTATAGGACTTTACCAGGCGTGAGCTGTGTGGCTGTATAGGACTTTACCAGGTGTGAGCGGACGGTAGGCGGTCGGTGGAGCGGTCGTCGCGGTGGATCTGGAACTTCTGTATTCCGTTCATGCCCTCCAGCGCTGCGAAGCCCTGCAGAGGAACCTTGGACGTGCCCGTCACAAACTGCAGGAACTTGGCTCTGTCCGCCTGGTCGAAGGAACGCAGGGCCCGCCAGAACCACTGGATCTGAGGTGACGGGGAGGAACGGTCAGGGTCACAGCCTCACTACACTGACCAGTAGCACATCTATATGAATGCATAGTATATAATACAACCAACAGACTATCATTTGGCATTGTGGGACATTGTTGGTCCTGGGTCAAATTCATCAGGCACCAAACAAAAGACAAGTGACTAAAAAAGGGAGGGACTACCGGAACTTGTCCAATAAAAAAAACTCATTTGTTTTCCGTTGCAATTTTGAATATGCCCCTGGTGTGTGCATCTATGTCTCTACCTGTATGGATCTGGACTGGTACTCGGTGTGTGTCTCTACCTGTATGGAGCTGGACTGGTACTCGGTGTGTGTCTCTACCTGTATGGAGCTGGACTGGTACTTGGTGTGTGTCTCTACCTGTATGGAGCTGGACTGGTACTTGTGGTACCTGTATGGAGCTGGACTGGTGTGTGTGTCTCTACCTGTCTCTACCTGTATGGAGCTGGACTGGTACTTGTGGTACTCGGTGTTGGCCTTGAGGTGGACTGGTACTATATCTATAGTGGGCTGGAAGGCCAGATATCAGCAGTTCCAGCTCCAGCTCCTGCTCTGTGAAGATGGAGATCAGCCTCTTGGGGATGATCTCGTAGAAACCCTCCAGGTAGGCAGACAGCTGCTTACGGATGGCACCTACAGGGGGGGGGGGGGGCGAGAGAGGGAGTACAGAGTTAAACACTTACAAGGCTACACAAGTAGTACCTCACGATGACAAGATGATTTCTGCCAAGCAACCTTTGAGACAGAAGGCAGGTTCACATGAAACCGACTTCCCCAACTTACAGGATTTATGAAAAAAAAAAAAAAATGTATTGCAGCACACTGGTCAAAAGCGCATTACTTCATGTTTTGCAGACAGTGTTGCTGACAAAGTCTTGGTGTACATTTGACTAAGTATGGTACTGTTATACATGGCCACCTCCAACAAGTGTATGACATGTATAATATATATCTCTGGCTATTTGACTGAATGTTCACAAATGTATTATGCCAATTAAAAGATGTACTTTTAAAGGCTGGGTTTCTAAGATAGATGTGATTGATGTGTCTGGTCTCACCAGTCATCTTCATCTGACAAACCAGGTGGACGTACTCCTTCTTGTTCTCCTCGGTGACAATGATGTTGCCTCCGTTAGGCTTCAGGTCACGTACCTCACACACACCAAACTCCTGGACCTGAGCGAGAGGAGGATAGAGACACACGAGAGAGAGAGAGGGACACGGGAGAGAGAGGATCGGGAGAGAGAGACAGAGACATGAGGAAGATGAAGGGACATGAAAGAGGCAAGCGGGAGGGGGCGGAGGGATGGAGACAGTTCAGCAGTGCTTCCACAGAATGTAATAGTATGTGTGAGGTCACATGCTATAGAGAAATGTAACTAACATGATTTATCCAATGTTGGGTCAAGGGCTGTTAGTGATCATTTAGGTCACATTCTCTATACCCATCCTGAGACAATGGCCTGTATAATGAGCAGTTTTGTGAGTTTGGTTGATGTAAAAGACAGAGAAAGGAAGTACCTCAGTGCTGAATGTCAGCTCATAGCCCAGAGTAGACACATTATTCTCCAGCAGGTAGACCAGACCCTGGAAGAACGGGTAGTCCTCACTCTCCATGTCTGTGTACCTGACGACACAACACACACGCTCAATCAACTACTGCACGGTGACACTCCACAGTTAACACACATCTCTACATACGTACATCTCCATGATCTCAACACCGTTTGCCCTCATGTATGGAGCTGGAAATGGAATGTTTAGTAGTGTGTGTTTAGTAGGATGTGCTTGTAGAAGCTGTGTGTGAAGTAGTGTGTGTGTGTTACCTGACACTCTTGCCCAGGATGTGCTTGTAGAAGCTGTGTGTGAAGTAGTGTGTGTGTGTTACCTGACACTCTTGCCCAGGATGTGCTTGTAGAAGCTGTGTGTGAAGTAGTGTGCCACACTCTTGCCCAGGATGTGCTTGTAGAAGCTGTGTGTGAAGTAGTGGTTTGGGTGACACTCTTGCCCAGGATGTGCTTGTAGGGTGTTAATGTGTGTGGTGACCTGACACTCTTGCCCAGGATGTGCTTGTAGAAGCTGTGTGTGAAGTAGTGTGTGTGTGTGTTACCTGACACTCTTGCCCAGGATGTGCTTGTAGAAGCTGTGTGTGAAGTAGTGTGACCTCCTGCTACCTGACACTCTTGCCCAGGATGTGCAAAGCTGTGTGTAAGTAGTGTGGTGTGTGTTACCTGACACTCTTGCCCAGGATGTGCTTGTAGAAGCTGCTTAGCACTCCAGCAGTCTTGTCAATAGTCACAACACCAGGGACCTAAACTTGAAGTAGCTGAGGTGGTTTGGGTTGCAGTGGGACGAGGGGTTAATGGTGAGGTGACCCTGTCGCCGGGCGAGAACAGGGCGTACATGGCGTTAAACATCTCCCTGGAGATGATCATGTACCACTCTCTCAGCAGACCTCCTGCATCCTGACCCTCCTCCCCTTCAAACACTATGTACCTGGTGGGGGGGGGGAGGAGATGTACGAAGAGACAAAAGTCATTCTGTCAATAGTCACAACACAGGGACATAAATAATACAAATAGACAGAGAGACAGAACCCCTAAGAGACAGAACCCCTAAGAGACAGACAAGAGAACCCCTAAGAGACAGACAAGAGAACCCCTAAGAGACAGACAAGAGAACCCCTAAGAGACAAAAGAAACCCTAAGAGACAAAAGAAATCCTAAGAGACAAAAGAAACCCTAAGAGACAAAAGAAACCCTAAGAGACAAAAGAAACCCTGAGACACAAAAGAAACCCTAAGAGACAAAAGAAACCCTGAGACACAAAAGAAACCCTAAGAGACAAAAGAGACCCTAAGAGACAAATACCCTAAGAGAGAGAGAGAAAGAAATCAGTCTCTTACAGCCTGTTCTTCATGTCCTCGGGACTCTTGCGGTGCAGCTCTCTGTAGGAGTCTTCAAACACGTGATCTCTCCTGACGTGGACAGCCATATCCTCCTTCCTCAGACCCTCATCCAGACGCTCCAGCTCCTGACGAAAGTACCTGGGGAGAGGGAGGGGGTCAAAAATATTTTAAAAGCTTAAATATTATCATGAAAGAGGCACACTTCCATTCAAAGGACCAGTGTTTGACCTGGAGAGAGAGATCAGGGTTGTTCATTAGGGCGAGCAAGCAAAAACATGTTTTAAACTGAAAACTAAATGAGTTTATTTTGGACAAGTCCAAGGTGTCTCTGTTTTAATAAGTTTTCCTCCATTAGGTGACTAATGAACACAACCAAGATGATGCACCATAAGAAAATCCTTCCTTACTTCCTCTTGACGTCAAAATCGAGGATGCGGATGTAGTCAACCAGCACAGCGAAGGGTCCGTCGGCCAGGTGGGTGGTGGACTGGCGCAGAATCTGGTTAAGCACTGTACGGTGAGTCTCTGTAGGGGGGAGGGAGGGAGAGAAAAGGAGAGAATGGAAGAGAGACAAAGACCTACAGTGCAACTAAAACACGTGGGCTTTCCAAAATGATCCAGGCTGAATCTCTGTATTATTTCTCGACTCCTCACTTCCTGTGATGTTTTAAGTGACTGGCAAACAGAGAGGACGCAAGGAAAATACTGCATACCCTCCTCCCTAGTCCCAGAACTCACCAGCGAAGCGGAGGAACTTCTGTGTGTCGGGAGGCAGGTTGGAGGAGATGTGCATGGAGGAGGGTTCTCTAGAGAAGAAGGGGTCCAGAGAGGAGGGGGTGGCAGGGGTGAGGGGTGCGGGGGACAGTGGGGGAGGCTCGTCTTTGATGTGGGACAGCTGGCTCTCCCTGGTGTCTCTGACAGGGGGCTTGCTCTCCCGCTCTGTGGCATGGACCAGGAAGAAGGCCTCTACCGCCGGCTGAAGGACTGAGGGAGAGGCGAGATGTGAGCAGACTACGTCATCACTCCTGTGAAAAAAGGCTATTATCCAAGGTGGTGTTCAGTAAGAACAAAACATTTCCTGTTCCGTATGGGCTGAGGGTTGACCATGTTTCACTGCATGACTGCAAAATCAATGAGCACTACTTTTGACACATTCAGGACATTGGTTTTCCAATGGAGGTTCTACGACAGATACATAGTGTTAACTCTTAGTATACAGATGTCACGCTCAGGAAAATCTCAGGGCCCTAGTTTTACCCATGTGAGATTCAATATTGTAAACCTAACGTACCCAAAACAGCGTGTTGATCATGTGACTCCTCCAGTTCCTTCAGGCACTCCCCGAGCATGTCCCACAACTCGTCCAATAGCAGCTGCTCGCTCAACAGGGGAAGGTCCGGGAGACGCTCCTCTGTCTCTGATTGGCTGTTGCCTTCTTCATCTGCACAAGAGCAGGAAATACCAAACACAATAATGTTAGAATCACTATGCCAAGACAAGTGCTCCCTAACGCGCGGTACTTCTGCTGTGGTTTGAGTGGCTCTGGTCATGTTCAAGGTTGTCTTTCTTTGCAGTCACACTGCTCTCAGAACTTGGCTATATCATTCAAATGTGGTTCCTGAAACACCTTTTTAGGTGTTGTGAAATCTGATCTGCACAGCGTGACTGCAATAAAGATGAGCTGGAACCTGTGTTGTGGTAGCTGAGGACTGTTGTGGTTATTGTGGTGGAGGCCTGTCTAACCCAGGGGTGCAGGGTCCTGCTCCAGGGGAGAGGGCTGGTCTACATCCATGGGAGAATCATCCCTCTGGACTGCCTGGGGCTCAGACACTGACCCCACCTCTGACTGGAGAGAGGAATGGAGGGAGGGCAAAAAGAGAGGAGAAAGAGTGAGAATCAGAGCGAACAAGAGAGACAAGAGGGAGAAAGAAAGAGGGAAATAGAGAGGGTGGGTGAGAGAAAGAACAAAAGAAAGAATGAAAAATGTGATTAATTCAACACAAGGCTGACAGTTTTCCAGTAAACCAGAAAACCAGTGGGGCATGCTGATGCTCCATGACATTCTCATAAGGCTACAGACAGACAGAGGGGGACTGGGAGGGAGGGGGCAAAAGCATGAAGCCATGACAGCCAGCCAATACACACATCATCAATTCACATCATACAGTCGAGAGCAGCCAGCACATCCATTCTAGACCTGGGTTCAAATACTATTTGAAATCTTCCAAATACTTTGAGGGTCTGCTCTAGCCTGCCTGCCTGGACTATTCGATTGGTCCAATAAGCCAGGAAAGCTCAGCCAAGCTTAGATATAGTATATAAAATTATTTTTAATAGTATTTAAACAGGACGTCAGAATGCAGTGGATCGTCTCTGTCTGTTTTCAGCTTCTGTCATGCATCATGGATGTTAGGCTGTACTGTAGGCTGATTGTAAATGCAACGACGATGTCAATAGTACTGTCAGTTCACATGCCCGTAGAGTAAGTTCAATATGAATGGAAATGTCAACGATAGCAGTGTGTGAGTGTATGATCAATATGCATGTCATCAGACCTTGGTTAAAATAGTCTTAATTTCTTTCAAATACTTCAGCTACACTTGATTGAGCTTGCCTGATACAATGGCACCAATAAGTTCCAGAAGTGCAACAAAAAAATGGCCTATTTGAAGCCAGGTCTTCAGAATGAGCATGTGGTCGGTATGAGTCATGTAGTCAACAGCAATAATGTGTGAGCGTATGGATCAATATGCACGTTTGCGTTTAGTCATGTTTGCTCAATAGTAGCAGTCAGTGCGATGCGGCCCATCATGCTAACCGTGGCAGCGCTCGCCGTGCCGGGGGCAGCAGCGGGGGCATGAGGGGCGGCCACAGAGGATCCGGAGGTGCTGACGACGACAGAGGCGGAGGGCGGGGGGGCCTGCTGCAGACGGCGTGCCCGCTGCCCCTCTCTCACCATCTGAATGATGGCATCAGCCTCGGCTTCTAGCTGACGGACTGCCGCCTGGATGCTGCTGGCGGAGCCCAGACCGGTAGAGCCTGGACACACAGGAGAAACCAGTTACAGAACACCCAGAGCAGAGATGTGATCCAGACAACATAGAAAGTCTAAAATAGAAACGCTGTCATTCCTGATAATTAGCGAAATCCCATCCCTGTCAGAGAAGGCTCTCAACCGCTCTCGTCTTCCTGGTCATATTAACCAGCTCATAAACAGTTTTGTTCCGGTTCATCTCTTTAAAAGAACAGGCTAAAGCCATTACTATGACTGATTTTGCCCTCTCTGTGTAATGTGTTATTAGTGCACACGTCTCACCAAGTCGTCCGGTCTGCTTGGCCTTCTTGTTGGCGCGGCGCGTGTCCTCACGGAGCTGGATGATGACCTGCAGGACCCGCAGGAAGAACTTCTGGGTGGACGTCTTTGAGGTCAGGGAAGACATGCAGGGCAGCTGCAGCTCCCGTCCGCCCAGCGTACGCTTCTGGGCAGCCACAATCACTACGCTCTCAGAGCCGTCGAACCTGCGCCCCCGTCAGCACGCGAGGACAGGCGACAAGGCAAAGTACTGTCATTATACAGAAACGGAATGGCAGTAGAGCAGTATAGACAAACGCATACAGACACACCAAGGAAAAAGCTGTGGCCTAAATGATCAGACACTGACAGGTGGTTGACTATAAACTTTGAAAAACACAACCATGTTAAAATAAAAAAAGAAATGTTTTCCATTTCAAGCCTTAAACTGTGGGTCTCTCTAATCTCCCAGACTCATCTATTTAAAGTGTCATATTTAGCCAAATCTGAATAGGTCAAGTTGGCACTAGGAGAGAACCACCGATGACTATTCATTACTATGACACTATCATCAGGGGGACATGTACAGGGATAGGGGGCAGTATTAGGAAGTTTGGGTGACTGAGGTGCCCAAAGTAAACTACCTGCTACTCAGGCCCAAAAACTAGGACATGCATATGCATGGAACTATTGGATAGAAAACTCTAAAGCTTCTAAAACTGTTAAAATTATGTCTGAGTATAACAGAACTGATTTGGCAGGCAAAAACCCGAGGAAACATTGTTCTTCTGTTGACCTGCCAGCCAATTCAAAGGTTAAGCTATTGAAAATAAAGACGTCCGCCTCCCAAATTGCAGTTCCTATGGCTTCCACGAGATGTCAACAGTCTTTATACATGGTTTCAGGCTCGTTTTTAGAAAAACCAACAAGGAAAAGTTGTTTATCCTCAGGGATCCCTATGGCAAAGCTAGTCTCATTGCGCGGGTGAACGAGGAAGCGCGCTTCGTTCTTTTCCTTTCCTATTGAAAATAGTTTGCTCCGTATGAAATAATATCTTTAGTTTAGATATTAGAGTACCTAATAATGAATTAGAAACATTGTTTGGACAAACTTTACTGGTAACTTTTGGATCTCCTTATGTCTGCACGGGTGGATTACTGAAATCAATGACGCCTACTAAACAGACTATTTGGGATATAAAGAAGGAATTTATCGAACAAAACGACCATTCATTGTGTTTCCTGGGAGCTTTTGCACAGTACTGAGACATCGTCATTTCCGGTCACAACTTGCAGACTTGTTTACGTGTTGCTGTGCATTTTGTTGACAACCTTACTTTGCTACCTGACAATTTTACGGTTTTTACTTTTAAATTACCATTTATATTTTTAGTTTATCCCTCACTCAACTTTTTTTTCATTCAAGTTTTTCACTCCGGAAGCTTTATCTGGACATGGTTCGTCAGGACTTCCAACAGCCGAAGCTAAGTAGTAACATTAACATGATGCCTTCTAATTGCAGTTGCTGTACTCATAATATACAGGAGAACAATCGCCTTACGGCGAGGATAGCTGTGCTGCCAGCCCAGCTTCAGACGCAATCGTTAGGCAAGGGTAATTTCAGTGTAGGAAAGGATGAGACAGCATTTGTGCCATCAGTAAGTACAGATAGTAGCGTTTGTGCCATCAGTAAGTACAGATAGTAACGTTAGTACAAATCCCCTCGCACGGTCCCCACAGCCGGACAACTTTCTCATGGCTTCTGGAGGGAAATGCTTGTAGGAATGCTCAACCGGTGTCGCTCATTCAGCCGATTTCCCCATTAAGTTTTCCCCATTGAGTCTGAGGCCTAGCCTTCTCTGGTCTCAACTCCTCCCGTTACGGGGTCTGAGATGCCGAAGCTTCCCACCATTAGCTCTGAAAATTGAAAACCCTAGTCATTGGCGACTCAACCTGCAGTATTAAGACTTAAAACTATTCATCCAGCGATCATACACCGTTTACCAGGGGGCAGGGCTACTGACGTTAAGGCTAACCTGAAGAAGGTGCTGGCTAAAGCTAAAACAGGCGAGTGGAGAGAGTATAGAAATATTGTTATCCACGTCGGCAACAACGATGTTAGGATGGAACAGTCAGAGGTCACCAAGCGCAACATAGCTTCAGAATGTAAATCAGCGAGAAAGATGTGTTGGCATCGGGTAATTGTCTCTGGCCCCCTCCCAGTTAGGGGGAGTGATGAGCTTGACAGCAGAGTCTCACAACTCAATTGCTGGTTGAACTGTTTTCTGCCCCTCCCAAAAGATAGAATTTGTCGATAATTGGCCTTCTTTCTGGGACTCAACCACAAACAGGACCAAGCCTGGTCTGCTGAGGAGTGACGGACTCCATCCTAGCTGGAGGGGTGCTCTCATCTTATCTACCAACATAAACAAGGCTCCAACTCCTCTAGCTCCACAATGAAATAGGGTGCAGGCCGTGAAGCAGGCTGTTATCCAGCCACTAGCACAGTCGGTGTAGTCAGCTCAGCTATCCCCATTGAGACTGTCTGGGCCTCTACCTAGGTTGGGCAAAACTAAACATGGTGGTGTTCACCTCAGCAATCTCACTAGAATAAATACTTCAATTCCTGCTATTATTGAAAGAGATCGTGATACCCCATCTCAAAATAGGGCTACTTAATGTTAGATCCCTCACTTCAAAGGCAGTTATAGTCAATGAACTAATCACTGATCATAATCTTGATGTGATTGGCCTGACTGAAACATGGCTTAAGCCTGATGAATTTACTGTGTTAAATGAGGCCTCCTGGTTACACTAGTGACCATATCCCCTGTGCATCCTGCAAAGGCGGAGGTGTTGCTAATATTTATGATAGCAAATAAAAAAAAAAATTAAATGACGTTTGTCTTTTGACCTTCTAGTCATGAAATCTATGCAGCCTACTCAATCACTTTGTATAGCTACTGTTTACAGGCCTCCTGGCCCATATACAGCGTTCCTCACTGAGCTCCCTGAATTCCTATCAGACCTTGTAATCATACAAAAATTAGAATATTATCTGCTATTTTAATATTCACATGGAAAAGTCCACAGACCCACTCCAAAAGGCTTTCGGAGCCATCAACGACTCAGCGGGTTTTGTCAACATGTCTCTGGAACTACTCACTGTCATACTCTGGACCTAGTTTTGTCCCATGGAATAAATGTTGTGGATCTTAATGTTTTCCTCATAATCCTGGACTATCGGACCACTATTTTATTATGTTTGCAATTGCAACAAATAATCTGCTCAGACCCCAACCAAGGAGCATCAAAAGTCCTGCTATAAATTCTGAGACAACCCAAAGATTCCTTGATGCCCTTCCAGACTCCCTCTGCCTACCCAAGGACGTCAGAGGACAGAAATCCATTAACCAACTGATAATAAAAAACAACTAAAAACATGTCATAAGAAACTAGCTCCCAGAAAATTGGAACGGAAATGGCGCCACACCAAACTGGAAGTCTTCCGACAAGCTTGGAAAGACAGTACCGTGCAGTATCGAAGAGCCCTCACTGCTGCTCGATCATCCTATTTTTCCAACTTAATTGAAGAAAATAAGAACAATCCAAAATGTATTTGAAACTGTCGCAAAGCTAACTAAAAAGCAGCCTTCTCCAAGAGAGGATGGCTTTCATTTCAGGAGTAATAAATACATAAACTTTTGAGGAAAAGATCATGATTATTAGAAAGCAAATTACGGACTCCTCTTTAAATCTGCGTATTCCTTCAAAGCTCAGTTGTCCTGAGTCTGCACAACTTTGCCAGGACCTAGGATCAAGAGAGACACTCAAGTGCTTTAGTACTATATCTCTTGAAACAATGATGAAAATAATCATGGCCTCTAAACCGTCAAGCTGCATACTGGACCCTATTCCAACTAAACTACTGAAAGAGTTGCTTCCTGTGCTTGGCCCTCCTATGTTGAACATAATAAACGGTTCTCTATCCACCGGATGTGTACCAAACTCAAAGTGGCAGTAATAAAGCCTCTCTTGAAAAGGCCAAATGATGACCCAGAAAATATGAAAAACTATCTGCCCATATCGAATCTTCCATTCCTCTCTAAATGTTTTGAAAAACTGTTGCGCAGCAACTCGCTGCCTTCCTGAAGACAAACAATGTATACGAAATGCTTCAGTCTGGTTTTAGACCCCATCATAGCACTGAGACTGCACTTGTGAAGGTGGTAAATTACCTGTTAATGGCGTCAGACCAAGGCTCTGCATCTGTCCTCCTGCTCCTAGACCTTAGTGCTGCTTTTGATACCGTCGATCACCACATTCTTTTGGAGGGATTGAAAACCCAAATTGGTCTACACGGACAAGTTCTGGCCTGGTTTAGATCTTATCTGTCGGAAAGATATCAATTTGTCTCTGTGAATGGTTTGTCCTCTGACAAATCAACTGTACATTTCGGTGTTCCTCAAGGTTCCGTTTTAGGACCACTATTGTTTTCACTATATATTTTACCTCTTGTGGGGTGTCATTCGAAAACATAATGTTAACTTTCACTGCTATGCGGATGACACACAGCTGTACATTTCAATGAAACATGGTGAAGCCCAAAATTGCCCTCGCTAGAAGCCTGTGTTTCAGACATAAGGAAGTGGATGGCTGAAAACATTCTACATTTAAACTCGGACAAAACAGAGATGCTTATTCTAAGTCCCAAGAAACAAAGAGATCTTCTGTTGAATCTGACAATCTTGATGGTTGTACAGCCATCTCAAATTAAACTATGAAGGACATCGTCGTTACTCTGGACCCTGATCTCTCTTATGACCAACATATCAAGACTGTTTCAAGGACAGTTTTTTTCCATCTATGTAACTTTGCAAAAGTCAGAAATCTTCTGTCCAAAACTGATGCAGAAAAATGTATCCATGCTTTTGTTACTTCTAGGTTAGACTACTGTAATGCTCTACTTTCCAGCTAAATAAACTTCAGTTAGTGCTAAATACAGCTGCTAGAATCCTGACTAGAACCAAAAAATGTGATCATATTACTCCAGTGCTAGCCTCCTTACACTGGCTGATTTCAACGTTTTACTGCTAACCTACAAAGCATTAATGGGCATGCTCCTACTTATCTCTCTGATTTGGTCCTGCCGTATATACCTCCACGTACGCTACGGTCACAAAACGCAGGCCTCCTAATTGTACCTAGAATTTCTAAGCAAACAGCTGGAGGCAGGGTTTTCTCCTATAGAGCTCCATTTTTATGGAATGGTCTGCCTACCCATGTGAGAGACGCAGACTCGGTCTCAACCTTTTAAGTGTTTACTGAAGACTCATCTCTTCAGTGGATCATATGATTGAGTGTAGTCTGGCCCAGGAGTGTGAAGGTGAATGGAAAGGCTCTGGAGCAACGAACTGCTCTTGCTGTCTCTGCCTGGCAGGTTCCCCTCTCTCCACTGGGATTCTCTGCCTCTAACCCTATTACAGGGGCTGAGTCACTGGCTTACTAGTGCTCTTCCATGCCGTCCCCAGGAGAGTTGCGTCACTTGAGTGGGTTGAGTCACTGATGTGATCTTCCTGTCTGGGTTGGCGCCCCCATTGGGTTGTGCCGTGGCAGAGATCTTTGTGGGCTATACTCGGGCTTGTCTCAGGAAGTTAAATTGGTGGTTGACGATGTCCCTCTAGTGGTGTGGGGGATGTGCTTTAGCAACATGGGTGGGGTTATATCCTACCTGTTTGGCCCTGTCTGGGGGTATCATCGGATGGGGCCAGTGTCTCCTGACCCCTCCTGTCTCAGCCTCCAGTATTTATGCTGCAGTAGTTTGTGTCGGGGGGCTAGGGTCAGTCTGCTTTATCTGGAGGATTTCTCCTGTCTTGTCCGGTGTCCTGTGTGAATTTAAGTATGCTCTCTAATTCTCTCTCTCGGAGGACCTGAGCCCTAGGACCATGCCCCAGGACTACCTGGCATGATGATTCCTTGCTGTCCCCAGTCCAACTGGCCGTGCTGCTGCTCCAGTTTCAACTGTTCTGCCTGCGGCTATGGAACCCTCAACAACTACTGTGATTATTATCATTTGACCATGCTTTGACCATGCTGGTCATTTATGAGCATTTGAACATCTTGGCCATGTTCTGTTATAATCTCCACCCGGCACAGCCAGAAGAGGACTGGCCACCCATCATAGCCTGTTTCTTCCTAGGTTTTGGCCTTTCTAGGGAGTTTTTCCTAGCCACCATGCTTCTACACCGGCATTGCTTGCTGTTTGGGGTTTTAGGCTGGGTTTCTGTACAGCACTTTAAGATATCAGCTGATGTAAGAAGGGCTATATAAATACATTTTATTTGTGATTGCAATCAGAGGAAGATTTTCAAAGGTAAGTGACTTATTTTGTTGCTATTTGGGATTTTGTGACCCCTGTGCTTGTTTGGATAATATGCTGTTGCGGGGCGCTGACCTCAGATAATCGAAAGATGTACTTTCGCCGTAAAGCCTTATTGAAATCCGACGATGCGGTTAGATTGCCAAGATTCTAAGCTAAAGAATCATGTATGACAGTTGTATTATCATGAATGTTTAATATTGAGTTTGTATTTTGAAATTGGAGCTCTGTAATTTCACCGGATGTTGTCGAGGTGGGTCGCTAGCGGAACACCTGCACCAGAAATGTTATTGAGAGAGATAAATGTCAATTTAAACACATAGCTGCCTCAACAGGACACTGTCCTTAATACTGGGCATTTAGTCTCAAGATAATACATCTAATAGAAGCAGTTCTTCCACACAGTCTTCCCTGTCCTAGTATGTAGACCACTTGAGTTAGACACTGAGGCCCTGTTTCCCAGAGACAGATTAAGCTGACTAAAAAGCAATAGAGAAGCCTACCCCTGGACTAAAACTGAAAGTGATTCTTCGTTTAGGTGTGGTCTCAATCTGGATCCAGAAAAACAGCATCTGGTACTTCGGCCTCCCCAGGCCCTCCCTCTTCACCTCCTAGAGCTTGAACCCTAACCCCCCCCCCCCCCCCATCTATCCCCAGACCTAATCACTTTACCTGCTAGAGAGCTGGACCCTAACTCTGACCCATAACCCCCATATGTTGCAAGACTCGCGCTCTCTTCACCTGCTAGAGAGCTTGCCGGCCTTCAGCCTGGCGGAGATGGAGGTGTCCTCGGCAGGGGCGTCAGGTGACTGGGCGTCAGCACGGGCTCTCCTCTGCTGCTCTAGGTTGTACTCCCGCAGCTCGGCCAATAACGTGCCTGGAAGAGGCGAGAGGGGGAGAAGACAGGATAGTAAATTGGTTACATTTTCAATTTATTTACGTAACCTTTATTTTACCAGGGAGTCATTCTGAGACTACCAAGGTCTCCCACAGAGGAGCCCTGAATTACAAAAATGACAAAATACAAATCAAAATGTAAGCAGGAATACAGTCATAAATAACAAAGACATTGATCAATATTAAGGTTCTCAATCAGCTTTTTGAATTGCCCTAAGACCTGGGGTGGTAACTCATGTCTAAAGTCTAATAAATATGTTAGGTACAGTGGGAGTTAAGCAAAATAGCTTTATAAATGAAAACATAGCAATGTATCAACCTACATGATATCAAAAGGCAGCCAACCAACATTCTGGTAGAAAATGCAGTGATTGTAGTTTAGATAGAACCTGGTCAACCATGGGTTTCATAGCATACACAACAGTATCAGCAGCATACAAGCGCAGGTTACATTTGTTTTGTCAATATTATTTAATGTAAACATTTCAGAACCCAGAATTGACCCGTGGGCACCTTTCGTTATGTCCAGAAAACCTAATTTAACACCATTAGTAGATAACTTGAGTTCTACTCAGTGTATTTTTAAACCTTGACCATTACATTGGTTCATAAGTGAAATATTTGTGAAAATGAAACAAATGTAACCATTGGAAGTGTGCGTAGTTTGAATACAAAGCTGAAACGAATGATTTTGTGTATGATGTAGCCTACTAACCAATCTGTTTGCAAAGTGTGTATCCGAGGTGTCTAGCTCCACTCAGCAACAGACGCAGTACGGTGTCTCTGGTGGTTCCGTCTCCTCTGGACAGCTGGAGCAGGATGTTGGCTGCATCCTCCAGACCCTCCTCTGAACACGAGTGACTGGTCAGCACCTGGAGAGGGGTGGGGAAGGGTGTTACTCTAGTCAAAAAAACATGCCTTACCTCAGGACACTTCAACGGATAAATCCCCAAGAAACATAAAGACCAAGAAAGAACAGCACTCGGCGTTGATCTGAATTTACTTTCAGGACCTAGAAACAGGCGTACATTTCAGCATAGGACGCAGGCGTACATAGGACGCCTTCATCAGAGCCTGGCGTAAGAAAAGGTGGGAGGCACTTACATTAGCCTCGCAGGAGAGTCCCACTCGTGTTACTAAAGCCTAGGTGGTGTTCATTATTAACCAAATGGAAGAAAAGACCAACAGGAAGGAGTACTACTGTAGGGACACCACTAGACGTTGCTTTGTAGCCTGCAGCTGAAAGCAGCTGGATGTGTTACACTACGTTTGAACAGTTTCTACGACACCAACAGATACACCTAGCTATGTAGAGAGCTATGAGCCTTCCCAGTTAGGGACCCAGTGTTGTTTTAGAGCGGTTTCTGTCCTGTACCTCAACAGAGAGCTGCAGTTGTTTCTCAGTGAGTCCAGTGGAGGCAAGCTTGGTGTCACTTTCAATACAGAGCACTGTTGCTCGATGCTTCCCTGTTGAGAAAAAACACAATCACATCACACACACATCACAATCATTATAGTTTTCTATTATGGTGCGTTACCCTGTTGCGTTCACAAAGATAAACATTGACACTATTATTGACGGGTAGACAAACCCAAACTCCCCTTGGTGACAAAGTTAATCTCATCTTATCCCACTCCGATAAACTGATGTCAGTGTATTGCCTCTAAAGTGAAGCTGCGGTGCGTTCTCACCGGTTGCGCTGGCTCCAGTAGAGGTGGGTATGGACACTATAGCTGTGGAAGATGAACCCTGAGCTGGAACTACCACCCCGACAGTGGTCCCCTGAGCAGAGGCTGAGGCTGTTGCTGCTGCACTGGTGGCAGTGCCGGGATTGCCAGCTCCGGCGGTGGTAGACTGCGGCGTCGGGTGTCCAGCTGGGACTTCAGTAGCCTTATTATCAGGCAAGGCAATGGAGATGAGGGACAGGAGACGCAGCAGCTTCTCAGTCAGCAGGGAGGAGCGTCGTATCACTGGGTGGGACAGCATATTCATCAGCTGGCCCAGCGGAGAGGCCTCCAGGCTGTACTGAGCCCCCTCGGCCTCCCCTCCTGCACCTAGGGGAACAGTCTTCATGGAGGCCTTGCCTTTCCTCGACACATTCATGTTGTCCAGTTTCACCAGCAGGTCCCAGAAGTCGGTGGAGATGCCCAGGGACTGGGGGGTGATAGCCGTTCCACAAGCACCCCCGCCCAGGGAGTTCTGGGCTGAGGAGGGAGTGGAGCAGGTGTTAGTCTGGGTAGATCTAGAGCCTCCTCCTGCAGTAACGATGGAGGCAGCAGCACACAGACGGGAATCCAGATCAGAGGTGGAGGAGGAGAGCAGGTCCTTACAGCGCTGCTGGGTGAAGTGACTGGGGAACACCTGGCAATAGGAGAATAACACACGAGGTTAATGACCTGGACTAATTGAGAGACATTACATTAACAATTCACTATTTCCATAACATTTTGAAACCCACTTTCAAAGTAAAAAAAAATAGAGTTAAAGACCAAGACTGATACAGATTCCAGACCCACTAACCCTGAGAGGTACCATCATGTTCACCCACCCACCCATCCAGTACTAAACTGTCTCCTACCTTGGCCAGTTGGATAAGAGTATCCAGTACGTGTCGACAGACCACCGGGGCGGCTTGGGGGTGGATGTGTACAGTCGACCCTCCTCCCCCTGCACACGTCACCCCAGCTGTAACCCCCTGTACCCCTCCTCCAAGGGTCCCCCGGACCCTCCTGACGTCCCCCCAGCAGAGTGCCGGTCAGCGTGCTTCCGCCCCGACGCCCGTTGGATCTGGAAAATGTTTGTGCGACAGCCTAGAGCCGCGTCCATAGAAACGGACAGCCAAGAGAGCTGGGAGGAGCTACGAGACTCCACCCTGTTGATCAACTCCAGAGAGGAGGAGGAAGAGGAGGAGGTAGCTGTGGGCGTAGATCCTTTACTCCCTCCGTAACCTCCCTGACCACCGGCAGTCCGCTTGCCTCTGGCATCTTCCAGGCGGGTGGTCTCGACACACACCTCACTCTCGCTGCTGCGCTGCAGGATGGAGAGGAGACTGCGGATGACCCAACCACGCGTCTGGGAGTGGTAGCACAGGTTGCGGAGCACGCGGTGCAGGCGGCTGGTGTTGAGTTTGGGTTCGTCTACGAAGAGGAGGACCAGGAGACAGGACAAGGCCTCGTGGTCCAGGAGCAGACGACCACGCAGACGCAGCAGAGAGTCCACACTTGAACTAGACGGCCTTGGGAGAGGACAGGAGACACGTTAGACGGAACCTTAAGACCACGCCTTCTCCTTAAAACCAACAATCCTGTCCCTCTCACCTGCTGTGGTTGGCCCCTCCTCCCATCTGGAAGGTCCCTCCTCTCTGCACGGCTAGGCGGGTGTACTGTACTCCTCGGTTGCCCCCCAGGCGGCTGGTAAACGCAGGCGACCTCAAGATGGCCGACAGGGCTGAGCTTGAACTATGGCCAAATAGCCTCTCGTGCATCAGCTGTCTCTGGCGAGCCTGTTGATGTCAAATTTACATTCAATGATGAAATAACTGCATAATAAGAAGGGGTTTCTCATGTTTTACATCTAAGCACATGATGTAGCCGAAACAGTCTTTGAGAAATTCTGTTTTTTATCCAATATATTCTACGTGGGTTGGCACAGTTCTGTTACTTGGTGATAGTGTGTAGAAAAACGAATCTTACACTCACCTCCTGCTCGCGGCGCAGCGCGGCTGCCTCGGCGGCGATGTCCGGGGGCATCACTGCCAGCACGCTGTCCTCCATATCTTCCAGGACGGAGCGACGCAGCTCCGAGGGGAGGGTCTGGATGAAGGTGACAGGGTCCAGGGGAGTGTCGCCCTGCGTGGGTTGCTGGGAGAGCTCTCTGCGCTGCTGCTCTGCCCTCTGCTGCGCTAGCACCTGGGGGAGCGAGAGAGACAGGGGTAAGGGAGGGGGAAGAGGCAGGTTCGACAGACTTGGAGGCTTCTAGAACTATACCACTTTAAACCAAAATAAGTTCAACAATATATACAGGCTTTATTGAGAATTCACAGCGTCATCAAAATAATACTTACACAGTTCAGTCCTACATGGCTGGTTAAATAATACGATTTTTAAATAGTCCTATGTTTGGTTCCTCACCTCTTCCTGTATGGCGGGTGGCAGGGCAGCCAGGAACTCAGGGCTGACCTCCGTGACCCCGGGTCCTCCTAGTACTGGTGTGGTGGTGGAGGGGAGGGTGGAGGAGGCAGGAGGTCTTGCCGGGGGTCGGATACCCAGCTGGTTCTGGAGCACCTCACGACGGATGTCCTCTGGAAGAGCAGCCAAGAAGGACGGGTCTACACCCTCTGGTAAACTGATGCCTGGACAGAGAGAGAGGGGTGACTGTAGAAATGTAGAGCTCTACTGTCCATGGAGTGCAATCAGGGCGCCTGATGTGCAACAGGTGAGCAATAAAATCAGCCGCGTTAGAATAGTGTTGGATGCCCACCACTGAGGGAGAGGAACAGATAAACAACCAATGAGACTCATCTTACCTGCCAGTGGGTCCTCATCCTCATTGCTGGTGGATGGGAGTGGCTCCTCCTGGATGGCCTGGGATTGGCTGTTGGCACGATCACTCAGGGGCATGGTCTCTCCAGGGGGGGAGACAGTGGTGGAGCTACAGAGGGAGGGAGAGAAGGAAGGAAGCGAATAGCTTGGCATGAGAAAAATAGTTTTGTTTAGCTCATCTTTCCCTTAGAGCCTCTGATTAGATCACATTGATATAAGCAATATGGAACAGTCGTAGCTCCATGTTACCCTCTGACAAGTGAGGTAGAATGTATCATGTTTGATATAAATCAAAAACTTCTAGAGCTGAAGAAGGGCTAGGATTCAAATTTGGAATGTATCGTTCGTATTGTCTTCTAAAAGCCTCACCCGGTCTCTGCGTCTGTGTGCGTGTCCGTCAGCCCGCTGTCTCCACTCCCAGACAGCTCCTGAGACAGATGGACAGCCTGGGCAGGGTTGGGCTCTTCCTGTGTGGCAGAGGCGGGGCTACTGGTATCCATGGGAGACCCTTCCAATTGTGACACGCCCACCGCTGCAGGCTCAGAGGTCTCCACGATGTCTGGACTCAGGGAGGCTGGTGCGGGCAAGACAGGGGAGGAGAGGACGAGGAAGAGGAGCAAAATGTTGATACAATAAGCACCTCTCTTTATAGGCTGATGACAACATCCTGGGAAAAACAATGTGGTTGCATTTACACCTGCTTTGTTCTGATATGTACACTAACATTTCACTGTGAAGCAATGTGTAGTTAGCCATGGACGGGTACATTTAAAAGAGATTGGTCAACATCATCACTGCAAATACAAGATGTGTGTCCTCACTGCTCATCAAATCACTCTGTGAAAGAGTGAAATGGTCTCAAATGTGCCAACTCGGCAAACCAGTGCTGGGGGCGAGCTAAAACGAACATGCCAATACTTTTTACAGTTCCAAAGCTAGTCAAAGCCTGCCTCCATCCATCATCTCTCCTAATCTCTCACCAATAGGGGGCGCCGGGGACATTTCCATCTGGGATGCCTCAGCTTCACAGTTCAGCCTATCGGATGAAGCCGTCAGGTCAGGAAGACCCGCCCCCGCCAGTGTGGCTAGCGAATTGGCGTGCGACTCGGCCAGGAGCAGATCTGCGATTGGCTGGTGGACCTGCTGGCTGATGGCAGTCTCCAGGGAGACCAGGGCCTGTTCGTGGGGGGCTGGGGTGGTGGGGGTGACCTCTCCTGAAGGGGGCGCGGTGAGGAAGCCTTCTGAGACCCTGGGGGATCCAGACAGGACACCCCACTGCCCTGGGGCTCACCTTCTGAACCAGAGAAAACACACAGAACAGAGGGGACAACTGACAAACAGTTCTGATTTTGAGCAATGGGTTCACTTGATGTCACTGAAGGGAGAACAAACAGAACAGGAAATGAGTCAAACTAACTCAGTAGGGAGCAATAGGTTCACTACTTCAGTTACGGCAGATCCAACAGGTGTGCTAGTACTGTAGCTTTTATCAGGTCAACTGGCTGTGGTATTCAAGCAGAGGTTTGAGGAGTACCGAGTCAGAGAGGTAACAATGACATCAGTGAGATGTTGTTGGGCAGCACTGAGGAAGGCAGTAAGTTGTATAGTTATCTCCCGATACGGGGCGCACTATCCTGATCCCCAACAACAACACAACTTACTACCTCACCACAGCACAGCCATAGAAGGGTTCCAGCCGAACTACAAGCGGACACAAGCACACTACAACATCAATGCATCGTAATATAATATTACGTAATACTGTCACATGAACATGTTTTTCAACCATCAGTTGCAGAGTAACCGCCTTAATCAATCAAATTTTATTGATCAATAAAAACGGCAGTCCCGTTGTTTCCATGGTAATAGTTGGGTCGCCATGGCGTTGCCGTGGGAAAGACAGTAGACTGTATAGTCATCTCCCAGATCTGGTGTGATCCTAAAACTATACAAACTACTACCTCAGCCCACAGCCCGCTAATCTGTCCGTCCGGCCATCTGTCCGCTGGCTTCAGAAGGGTCCAGAGGGTTTGGGTTAGGTCAGGTTAGGCTACTAAATAGCACACTGAAAATTACCAGAACATTATCTGAAAAGAATTCACTTGAGCAAAATTGTTTACACGTTAGAGCTTTAAACTTCGATGAATCCGGTAAAAATCAATATTACAAATAAAGGCATTTGAAAACAAAAAGTGGCAGTACCAGCAGTGGTCTCTCCAGCAGCACCGTTGACCGTCCCCAGTCCTGAGCCCTGTAGACTCTGTTCCCTGGTCTCCTCTCCTCCTGTCCTTCTGTCATTCTGCTTGGCCTCCTCTTCCTCAGCCAGCTGTCTCCGTCTTTTTTCCCTCCTCTCCTCTAGCTCCTCGTCTCTCAGAGTCTCCAGGTGCTGCAGGATAGGTATCTTCACCACTGGAGAGGAGAGTGAGAAATAGAGGGGTGGGGTTAGAGGGGTGAAGTGTACTGCGTTGTGACTGCATGACTCAACAAAAATATGAGAATCAGGGAATACAATAATAACCACTTGTCAGTCCAAAAGCAGACTAGTAGAAGATGTACCTGCGACACAGTCGTGCATGCTCTCAGCATCCAGCACTTTACACTCATCAGTCCATCGGGTTAAGGCAGTGGGGATACTGGACAGAGTGCCTGGAAAGACAGGATACAAACAGAATTACGAGCAATTCAACGAAATGCAAATCAAAGCTTTGACTGGGGCTACTAGCGCAGACTAAGCCCTTACCGTTCCCCACAGAGATCCCTCCTTGTCCTGGACTTACTCTCCAATGAAAGTCATTCCACATCCAGGACTAGGCTTAACGTGGGTCTGGTAAAGCTGCCCCACAGAGCAGCGTGGACTGGTGGACAGTGAGTGAGTGTCCTACCTGCTTGTCCTCCGGTGCTGCTCTGCTCGTGGAAGAAGTCGTCCAGTAGCTCGTCGTCAGATCGGGCGATGATGTGCACGTCCTCGTTGCCCACCAGGAGTCGGGCACGGCCGCGGGACTGCAGTGGCAGAGAGCTAGACAGCTGCAGGATGTCTGCTGCAGCACTGGGACCCAGCAGTCTAGAGGAGAGGGAAGGCACAGGCATATATATATATATATATGATCTTAGTATTCTTTTTAAACAACACCCACCCACATACACAGACATGACCTCCTTAGAAATGGACCTGGGTCAAACATCAATAAAGCAACTAGTGTCAATACTTTGTTTATGAGGTGCGATTGATTTTGCTTGGACTATGAACCTGAGGACTACTCCAAAGATCCCTTTGCACCTGGCAAACTAAATCCAAGGGCAGCCAAAGTATTTGACCGAATCAAGGAAAAGTCCCATTAATGAATCTATTCATTCACTGTTGCATCTGTCTCACCTCTGCAGGATGAGTGGGGGGTTGGGCTGTCTGTTCCCGGGGTAGTGGACGTGTATCGTGTGGCCCGTGTTGGCGGTGAGCTGGCGTAGCGTTCTCTGGCTGCGACCCATGCCTTGCGCTAGACGGTTGTTGGTGCCCGCTCCGCCCAGCGTTAAGGAGCCGTGGTCGGCGTGACGCACCATCAGGGGGTGGGAGCTGGGGATGTTGCCTGGGGAGGGAGGGATGTCAGCTGATGGGAACATGATAAACAGAGAGAACAGTTGCAGACATTAGGGGGACACGTAGTGACACAACCCCGCCATTCTACATAACGTTACATGGTTATCATAATCTAGGCTATATATTAGTATAGCTAATCCAGCTATTGGTAAGGCTGTGTGTCTGTAGTCTTAGTTGTTAAAGAGGAGAGACAAGAAATCTACTTGGTGATATCAGGGCTCGTACTCATAAAGCATCTGCGTAGGAGTGCTGATCTAGGATCAGTTCTGCCTTTCAGATTAAAAGGAATATAATTGACAGGGGGTACTAATCCTAAATTAGCACTCCTACACCAAGAAGCTTTATAAATATGGGCCCAGGCCAATAACATAAATTGCCTTCTAAATCTATCCATATATTAAAAACAAAGATGAATAAAACACCAAGATGACTCACCTGTGGTGGAGAACATGTTGTCAAACTCAATTATTAGATCATCGTCGCGGTCAAACCTCTCGAAACGGATGTGTGGCGCAGCGTTGATGTCTGGGAAATCTTCATCCAGCTCCATCTCCGACCCTTCATCATCGTCATCCTCATCACCTTCTTCATCATCCTGAAAGAGAACATGGAATATTTTTCTTACATTACATAGTGTAAAACTAACTCTAAAAAGTGAATGGAGACCGTTCAAATGGGACCGAGCGGGTTCACAACCAGATCTTCCCTATATTAGCCCATTAACTTCTTGGATATAGGGGGCGCTCTTTTAATTTTGGATAAAAAAAACGTTCACGTTTTAAACAAGATATTTTGTCACAAAAAGATGCTCGACTATGCATATAATTGACAGCTTTGGAAAGAAAACACTGACGTTTCCAAAACTGCAAAGATATTGTCTGTGAGTGCCACAGAACTGATACTACAGGCGAAACCAAGATGAAATTTCAAACAGGAAGTGCCCCAGATTTTGAAGGAGCTGTGGTCCAATGTCTCCTTATATGGCTGTGAATGGGCCAGGAATGAGCTTACACTTTCTGTCGTTTCCCCAAGGTGTCTGCAGCATTGTGACGTATTTGTAGGCATATCATTGGAAGATTGACCATTTTACACTACATCTACCAGGTGCTCGCTTGGTGTCCTCCGTCGCAATTATTGCGTAATCTCCAGCTGCGTGTATTTTTCCGTTTGCTTCCGAGGAGAAACCCAACTGCCACGAATGATTTATCATCGAATAGATATGTGAAAAACACCTTGAGGTTTGATTCTAAACAACGTTTGCCATGTTTGTCGATATTATGGAATTAATTTGGAAAAAAGTTTGGCGTTGTAATGACTGAATTTTAGTTTTTTTTTCTTAGCCAAACGTGATGAACAAAACAGAGCGATTTCTCCTACACAAATAATCTTTTTGGAGAAAATTAACATTTGCTATCTAACTGAGAGTCTCCTCATTGAAAACATCCGAAGTTCTTCAAAGGTAAATGATTTTATTTGAATGCTTTTCTGGTTTTTGTGAAAATGTTGCCTGCTGAATGCTAGGCTTAATGCTATGCTAGCTATAAATACTCTTACACAAATGCTTGTGTAGCTATGGTTGAAAAGCATATTTTGAAAATCTGAGATGACAGTGTTGTTAACTAAAGGCTAAGCTTGTGAGTGAATATATTTATTTCATTTCACTTGTGATTTTCATGAATAGTTAACGTTGCATTATGGTAATGAGCTTGAGGCTATGATTACGCTCCCGGATACGGGATTGCTCGACGCTAGAGGTTAAGCCGGAGCCAATGCAACTCCTCAGGTCTCAAAAAAAGGTTACTTTCAAGTATGGTTATTTGTTACACAAACCCCAAAAACACTCCTTTTTCCTCACCTGGTCCTCCTCCTCTTCCTCTTCTTCCTCCTCCTCTTCATCTTGGCTGTCTTCATCATCATTGCTGCCGCTGGAGTCTTCCTCCTGCGTGTGCTCCTCATCCTCAGGCTCCAGGATGTTCATAGAGTCTACGTTAGGAAAAGACGGACAGTTGGAGGGTTTGATGGAGGACAGTGAAGGAGTTGGATGGTGAGATAGAGAGACAGTAAAGGACAGATGGAGTGAGACCCAACACACTTCGACCCTTTTCACACTAATAAACCCATAGTACTGAAAATAACAAATGAAATAGTACTGTAATGTATCTTTATGACAGATCCGAGCCAAGTTGTACTGTGCTGGCCTGGTTACACATCCACCATAACTGTCGGAATCATGGAGAGGACAACGTGAAAAGAAACCATCAGCACCGACCTTCTCTGTTGGTCTGTAGAGTAGAAGCCTGACTGATATTGGATGGCGCCTCATCCATCAACACGTCCTCCTGTGATTCGTCCTCACCGCTACCACGCCCCACTGAATGACAGAACAACAGATAACAAAATATAAAAAAATAACCCATCAAGACTGTATTGTATGTGCCCGCACCTTTCAATTGACATCATCCCATCAGTCTGATGAGCCCAGTGGTGTATTCAGAGGGGTGAAACGTTAACAGTATTTCCAATAGAGATGTATGCAAAAGAGTAGAACATTTGCCCAATTCTGCACGACAGACAATCAGCTATTCTACCCCCAAAAAATGCATACCTTAAGGTTTTGTAACGTTTCACCCTTCTGAACAGAGTCCTGGACAGCAGGCTGCTTTGCTTACCGATAATGGAGCTGTTGACGGCGCCGGCATCTCTCTCCAACAGCTCGTCGATCAGATCCACCAGCTCGTTCTCTACCTGCATGGCTGTGGTGCTGAGCACCTCCGGCTGTCCAGCGATGACCACTGTGTCTCCCTCCGTCTCTCCATCCATCAGGTCACTGTCTGTCCCTTGGACCCTGTGACTGCCCTCAACCAGAGTCCCCTCAACCTCACCCGAGTCACCTGCAACGAACATGACAGTAAGATGAATGGAACGATAAGCCTAGAAGAGTCCAAATTAGGCTTTTCCATTTCCCTTTGCTTCTGTTGTGTACGTGATTGTGTGTAGTGTGAACATATTTGTTAGTACATGTGTATGTGTGTTTATGAGTGAGAACATGTGTCTGTGTGTATGTTAATGCAAGGATTAGTACATTGCTAAACATGACCACTTTGTTGACCTGATAGCCAGCAAGGTGAGAAAAGTAATGTCACCAACAGCACACATGCATAAACATTCTTGTGTAAGTGGAAGCTGGTTTGAGGGTTATGATTGTGTGTTTTCCCCTGTGCCAAATATTGTTGTGGGGAAAGGCCAGGGGGAGGTGCTCATTTTGGAAGTGGGCTGCTCATTGGACGGCTACATCGAACAGGCCTTGGCTGAGAAGCCGCTTCAGTACCAGCACCCCGTGCCAGCTGGTAGTGCTGATATTTGGCCGTCTCGGCCATGTACACAGGCTTGCAGGGAGTGGCCTCCAGATTGAGGGACTGACAAAAACGAGGGCAAAGCAATTGGCTAGGTACTGCTCCGTTTCAGCTGCCGTGGGCAGCCTAGCTGTTTGGGAGAAGGGGGTGCTTGCTGTACCCTTGCGTACCATGAATACAGGGACCTTTGAAATGTTTGGATCCTTTTTTTTGGTGGATTCAAATAAAGTATTGAAAAATGTGTGTGAGTGTGATTCTATATAAGTACATGAACACCCGCTTGTTGAACATCTCATTCCAAATCAAGGGCATTAATATGGAGTTGGTCCCAACTTTGCTGCTATAACAGCCTCCACTCTTTTGGGAAAGCTTTCCACTAGATGTTGGAACATTGCTGTGGGGACTTGCTTCCATTCAGCCACAAGAGCATTAGTGAGGTCGGACACAGATGCTGGGGGATTAGGCCTGACTCGCAGTCTGCGATCAAATTCATCCCAAAGATGTTTGATGGGGTTGAGGTCAGGGCTCTGTGCATGGTAGTTAAGTTCTTCCAAACCATATCTGTATGGACCTCACTTTGTGCCTGGGGGCATTGTCATGCTGAACCAAGATTGCCTTCCCCAAACTGTTGCCACAAAGTTGGAAGCACAGAATCGTCTAGAATGTCATTGTATAACATTAAGATTTCCCTTCACTGGAAATAAGGGGCCCGAACCATGAAAACAGCCACAGACCATTATTCCTTCTCCACCAAACTTGACAACTGGCTCTAATGAGGACTGCCACAGGAAAGGAAGACTCAGAGTTACCTCTGCTGCAGAGGATATGTTCATTAGAGTTACCAGCCTCAGAAATTGCAGCCCAAATAAATGCTTCACAGAGTTCAATAACAGACACATCTCAACTATTCAGAAGAGACTGTGTGAATCAGGCCTTCATGGTTGAATTGCTGCAAAGAAACCACTACTGAAGGACACCAATAAGAAGAATAGACTTGTTTGGGCCAAGAAACACAAGCAATGAACAATAAACCGGTGGCAATCTGTCCTTTGGTCTGATGAATCCAAATGAGATTTTTGGTTCCAACCACTGTGTCTTTGTGAGACGCAGAGTAGATGAACGGATGATCTCTGCATGTGTGGTTCCCACAGTGAAGCATGGAGGTGGTGGTGTGATGGTGCTTTGATGCGGACAATGTCTGTGATCCATTTAGAATTCAAAACTTCCTCTCACTGTCAACAGCGTTTATTTCCAGCAAACTTAACATATGTTCATACAAATATTTAGACAAGATTCAACAACTTGGACATAAACTGAACAATTTCCACAGACATGAGACTAACAGCCCTCATCCTCCGATCCAAAAGGTCCCAGACTTGCTCAATGAGATTGAGATCCGGGCTCTTCGCTGGTCATGGCAGAACACTGGCATTCCTGTCTTGCAGGAAATCACACACAAAACAAGCAGTATGGCTGGTGGCATTGTCATGCTGGAGAGTCATGCCAGGATGAGCCTGCAGGAAGGGTACCACATGAGGCAGAAGGATGCACAGCATTGAGATTGCCTGCAATGACAACAAGCTCAGTCCAATGATGCTGTGACACACCGCCCCAGACCATGACGACCCTCCACCTCCAAAATCGAGCCCTCTCCAGATTACATGTCTTGGTGTAACGCTCATTCATTTGACGATAAACGCGAATACGATGGTGAGACAAAACCGTAACTAGTCAGTGAAGAGCACTTTTTGCCAGTCCTGTCTGGTCCAGCGACGTTGGGTTAGTGCCCATAGGCAACGTTGTTGCCGGTGATGTCTGGTGAGAACCTGCCTTACAACAGGCCTTCAAGCCCCCAGCCTCTCTCAGTCTATTGTGGACAGTCTGAGCACTGATGAAGGGATTGGGCATTCTTGGTGTAACTCAGGCAGTTGTTGATGCCATCCTGTACCTGTCCCGCAGGTGTGATGTTCGAATGTACCGATCCTGTGCAGGTGTTACACGTGGTCTGCCATTGGCGAGGATGATCAGCTGCTGTCCTGTCTCCCTGTAGGGCTGTCTTAGGCGTCTCAAAGTACGGACATTGCAATTTCTTGCCCTGGCCACATCTGCAGTCCTCATGCCTCCTTGCAGCATGCCCAAGGCATGTTCACACAGATGAGCAGGGACCCAGGGCATCTTTCTTTTGGTGTTTTTCAGAGTCAGTAGAAAGGCCTCTTTAGTGTCCTAAGTTTTCATAACTGTGACCTTAATTGCCTACCGTCTATAAGCTGTTAGTGTCTTAATGACCACTCCACAAGTGCATGTTCATATTTTTTTTTACTGTTCATTGAACAAGCATGGGAAACCGTGTTTAAATCCTTTACAATGAAGGTCTGTGAAGTTATTTGGATTTTTATGAATTATCTTTGAAAGACAGGGTCCTGAAAAAAGGACGTTTCTTTTTTTTTGCTGAGTTCAGACAGACAGACAGACAGACAGATCGATCACCTGTGGTACCTTGTGTGTTGCTGTTTGAGTCCCTGGCGGCTCCCACAGTGTCGTGCTCAGCCTTGTTCTTGCTGGATCCCCCCTTCCCTCCAAACAGGCTACTGGGCTGGTTGACGATACGGGACAGAGTCTCCAGGGGTTTCAGAGCTGCATTCACCGTGTTGGCCATGTTAGGACTGAGATAAGAGAAGAAATCAATGAGAAAATATGCAGAAATCATTCAGCGATTTGATCATCGGCGACAAGTTGATAAAATTATGCAAATTTGAGACTGCAATGACCAATGGGGCGGGGGAGAAGCTCTCACTAGCCATCTGTGGCTAGACAGGCTTTTTTATATATTTTTTGGGAAGAAACACCCACAGGGAGATTTAACTGATGCCTTACTATAAATGTAGTAATTAGGGCTGTTGTGGTGACTGCCACACTGACAGTAAAATTCCACATGACCATTGAGTCAAGGTAATCTCCTCCTATTCTGCGCTCTGTAGGCCTACATGAATGGCACTGACAAGTTGCTAGTACCCAACTCACGAACGGACACCAGGCCATCATTATAAAAAAGCATTGACTTACCTGATTAAATAAAAGAGGTGACTTAACGTTGCACCAGAGCTACTAAGCATGTGTGCAGAACAGCACAATAATTAAACTCATGTCTTACCTTTTTATTGTTAATGAATCCAATGGGACACGTGATAACTAGAGTATCCTTAACTTGCATCGAAAAAGTGAATCAATTTCTGAGTCACGCTTGTAATGTCGTCAGTAGGCTACAGTAATCTATGCTCTGGGGGGGGGGGGGGCTACACGGGCCTACACGCACTGGCAAAGACTCATGTGGCAAGCAGACACTGGAATAACTGAGTGACAGAGCTTTTTTGTGTGGGACTGGAAGAAAATGCCCGGAACTTTAAAAAAAAAAAATCCGGTTCCATACTTTTAAAGTTAGTTATTTTCCGGAACAGATTCCCTTTGTTCCTCAAATAATGTTTTCTTTTCAGGTTCTGTTCTGTTCCCTAAACTGGTTCCAACCCCTGCTCAGCACTCGATTGTCCATCTAAAATCACTAACAAATGCAAATGAAATTGAAAATCACAAACACTTCATGTTTGCATTTCAATAATCTGAATGAGGATAAATGGTGATGGGGTAAGAGGTTGTTTCGAAACGGACCTGGGGTTTTCCCAGCCGGATACAACATGAACAAATACATTTTTAAAACAGAGATCCGGTCGGGTCCAACACCCGGTTGTATTTGTACTTTATTAACCAGAACGGAGAAAGGGAGAGTGAACAACAGCGCCTGTACGGTGCTAGTGATCAGGGGAAGGGCTTTGCAGGGTGTCTCCTCACTGCGAGTGACACAGGAGCAGGAATAGAAACAGAGAGACGGCAAGCACTGTTAAGTCACGTTAGTAGACTAACTTTTTGCTAGTTATTTCTCATCCCATCCGGTTACATAGTACCCTGCTTGACTGCACCAAAACTTGAGAAGCTAGTCAAGCTAGCTAGCTAGGATAATGGAGGCTAGCCTACATAACATTACTGCACTTCTACCCAACCAACAGCTAAAAGCAACAACTCCGTTCGGATTATAAATAGCAGCCCACCGGTTGGCTTTTGGTTGTTGTAATCTTCTCATTTAATACTGTCATTTTAATTCCATCTTCCATTGATTAGATCATTCCTCCGTGCTTGCCAAACAAGCTGCCATGCAATGTTCTCTCTCTCTCTATCGGTGGGAGGAGCAAGGAACAGAACACATGCCTTTTTTGTAACTTTTTCCAAATAATTAGTCACATGCAGCTTATATGTTTTGATTTCAAAGACATTAAGGTTTGTAGGCCTATCACAAGTAAAGTTACCAAAGTCTATACTTCAAATTATCACTTTCACCCGCAACACAGAATAGCCCGCTCCATGTGCGCACTGCAATTGTTTGAGAATAATAACCTTTTCTTATATGTCACTCCTCCTCAGAGAGGCTGAATGTGACTCCTCAGAGAGAGGCTGAATGTGACTCCTCAGAGAGAGGCTGAATGTGACTCCTCAGAGAGAGGCTGAATGTGACTCCTCAGAGAGAGGCTGAATGTGACTCCTCAGAGAGAGGCTGAATGTGACTCCTCAGAGAGAGGCTGAATGTGACTCCTCAGAGAGGCTGAATGTGAATCCTCCGTGAGAGGGTGAGCAGTGCGTTTGAGATCAGAGGTGTGTGTACCTGGACAGGTCGAGGCTGTGTGGTACTCTAGCCAGGTCGTTAACCAATCCCTTCTTGAGGAAGAGACGTATGATGTTGTTCATGCCGTTGTGCTGCGTTTTGGCTGCCGCCGTGCTGTAGAAACTAGAGGTGGATGGACACGACTCCATGATGGTGCTGATGATACACATCACTGCCTGGAGCCTGGGGAGGTCAGTAAATCTTTATTAGAAACTGCATAATAAAGTTGAAGCATTAACTGGCTCTGATGGCTATATTACTCAGTACACCACAGTGATATCTATTAGGGTTGGGCTGTATACAGATGTTCATACCGTCATACCGTTTCTGTACCATACCCGGGTATACGGTATTACCAGAAGATTACACAAGAGGCACTATTTCTAAATCGATATGAAAAAAAAAATGTACGCACAAAACAATTTTGGGCAACAGAGATCTTGATCCAGGAGGGGATTGATCGTCTCTGCTGTAGCCACTTAGATAGCAAGTTAGCAAACCAAATGCATAGCTAGAGCTCTGACCTGGACATCATTTATTTGACACGTCTTAAGACTTCTTACAGTTATCCTTAACTGATCTTTATAAGCAGTGGCATAGCACGCACCGCCGCAAGGTTGACACACACACCCAATTCTCTCTCACACACCTGGCGTGTTTCTCCGTGCCCTCTGCCATGGCCAGCGCCCGGCTGAGTGCGGCCTTCACCTCGTTGACCAGAGCCACCTGTGCGTCGGTGCCTGTGCCGGCGGCTGCCAAGCTGGCCAGGAAGAGACGTGCCAGGGCAGGGGTGTCCTTATCCTCAGAGCTCTGGGTGTGGGGCAACAGGTGGTCCAGCACAAAGGCTAAGACACTACAGTCCTGTAGGGGGAGAGAGAGAAAACAAAGCTAGTCAGGAGGACAAGTATTATACCCAACAAATATAGAATGGTGCAGCATAGGGAGAGAGAACAGTAGAGTTGGACCCCTGGGTGGTCCAGCACAAAGGCCATGAGAGGACTAGAGTCAGGACAATACTGAGGAAATTATTGGACAAACTTACACATAATGCCAGTCAGCATGACAGCCTTTGATCAAAGCTCAATGTTAAATTCACATCTCCCTACCACTATATCTAAGACAACACGACACCAATGTCGTAGATGCTCTCTGGCCCTCGTCATTAGCCATTGGGCTGTTTCCCAGAACCACATACCGGACTTTTAACAGGGTCAATAGCATGAAGAAAAAAGACAATGTCTTTCCGACCTAGCTCGCTATCTAGGCGTCAGATAAGAACGAGAATACAGGGTCCATGAAGTGACGATTAGACTTGCCACCTTTCAGACTGGATAAGTTTGTAGGGGCAAAAGTTCATGAAAGTATAATTTATCACTCACATGCTTATTTCTGTCCACTTCGAACTAACAACGTTCTACCTTCTGTAGCATTTAGGACAATGCTAACATCTTAGCGACCTACAGGAGCACTAATCAGTCAGCACTAGTAGGCAGGTTGCTTAGGATTCAAACATTCTCAAACAGCCTTACAGGGAGGAAGTCAGAGACCTGGCCGTGTGATACCAGGACTACAACCTCTCCCTCAACATGATCAAGACAAAGGAGATAGTGGACTACAGGAAAAAGAGGACCGAGCACACCCCCATTCTCATCGACAGGGTTGAGTGGAGAAGGTTGAGAGCGTCAAGTTCCTTGGCATCTACATCACCAACAAACTAACATGGTACAAGCACACCAAGACAGTCGTGAAGAGGACACAACAAAACCTATTCCCCTCAGAAGACTGAAAAGATTTAGCACGGGTCCTCAGATCCTCAAAAGGTTCTACAGCTGCACCATCGAGAGCATCCTGACTGGTTGCATCACTGCCTGGTATGGCAACTGCTCGGCCTCCGACAGCAAGGCACTATTGAAGGTAGTGCGAACAGCCCAGTACTCCACTGGGGCCAAGCTTCCCGTCATCCAGGACCTCTATACCAGGCAGTGGTCAGAGGAAGGCCCTAAAAATCGTCAAAGACTCCAGCCACCCGAGTCATTGACTGTTCTCCACGCTACCACACAGCAAGCAGTACCAGAGCGCCAAATCTAGGTCCAAGAGGCTTCTAAAACAGCTTCTACCCCCAAGCCATAAGACTCCTGAACATCTAGTCAAATGGCTACCCAGACTATTCACATTGCGCCCCTGCACCACAACACTGCCACGCTCTGTTGTCATCAAGGCATAGTATAGTCACTTAAACTCTACCTACATAGACATAGTACCTCAACTAACTGCCCCCCCCCCCGTATGTGGGTGTGTGTGTGAGATAGATATCTATCTATACATTTTTTTATACTGCTGCTCTTTAATTACTTCTTACTTTTATTCTTATCTGTATTTTTTAAACTGCACTGTCGGTTAGGGGCCAGCACATTTCAAGTAAGGTCTATACCGGTTATATATATATATATATAGCACGTGACGGATTAGATTTATTCACACTCTTCAGTGGTATAATGAAATTCACAGTGTCCTGCTACTACATACATAAAAATACAGTAGCAGTCAAAAGTTTTAGAACGCCTACTCATTCATGAGTTTTTCTTTATCTTTACACTTGGAATTCTCTCAAATAGTTTCACCTGGAATGCTATTCCAACAGACTTGAAGGAGTTCACACATATGCTGAGCCCTTATTGGCTGCTTTTCCTTCACTCTGCGGTCCAACTCATCCCAAACCATCTCAAATTGGACTCCATGAGAAACAAGATTCACTGGTCTGATGAAACCAAGATACAACTCTCCAGCCTGAATATCACATGTCACGTCTGGAGGAAACCTGGCACCATCCCTACAGTAAAGCATGGTGGTGGTATGTTTTTCAGTAGCGGGTACTGGGAGACAAGTCAGGACCGAGGGAAAGATGAACGGAGCAAAGTAGAGAGAGATCCTTGATGAAAACCTGCTCCAGAGTGCTCAGGACATCAGACTGGGGCGACGGTTCATCTTCCAACATGACAACGATCCTAAGCACACAGTCAAGACAACGTAGGAGTAGCTTCGGGACAAGTCTCTGATTGTCCTTGAGTGGCCCAGCCAGAGGCCGGACTTGAACCCGATCTAACATCTCTGGAGAGACCTGAAAATAACTGTGAAGCGACACTCCCCATTCAACTTGACAGACCTTGAGAGGATTTGCAGAAAAGAATAGGAGAAACTTCCCAAATACAGATGCCAAGCTACCCAAAAAGACTTGAGGCTGTAATCGCTGCCAAAGGTGCGTCAACAAAGTACTGAGTAAAGGGTCTGAGTACTTATGCAAATGTGATCCGTTTTTTACATTTTTTTTTATACATTTGAAAAATAATCTAGAAACCTGTTTTTCCTTTGTCATTATGGGGTATTATGTGGAGATTAAATTGTTTGTATACCTAATCAATGTTAGAATAAGGCTGTAACGTAACAAAATGTGGAAAAGGTCAAGGGGTCTGAACACTTTCCGAATTAACAGTATGTATGCACGTCTCATTAGGCTGTATGTATTTTTAAATACAGGCCTAGTGTAACTGTATTATAGTGCCAATCTATTACAAATAGAAATACAAACTTTAGACTAAATATACATTTGACAGAGCACAGCAATCGATAAAACAAGTGGTTCTGAGCTGATGTCAGCATTACACAGGTAAGCTAATGATGAGAGAAAACAGGAATGCAGACAGGCTGTAAAGACCTCTATATCTATATGAGTGACTGTGTACAACACCACCACCTGCTGTTATGTTGGACACCTATGGACCAAAAAAACATGTTATGAAATATTTACATGTACTGCCAAAAAAAAGGTTTAAGGAAATACAGGCAGACACCACATCACAGACAAAACAGCTCACTCAATCTTGTAAGTATAAAAGCAAAGCTTTGGTGTGAAAAAGCCAACACTTTACATTGTATGCAGTACAAACTCACATTATTGTGGGAGCACCTCCGCTAAGAGTTTGAATTAGGCTATTTGAGAAGGTTTGAATCCATAATCAACCTGCCTACACAAGTTGTTTGAAGTACAATGGACCAACATCGCTACTGTAGTAGATCAAAGTGTGATGGAAAATCTTGGTAGAGCATGGGTGGAGTAGGCATTGTGGTGCTCATGTGAATTTGCATTCTGTTTCGTGTTCAAGTAAAGGCTACGGCAACACAGGGATGGGAAGAGTTGAACAGGAGTCATTTTCAAGTACTGAAAGCAGGATTTCCCCAACTCGAGCCTCAGGATCCCACCGGGTGCACGTTTTTGGTTTTTGCCCTTGCACCTACACAGCTGATTCAAATAATGACCTAATCCAGCGCCGATCATTTGCATCAGCTGTGTAGTGTTAGGTAGAAAAATAAAATAAAAAACGTGCACCTCTGGGGGGGTCCTGAGGACAGAGTTGGGGAAACTTCAAGCTTTGGTCCCTTTGGGTTCTTAATGCTAAATGTATTACAGTAGTAAAAATCTCAATACAAATAGACTTCGAAAAATTGAAGTTTTGTCAAGACGAACCAACCCACCTCCTTGATGAGTTCAGACTGTCCGGCCGTGTAGCAGTAGGATGCTATGAGGGTGGCGATGCCCACATAGGACCTGACCAGCTCTGCCAGGAGACGCAGGATGGTGGAGGTGGGCATCAGGGGCTTGGAGGCCTTAGCCTTGGCCCCCTTACCCTCCTCTGAGCTGGCTCCGTTCTCACCCTCCACCTCCTTTTTCTCCTCACGCATTTCCTCTGGAGTAGAGGCTGGGGAGAGGAGATGAGAGGGAAAGGGAGGGGAAAGAGAAGAGAGGAGTTGAAAGAGAGGAGGGGAAAGAGAAGAGAGGAGTTGGGATCAAGTAGGGGCAGAGAGGTTGTTAGAACACATTTTTTAAGGACACAGTCGTGACAAAATCTTTTTTCATTCATTTTGTGTAAACACTATATTGTATATTTTCATCCTAAAATGTAATCAAACTAAAGCAAGAAGTGTAAGGATGTAAATGTAGTCAATACCAGTAGAGGCTGGAGGTGAAGAGCAGGGAGGGAGTGCCTCACCTTCTCCCTGGGGCGTGCCAGACTGAGAGGAATCAGCCACAGCACCATCTGCAGTAAACACCTGGGCCTGAGAGAACGAGGAGAGATGGAGAAAATATTACTTACAATATCTAGACTAATACAGTAGTTTTCAAAACATACATAGTAATATGTTCCCATTGATAATACTCTCTCTTGGGCCCTGTTCAGTCGGTGGGAAAACATTTTGAAACGGAGAGGTATAAACTAAACTTCTAATAAGAACACATCTTCTGCTTTCTGTTGCAAAACAGTTCGCTAGTGTATCCACTACTGAAACAGGACCATGGCCAGAAGGACTCTCACAAACAGCCAGCCATACATGACACTTACGTTAATGTGGAAAGCGGACTGTGAGTCGAAGTCACTGCCCTGTCTGGTGAGTCTGTACTGCTGGTAGACATCATCATCCTGGAGTATCTGACACAGGTCCTGCCCCACGGGCACCGCTACAGCAGGCTCCTCTGGACGCTCAGCTACACAAGAGACACACAGGAAGTTAGCCCACAGAACCTTTCACTTTACAGACGTGTAGCAGGAACACCTGCTGCTTCCATGAGATAGACTGACCAGGTGAAAGCTATGATCTCTTATTGATGTCACTTGTTAAATCCACTTCAAATCAGTGTAGATGAAGGGGAGGAGACAGGTTCAAGGATTTTTAAGCCTTGAGACAATTGAGACATGGATAGTGTAATTGTGTCAATCAGAGGGTGAATGGGCAAGACAAAAGCTTAAGTGCATTTGAACAGGGTATGGAGGTAGGTGGCAGAAGCACCCGTTTCTGGCAAGAACTGCAACGCTGCTGTATTTATCACTCCCAACAGTTCCCCGTGTGTATCAAGAACAGTCCACCAACCAAAGGACAATAAGTCAACTTGACAAGCTTTTTTGAGGGCAAGGGGGGGTGCAACTCAAAACTTAATGTTTTGCACACTCAGTGTACGGCTTGCTGTCTCAATTCATTGATGTATTTTCATTCCTCACATCTTCTCTCCTCTTCTCCTAATGCATTGGAGATTAAGAACCGAGGAGAGGGACCTTGTTCAATATAGTGAAGGAGGTGAGGACATAAGACGCAAAGTATCGAGGAAACACAAATTGGGATAAGGTGCTTGTGCGAGGGTCTTACCCTCTTCAGGTGCGTGGTAGGCGGCCAGGGCGTTGAGCATGTCATAGATGACCTCTTTGATGGTGTCAGGGATGGGGGGCAGCGGAGACAGTTTGAGAGGGGTGGTCTTCACCAGCTGCACCGCGTTGGGCCCCTTGATACGCAGGTTCTCAAACTCATCATCTGACGCTGATGAGAAAAAATGTCAACACTTACAGCAACCACACATACACTGTCACATTAAGTCACACTATAAAATAGGGGCACTAGCTGAGAGCTATAGGTGCAAGCGGATAGTTGACTGGCCACAGGTCTGTCTGAGATGTCCAAGATGTATTCAGAAGTAGTTTCATAAAGATTTGGTCCCCACACCACGCTGTTTTGCATGGTCCTTTGAACCGGATAGACCTGTGGACATTCAACTATCAGTGTTTTAACGTACCCGTACCAGCGCCGCGGGGTGCCGGTAGGGCGATGCGGACGCAGCTGTTGGCCGTGTCTGCGAAGCAGTCTGGGTTCCGGCAGGCGGCCGGGCCCAGAACGCGCAGGATGTAGTTAATCTCTCTGGAGCCCAGAGAGCCTGATACCACACCTGACGTGGTGCTGCCCGCCCCACTGGTCACTGCTGACCGCACCACCTAGAGGTCAGACAGACACTAAGTGCAAATTACAAATGGCTATTGTGCACTACATTTTAACACTGACTGGGGGTTTCTCAACAGTCTAAAGTTTGCTCCTCTCAGTTTCTCCTTGCCTTCAGCTGCACTGATCAGAAAACTGAAAATAATACCAAACAGTTGAAATAGGTGAAAGTGTTCCAGTACCTTCTCCATGGTGTGTCGTAACGTGGCAGGGTCCTCGATGATGTGTCTGAACAGCAGGGTGACGAGCGGCGTGAAGCCGTTGAACCCCGACCCCTGCGTCAGCCCCAAGATCATCCTGGTACTCTTTAGCTCGGCAAACATCATGGCGTAGTGGTGGGTTCTCGTCAGGCGCAGGCACAGCCTGAAGAAACATAAATTACACACAGTCCAATTGATGCCAGTTCTTCCGGTGCAATTTATATATGCAGTTGTGATTCAAATGGTCCCATTTTATGACTGACGCAAACCAATAACCCATTACGGATCAGTAAAATAAAACTACTACAATTGATTTGTACAGTACTTTCATGACCCATTCTCAGTATGCAACAAGTACTTCGAGTAGTAAAATAGAAAAAGTAGACAGCCAGCATGACCTGGGCCGGGTGGGTCTGCCCCCCTGGGTTCAAAATATTTTGCCTAAGGAGCTCCATGTGTGGCATCGAGCACATTCTAATGCCTTGATTCCATCCGAAATACACAGAAAAATTATTGAAAATGTAGTTGTGGTATTATGTAGAAAGAGATGACTTTATAATTGAAATCACTGATAATGTAAGAACAAGTAAAATGACATTCATTTTAAAAAACTTTTTATTTTTTACAATTAATCTTCAAGATTGATGTCTTATAGTTTTACTGCAAGAAATGAATTCCCACACCATTGGATGTTCTAAGTTGGCTTGAGAAGTATCCATACTGTCATACCGGGATATTTGGTAATACCGGCACTGACCAGAAAGACTGCTATTTTCAACCCCCACTGGGCCTTTGTAGTCTGTAGGTTAGCAATGCTAACAAATATATGTAAAATCCTATAGAGAATGCTAACTAAAAATGCTAAAGAGCGCATTGCAAACATGTTATACAGTCTCTGACCTAAATTATATGCAGGACTGACATCCCAGCTCAAAGTTATAGAAGTAGCTCAAAAACGCTACTCACAGTTTGCTGCACAAAATAAATATTAGACCGCAAGGCTGTTGATCTAGGAGGGGATTCCCTGCTGTTACCATGCAAAACTTGATTATGGAAGAGGGTAACAAGCTAATAAATTAGCAAATCAAATGCACAACTGCAGAGCATTTAGCACATTTTAGACAGTTAAGTTATAAGATATCTAGCTGGCAAATATTTAGTTGTGGATTCCGTACTACTCCACAACAAGGCTCCGGTCTCTCATTGTTGTGTGCTTGTAAAGGCCACGTGACTGGGGACTACCAGTAAGGTTAGTAATTAAAAATGGAAATTAACTCGATATTCCTCATCTCCTAACGTAATGCACGAGTTGACTGCAGGTATTTACATTAAAAGTAACTACAAATATCAAAATGTATAAAAATAGATCAAACAAAGTATAAACAATAGTGACAGTATAAAAAACTATCCCTTGGTAATTTCCAAATACCCCTGTATATGGTATAATAATAATCAGTGGTTGTCGATGGTGCAACATGTCAGCACCTCAGGTCAGCACCTGTCCTATCAATAGATCGCCAGAAGATGCATATTGTTCCTTCCAGCGAGAGGGGGCTCGACAGAAACTTAAATGAAAAGTAACCTAGTTAATATGATTTTGAAGTGGACAAAGTAGTCAGCTGAAAATTTGTCTAACAAGTTGATTAGGCGACACTAGTGGAAAACACTGCATTTACATAAGATTCAAGACTTAAAAGAGAACAAAATAAAAGTAGGAACCTTAGTGTGGCGTGGAGGGTGTCTGGGTCCACGGGGACACTGATCATGGATACACAGGCTCTGATGAGCACCGTGGTCATGTCCTCTGTCAGGCCCTGCACCACGATGGCTCCTCCTGCCCCGGTGCGTTCAGACGTGGGGTCCATGGGGGCTGCAGGAGGGGGGGCAGGAGGAGCAGAAGGACCAGAGAAGGACTCCTTTAGTTGAGGGGTATTGTTGTCATCTTTAGGAGCACTCATCTCCACAGCTACTGGGGCAGAGTCTGAAAGAGAGAGGGGAGGATTTGACTATGGTATTCAACTAAAGTAACAGTATACATACATTTATACATTTTTCATCTAAACAAAGTGTGCTTTGTGACAATAGCCATGTCTAATAAAAGGTGAACACTTCACACTTTGCTTATAAAAACACTGGAGTTGCGCATATTTCTTCCAAAGCTATAAATCTACAGTGCCTTCCGGAAGTATTCACATCCTTTATACATTTTGATGTTACAAATTGGGATTAAAATGGATTCAAATATTTTTGATTTTTTTTTTAGATCTACACAAAATACTCTGTCAAATAGAAAGGAAAAGTATAACAAATAAATAAAACTAATATTTCTTGTAAGATAAGTGTTCAACACCTTGAGTCAATACATGTTAGAATCACCTTTGACAGCAATTACAGCTATGAGTCTTTTTGGGTAAGTCTAAGAGCTTTGCACACCTGGATTGTACAATATTTGCTGAATCATTTTCAACTCTTCAAGCTCTGTCAAGTTGGTTGTTGATCATTGCTAAACAGCAATTGTCAAGTCTTGCCACAGATTTTCAAAACTGCAACTAGGCCACTCAGGAACATTCAATGTCATCTCAGTAAGCAACTCCAGGTTATATTTGGCCTTGTGTTTAAGGTTATTGTCCTGCTGAACTGGTACATTTGTCTTCCAGTGTCTGTTGGAAAGCAGACATTTGTATTTTGTCTGTGCTCAGTACTATTCCATTTATTGTCATCAATATAAAAAACTCCCTAGTCCTTGCCGATGACGAGCACATCCATGATGCAGCTACCTCCGTGCTTGAAAATATTTTTTTTTTACTCAGTGATCTGTTTGCCCCAAACATATATATTTGTATTCAAAACATAAAATACATTTCTTTGCCACATTTTTTTTACAGTTTAGTGCCTAATTACAAATAAAAAAATGTTTCGCAATATTTTTTTATTCTGTACAGGTTTCTTTTTTTACTTAATTTAGGTTGTTATTGTGGAGTAACAACAATGTTATTGATCCATCCTCAGTTCTCACAGCCATTAATCTCTGTAATGGTTTTAAAATCACCATTGGACATCTCCGGCAATGGAGTTAGGAAGGACACCTGCAACTTTATAGTGACTGGGTGTATTGACACCATCTAAAATGTCATTAATAACTTCACCATGCTCAAAGGGATATTAAATGTCTACTTTTTTTTTATTGGTCCCTATCTAGCAATAGTTTCCCTTCTTTGCGAGGCATTGGAAAACCTCCCTGGTCTTTGTGGTTGAATCTGTGTTTGAAATTGATGGCTCGACTAAGGATCTTACTGATAATAGTGTGTGTGGGGTAGAGAAGGTAATCATTCAAAAATAATGTAAAAAATATTCACAGTGAGTACATGCAACCCATCATGTGACTTAAGCACATTTTCCCTCCTGAACTTATTTCGGCCATAAAGGGATTGAATACTTTGTGCCCTGACACTTCAGCTTTTCATGAACTTGTAAAAACATAATTCCACTGATATGGGGTATTTTGTGTGGGCCAGTGACACAATCTTAATTTAAATTCAGGCTGTAACATCAAAATGTGGAAAAAGTCAAGTGGTGTGAATCATTTCTGAAGGCCCTGTAGAAGGCAGTAGGTCCATTATCTGGGTCTCTGTCCTACGTCTTGCCCATGTCCCCCTCATCAGTCTCAGGTATCTGTTTGAGGCTATACTAGAACAGTAGCTCCTATCCAGTCATCACCTGGGTCTGTCTGTGTCTCCTCTGCCTTGCCCCTGTCCCCCTCCTCCTTCTCAGAGTCCGTCATGCTGCCAGTTTTGGCAGGTTTAGGAACGCGAGGCACTCTCTGGACCGTCAGCATCACCGGACGACGGTTACCAGTCTCCTCATTCACCTGGAATAGAACAAAGATATAGAAGTCAATGGTCTCCCAGACCCAAATTATGTCCATAACTGGACTGATAAGCACTTTCAATGAATACTCTCCATTGAGCACCAGGATTTATTAAATTATTCCTAAGTCTAATAACCAAACAATTCCACTGTTTGTCGACTCTGTTCCTTTGAGTGGTCTCTGTATAGAAGAGGCTCCCCTCCCACACTCACCGGCGAGTTTATTAGGTACACCACTACTTTCACCATAATGGATTGCTCTTACGTGGCCGTGGCTTGCTATATAAAGCAGGCAGACAGAGGCATTCAGTTACTGTTCGATTGAACATCACAACGGGCAAAACTAGTGACCTAAAAGACTTGGTGCTATGCTAGACGTGCTATGATCATCGGTGCCAGGCACACCGGATCCTGTATCTCAGAAACGACAGCCCTGTGGGATTTTCCCAAGAATGGTGCCACAAACAAAAAACATCCAGTCAGAGGAAGTCCTGTGAACAAAAACAACTTATTGATGAGATGTTGAAGGAGATTGGCAAGAATCGAGCAAGCTAACAGGCTGGCCACAAACAGACAACGGCGCAGTACAACGGTGGTGTGCAGACAACCACAACGGGTTCGACTCCGATCAGCTAAGAAGCAGCTCCAATGGGCACATGATCACTAACACTGGACAATTGAGGACAAGAAAAACATTGCCTGGTCTGACGAACCCCGGTTTCTTTTGAGTCATGCTGATGGCAGAGTCAGAATTTGGTGTAAGCAGCATGAGTCCATGGACCCATCCTGCCTGGTGTCAACGGTACAGGCTGGTGGAGGTGATGTACCGCCGTCCAGTCTGCAGCAACTGCGTGATGCCATCGCGTCAGCATGGACCAATATCCCACTGAAATCCTTGTAGAATCCATGCCCCGAACAAGTAAGGCTGTTCTGGGAGGCAAAGGGTGATCCGACCCAGTACTAGATGGGTGTACCTAATAAACTGGGTTAGTGTGTACAGTGCATTTTGTTATGTTACAGCCTTATTCTAAAATGTATTAAATACAAAATAAATCCGTAGCAATTTACACACAATACCCCATTATGACAAAGCGAAAACCAGTTGACATTTTTTCAAATGTAATTCTTTTTTAAATGTAAAGAAATACCTACATAGATATTGAGACACTTCGCTATGAGTCTCGAAATTGAACTCAGGTGCATCCTGTTTCCATTGATCATGCTTGAGATGTTTCTACAACTTGATTCGAGTCCATCTGTGGTAAATTAAATTGATTGGAAATGATTTGAAAAAGCACACCTGTCTATATCAGGTCCAACAGTTGACAATGCATGTCAGAGCAAAACCCATGAGGTTGGAGTTGTTCGTAGAGCCCCGAGACAGGATTGTGGTGAGGCACAGATCTAGGGTGGGGTACCAAAAAATGTCTGCAGCATTGAAGGTCCCCAAGAACACAGTTCCCTCCATCATTCTTAAATGGAAGAAATTTCAGACCACCCAGCCGAACTGAGCAGGGGGGTGATAAGGCCTTGGACAGGGAGGTGACCAAGAACCCGATGGTCACTGACAGAGATCTAGAGTTCCTATGATGATGATAGGAGAACCTTCCCGAAAGACAACAATCTCAGCAGCACTCATCCAACCAGGCCGTTAGGGTAGAGCGGCCAGACGGAAGCCACTCCTCAGTAAAAGGCACATGATCGCCCGCTTGGAGTTTGCCAAAAGGCACCTAAAGACTCTCAGACCATGAGAAACAGGATTCTCTGGTCTGATGAAACCAATATTGAATGCTTTGGCCTGAATGTCAAGCAGCACATCTGGAAGGAACCTGGCACCATCCCTACGGTGAAGCATGGTGTTAGCAGCATCATGTTGTGGGATGTTTTTCAGCAGTAGGGACTAGTCAGGATTGAAGCAAAGATGAATGGGGCAAAGCACAAAGATATCCTTGATGAAAACCTGCTCGAACCGCTCAGGACTTCAGACTGGTGTGAAGGTTCACCTTCCAACAGGACAACGACCCTAAGCACACAGCCAAGACAAAGCAGGAGTGGCTTCGGGACAAGTCTCTGAATGTCCTTCAGTGGCCCAGCAAGAGCCCGAAACTCCCCAAATACAGGTGTGCCAAGCTTGTAGCATCATACCCAAGAAGACTCGAGGCTGTAATCGCTGCCAAATGCGCTTCAACAAAGTACCGAGTAAATGGTCTGAATACTTATGTAAATGTGAGCTGTTTAATCTTTAATAAATTAGCAAAAATGTCTAATAACCTGTTTTTGCTTTGTCATTATGGGGTATTGTGTGCAGATTGATGAGGGAAGAAAATAAGGCTGTGACCTAACAAAACGTGGAAAGATTCACAGGTCTGAATACTTTCCTAAGGCCCTACATACACCTCTCTCTATACCTGGACCATGGTGTTGAACTGTACGGTATATCTCCTGCGTCCCGCGGTGAATCGGACGCTGCTCTCCCCGGCCCTCCAGGCTGAGTCTATAGTGCCGTTGTTAGAGGCCGAGTAGCTGCACCAGCGACCCGACCGGTCGTCGAACCAACGCCAGTTATTACCGTTGGGCTGCAGGTACTGGAGAGAGTGGACGGGGTGTGGGGACAAAAGGATGAGAGGAGAAATTATTTTTTTGACTAAAAGACCAGGTTGAAAAAGACCAGGTTGACTAAAAGACCAGACATGGCAATACAATGGTAATCACATGCATATCCTATAATGTGGGTTAATCTTTATGTTGCACGGGGACATTCCTGTTACCTTGTTCATCTGTGCTCTGCGTTTGGATGAAACAGCCATTTTCTCATAGAAGTCAATGATCAGCAGCACTGGAGTGATCCACCTGTACACAGTGGGACAGACAACGTTCAGTCGTGTTGTACATTGCCTTTTGTCTGACAGATGCAACGCTTCTACCTCACCCAAGTACAAAAAATAATTATCGCTCTAATAAGAAAAGACTTAAAAAAATGAAGATCGTTCATGCCGCCATTTGTAGCAGGACAGTATATTTCTGAAAGGTATTAATTTCCACACGTGTGCTAGCTAGCTAATCCCAACAACGGCCCTTTAGCCCGTTTGCTGTCAAAGAGCCTGGGGGATGGCAGAGCCATGTATTTAGAGACTTGGACAATTGTTTCTGCATTATGATGCAGTGACATGAATGACACTTCAACATTTTATGGCAGCCATGTTAGCTCCCATTATAATTACATGCGAAATATTTAAATAATGCTTTGTAACTGAATTAGAATAATATTCACAATTTTAAATGTTGGCCCAACTCTCTAAATACACAGCTCTGGGGTGGTTGCTACTCACTTGGGCGTCTGGATGTCCTTCTGCTCCTTGGCAGCCTGCAGACAGGGCTGCACTACTTCTAGCAGCTTGATGAGCACATTGAGGATCCCACTGTTCTCCACCACCCTGGCACACGACAGCTTCAACTCCTACAGGGTAACAGAAGACAGCATGCATCAACATTCAGGGCCGGTGGGGTGTGCGAGAAAGGAATTACTGTTCATCTACGTGTGTCACTAAAGTAGTTTGAGCAGGAGGTTTTTCTGTGTGTGTGTGTGTGTGTGTGTGCGTGTGTGTGTGTGTGTGTGTGTACCTCAAAGAGCAGTGTGAGCAGCAGGATGCGTGTTGCCAGGTTGGAGGCCTGGGGCAGGGTAGCCATCTGTCTGGTCCACTCGGACACAGTCTTGGTGTCACTGGTGGTCAGGGGTATTGCTGCCTTGATGAGCACGTCTGCTGCCTCCCACACCTACACATGTCAAAGATCACACCTTGACATTTCACACAGCAGAGTTTCCCAATCTCTGTCCAGGGACTCCCCCCCCCCCCCAGTGCACGTTATGGGTTTTGCCCTAGCACAACACAGCTGATAATCAAATCTTGATGCGTTGGTTATTTGAATCAGCTGTGTCGTGCTAGGGCAAAAACCAAGACGTGCGCCCAGGGGGAGACCCAAGACAGAGATAAAAAACCCTGACATACAGGACAAAGCGTTGACCAAATTGGTATTACACATACCTGGTTGACCACCTGTCGTAAGATGAGGTCCCTGTACTCGGGACCACTCCTCTTGATGGCGGTCATGAGCAAGTCACAGAGGCGATAGACGGTGTCTGGCAGCTCGTCCAGCAGGTGGAAGCAGCCGGGCAGCATGGAGTCAGTGAAGGCGTGGAGCTCTGTACTGTCCAGGGGCTCGGCCTCCAGGAACCTCTCCAGGCAGCGAGCCTCCTCCTCCTCCGTACGCTCCCTGGCTCTCCTATCGTCCTCCTCGCGATGACGCGCCGCCTCCTGAGAGAAAGATAGAGAGGGAATGTGAGCACCTGTGGGGGTGAAGTGGTGTGGGCCCAGAAACAGCCCCTAACCAATCTGTGTATACATCAGATAAAAGCAATACAGCTGATATTTCACCAAGTCTATGAAATGAAAAGCTAGAGCTGCAACAATAAATAGAATTCTACACCCAGTGTTTTCCACTAACGCGGCTGTCAGCAATACAGAGAATTACAGAGGCATTGTCAGCCGGGCACTTTATCCACTTAAAATTAACTACTTTTCAATTTGCCAGTCAGGAGAGAGAGAGAGAAAACAAGAGTGCCAAGCCCTCTCCTGCTAGAATGAACAACATGCATCTTCTAGTCATCAATTGATAGGACAGGAGCCCGTCAACCAAAGTGAGAGATGACAGGGACACACTAATGGTGTGACTGTCAGTCCCGCCTCTCCGTACCTGGGGTTGTGTGTGTGTTGGGTGCGCTACGGTTGCTATCAAATTTCTTTACACAGAGAGAGCATGAATTTGCATGTCAAAATCCACTTCGCCAAATTGTTTCTGGCACATTGACTTTCCTTTTGCCTGCAGGGTCTGACTGTAACCTTGGCCCGCTGGCAGTGAAAACATGTGGGGGCCAGTAACTTCAACTAACATTTTTTTCATTCCAGTTCAACATTTGCCTGCCCTGTCAATCTACCATTGAAGACCACACAAGTAAATGTCACGCTATTTGTATTTGAGCAATAGGATAGGCCGTTCATTCAAGCACCACCACTCTCCTGCCAATCATAACTTCGAGCAGTACATAGGTTGATGCTGTCACACAGCACACGAGCTGTCAAGAGTAAGAAGAAGTGCCCATCCATCTACTCACTGAGCTTATTTACTTTAAGTGATTGTGCACATACTATCAATAGGCCGGCTACTGTTGGTAGTCTGCAAAAAAGACATGTAGCATTGGTCTTGGCTAGCCTACTGTGGTCATGTTGATCTCTTTTGGAACCTTTGTCTTAAAGGGGGCAGCATCCTACTTTCAAATCTTCTCAAAAATACATAATATACAAACAAAAATTAATGCAATTAATACACAGCGGTTCTAAAGAATAGTCATTGCTTATAATAACCAAATGTAGCCTATTAATAGCTGAATAGGCCAATATAGAGAAACCATGACAACCTACAGGCCCTCCATGACCCCCTATGCATTTAACAACTACACTATGGAGAAACTGTGACAGGCCAGTAGATTTGTGCCCAGTGAGAAAATAAATTAACTTTGGACCCAGGTGTGTTTCATATGCAGCCAAGGAGTGGTGAGGCATATGCTATCTACTACTGTGCTTTGATTTAGAGACAGCCAGCTTGACTGGTTTATCAAATATGTTGAATCCACCTCACTGCAGGAACAATAGGTAGGCTAGTTGTTTTAAACCTATTAATACTTATTGACATAGGTCTACTGACTTCAGAGTGTTGACAATGGACTAGTTAACTGCTGTTTTCTGTGTAACAAAGCCCATGTTAAACACCTGCTACATTCTTCTATCATACCTGTATTGCAGATAGCTGAGAAAATGTCTTTAAAAAGCTTGAAGCCTGTGGAAGTCAGCAGACTCTTACAGGATTATTTAGGCCCAGTATAGTCTAAATATTTCTCCCCTGTGATTTATTCTGTTTTGCCCCTGAACAGGCAGTTAGTTAACCCACCGTTCCTAGGCCGTCATTGAAAATATGAATTTGTTCTTAATAAACAGACTTGCCTAGTTAAATAAAGTTGAAAAATAAAAATAATAATATATATATTTTATATTGTGTTGTACAACAGCTGACGTATGAATTTTTAAATAAAAATAATTATTTCCTGATATTTGCTGGTTGAAAATCTAATCTAGGAAAAATACAGCTTGTTGGGAAAAATGTCTTAACCGAAGGAGGCTGCTGGTGTAACGGATGTAAACGGCTAGCTCAGTTAGCGGTGCGCGCTAAATAGCGTTTCAATCGGTGACGTCACTTGCTGAGACCTTGAAGTAGTAGTTCCTCTTGCTCTGCAAGGGCCACAGCTTTTGTGGAGCAATGGGTAACGATGCTTTGTGGGTGTCAGTTGTTGATGTGTGCAGAGGGTCCCTGGTTCGCGCCCGGGTATGGGCGAGGGGACGGTCTAAAGTTAAAAACTGTTACACTGGCTACTTTTTCTATTTGGCTGGCTAATCCATGTGCTTGTGGAAAACACTATCCTTTTACATTTCAGACATTAGCAGATTCTCTTATCCAGAGCAACTAGGGTTAAGTGCCTTGCTTAAGGGCGCATTAACAGATTTTTCACCTAGTCTGCTCAGGGATTAGTACCAGCAACCTTTCAGTTACTGGCCCAATGCTTTTAACCGCTAGGCTACACCCCTATCCAATACTTTCAGATCTACACAAGTGCCTAGGGTGTATTGTAAACTCCACAGCCCCTTTCTGGAGGGGGCCCTGGTTATTCATTCATGAGCCGATGTCCATTCATTCGGCAATATGTTCCATCCGTACGCCTGTGAGTGGGGCGTGTCTTAGTGTGTGTGTGGCAGCGCACCTCGGGCGAATCAGAGCGCTGTTCCATGCTGACCTCTTGTCCCAGAGACATGGCGATGGCTCTCATCATCTGGTCCTCCTCTGACATGGTCATGTCCTACACACAGACCAACAGAGTACACAACACGCATTACGGGAGGAGACACGTGTGTGTGTGTGTTCCTATGTGTGTGGACCTGTGCATGCGTGTAATATGAGTATATAGTGTGCCAATGGACCGTGGCTGAGTATGCATGATCTGTATTTACGTGTGCGTTCCCATGTAAGTGAGTGTGTGGGCATACCCTGACGGCTCCGCTGAGTAGAGGAGGAGGGTGTGTGAGCAGGTACTCTGTGGCCTGCTCCATGGTGCTGGTGTTCACCAGGGCCTCCATGGCATGCTCTCTGGAGAAACCCATGTCCATCAGCTACATAGAGGAGAGAACAATGGTTAAAAACCACAGAGAGGCCGAGCACAGGACAGGGTTAGAGGGGAAACGGGTCACAGGACAGGGTTAGAGGGGAAACGGGTCACAGCACAGGGTTAGAGGGGAAACGGGTCACAGCACAGGGTTAGAGGGGAAACGGGTCACAGGACAGGGTTAGAGGGGAAACGGGTCACAGGACAGGGTTAGAGAAAACTTCCTTCTAGGGAGTAATTTCCCTAGCCCCTGTATTGCTTACTCTTTGGTGTTCTAGGCTGGGTATCTGTAAAGCACTGTCATAACTGCTGGGGTGTGTGTGTGTGTGTGTGAAAGGAGAGAGAGATAAAAGGAGCCGACTATGGCTAAGGCACAGTGTGATCAGTGTGTCAATCTCACGTATTATATACAGTGACTACACAAAACATACGAAACACCTCCACTTTCCATGACAGACTGACCAGGTGAAATCTATGATCCCTTATTGATGTCACTTATTAAATCCACTTTAGTGTAGAGGAGACAGGTTAAATAAGGATTTTTAAGCCTTGAGACAATTGAGACAGATTGTGTATGTGTTCCATTGAGATGGTGAATGGGCAAGACAAAATATTTAAGTGCCTTCAAACGGGGTATGTAGATTGCTGGCAGGCGCACCTGTTTGTGTCAAGAACTGCAACGCTGCTGTTTTTTTAAACCCTCAACAGTTTCCTGTGTGTATCAAAAATGCTCCACCAACCAAGGGACATCCAGCCTCCCATCCCGCCCTCCCTCCCCCCCCTCCCGCCCTCCCCCCCCTCCCTCCCTCCCTCCCCCTCCCGCCCTCCCTCCCGCCCTCTGGTTTCCTCCTGGCCACCTTCAGCCGGGAACCCATTACGAACAAGAGATCAGATTCAACTCTAGTCAAATGTGCGCTCGCGCCTGAGTGTGGAGCAGGCTAGCTGTATACCTGCTGTAGCTGCTGCTGGTTGACATTTTGCTGCCTCTCCCTGCCTCCTCCCTGAGCCTGTCACAACAAGACAAAGTGGTGCAGGCCACACCAGGGTGAGGGTTCAAGGGGACAAAAAGTTGACAACAGAACAGTGCAATTTCAACCAATGCTAACAGTGCAACCAATGCGCTCAACTGTATCTAGCAATGCTAGCAGTTATATCTATCAAAGCTGTCGAATGATGCGTGTTTAATGCCAAAAACTGTCTGAGGAAAACGGTCTGAGGAAAACGGTCTATGAGGAAAACGGTCTGACAAAAACGGTCTACGAGGAAAACGGTCTACGAGGAAAACGGTCTACGAGGAAAACGGTCTACGAGGAAAACGGTCTATGAGGAAAACGGTCTATGAGGAAAACGGTCTATGAGGAAAACGGTCTGACGAAAACGGTCTACGAGGAAAACGGTCTACGAGGAAAACGGTCTACGAGGAAAACGGTCTGACAAAAACGGTCTACGAGGAAAACGGTCTACGAGGAAAACGGTCTACGAGGAAAACGGTCTACGAGGAAAACGGTCTGAGGAAAAAACGGTCTACAATAATTCAGTGTATAAACACATTGTATCAAATAATTCAGAAAACGGTCTACGAGGAAAACGGTCTACGAGGAAAACGGTCTCACGAGGAAAACGGTCTACGAGGAAAACGGTCTACGAGGAAAACGGTCTACGAGGAAAACGGTCTATGAGGAAAACGGTCTACGAGGAAAACGGTCTACGAGGAAAACGGTCTACGAGGAAAACGGTCTACGAGGAAAACGGTCTACGAGGAAAACGGTCTACGAGGAAAACGGTCTATGAGGAAAACGGTCTATGAGGAAAACGGTCTATGAGGAAAACGGTCTACGAGGAAAACGGTCTACGAGGAAAACGGTCTCGAGGAAAACGGTCTCGAGGAAAACGGTCTGCACGAGGAAAACGGTCTGACAAAAACGGTCTAGGAAAACGGTCTACGAGGAAAACGGTCTACGAGGAAAACGGTCTACGAGGAAAACGGTCTACGAGGAAAACGGTCTACGAGGAAAACGGTCTATGAGGAAAACGGTCTAAAAAACGGTCTACTTGTGTTACATTACTAACAATGAGGAAAACGGTCTACGAGGAAAACGGTCTACGAGGAAAACGGTCTACGAGGAAAACGGTCTATGAGGAAAACGGTCTATGAGGAAAACGGTCTATGAGGAAAACGGTCTATGAGGAAAACGGTCTATGAGGAAAACGGTCTATGAGGAAAACGGTCTATGAGGAAAACGGTCTATGAGGAAAACGGTCTATGAGGAAAACCATCTGACAAAAACTGCTATTTCCGTGAAAAAACGGTCACAAAAAGTAAAGGAATCCAAAAACACACACGGACCGGACCGACAGCCACACCCTCCTCACCTGCTGTAGCTGAGCCTGGTTAACCGGTGGCTCTCTCCTGGGAGTAGTGTTAGTGGAGTCCTCTGCTGCACCCCCTGGTGCAGGTGGTGCTGTACTGCTTCCAATGGCTGGTCCTGGAACTGACCCGGCAGGGCCCTCTCCTGCATTTACTGCTGCTCCAGGGGCCCCTGCTGATCCACCTGTGCCTGGATTAAGCATTCAAGTGTTATAAATCATTATGTGCTATTGGATAGTTATTGTGCATTTATCCTTCATGTGTATAAAAACACATTGTATCAAATAATTCAGCCTTCGCTGCCATTAATACCATGTAATGTTGTTGAAAATAAACCATTTCCTCTCACCTCCAGAACTGGGGCCTACAGGCAGCGTAGAGGCTCCAAGACCTCCCTCCTCCTCTGGACGGGCCGTGCCCTCCCTCTCCTTGGCGAGGCGCTCCTGGGAGGAAAAATTTCATTACATGCCACTAGCAACCATCCCTCAAAAGATAATTTGCCAAAGAAAGTGTTTACATTACAAATAATTCCCACCCACTAGTTTCTCTCCGAGTGTGCCACTGCACCTTATATAAAAGAACACACCTGGATGACAGGTTCTCCTCTCAGGATGTGGCACAGTATAGCTAACATGGACTCAGCCATGCGGCCCCCGTAGACTTTAAGGGGCTTTCTGTTCCACAGGCTGCAGATGCAGCTGAACGCTGCCTAAATGGGAGACAAAGAGAGTGGCTCAGGATTAGAGGGAGCAACGTGTGTTCGTCTTCTTTGAAAAATGCACCTAAAAAAAGAATACTATTTCATGTAACACCTTGTGTTACATTACTAACCTTGTGGGGACACACAATTCAGTCCCATTCAAAATCCTATTTTCCCTGACCCTAACCAGTACTCTTACCTTAACCTAATTCTAACCCCAACACTAATTTTAACCTTATCCCTAAATCCCCTTGAAATAGCATTTGACCTCGTGAGGACTAACAAAATGTCACGTAGGTCAAATTTTTGTTTGTTTACTATTCTTGTGGGGACTTCTGTTCCCCACAAGAGTAGTTAAACACATCCAGGAAAAACCACACACCACTAACCAATCCCCCTACCTTCTGAGTGACTATGAGGAATCGCAGGGCACTGAACTGTGGGGTGGTGGGGGTGACCCCGGGAACCTTGACAGGCAGGCTGTGGGGTGAGTCCAGCACAGTACTGGGGTTCACCATCTTCTCCACCAGCATCAGCCAGGCATCCAAGAACTCCCCTGTCCCGTCTGGCAGCTCTGCATGCTCCAGGCCCTCAGAGACAGGCACCTTACCACCCATAGAAAGGGCCCAGTTAAATGTCCTGGGGAGAGGAGGGGGAACGAGAGATGTGTCAGAGCTGATGGGCAGAGAAACATAAGCTCTTGTTGGGTACAAGCACAATTACGGCCCCAATGTTTCCTGGTCAGGGAAAATGCCCTACTTATAATCATTCTATTAGTAATCCTGACAATAAGGTAGTCCAAATATATATTGAGTCAGGTATTACTGGTGAGAGCTGAGCAGCAACAGTAATGAGGCTGGTTGTAGCTACAGGTCTATTAACAGACAGTGCTCTACTCACTCAAAGAGTGCGTTGTGTCCTCCGGAGCAGAAGAACTTCTGCAGCATGAGGTGGTAGGGGTACTTCCTCTCGTCAAACAGCATGGGGGACGTGAAGCCCACCGAGCAGATGAAGAAAGTCAGCCTGGAGGGGAAGACAGAGAGCAGAGACATCATGGCCATGAGAACACACATCTGATAACTCCAATCCTCTCAGATCTACAGAACAGATTTGGGGGATGTCTCGTCCCTTCTACAGAAGTATGTATTGAATTAGTGTACGCATTAGTTAAAGGAAGTTTCCACCACTGGGTTTGTAGGCGCACATTTCGTGAGATGGGTAGAGAATCCGGAAGCAACCCAAGTAGCCGTTGTGAGTAACAGAGTACCTGAAACAAGGGGTAGGGGTAACAGTAGAGTACCTGAAACAAGGGGTAGGGGTAACAGTAGAGTACCTGAAACGAGGGGTAGGGGTAACAGTAGAGTACCTGAAACGAGGGGTTGGGGTGTAGGGGTAAAAGAGTACCTGAAACGAGGGGTAGGGGTAACAGTAGAGTACCTGAAACGAGGGGTATGGGTAACAGTAGAGTACCTGAAACGAGGGGTAGGGGTAACAGTAGAGTACCTGAAACGAGGGGTATGGGTAACAGTAGAGTACCTGAAACGAGGGGTAGGGGTAACAGTAGTGTACCTGAAACGAGGGGTAGGGGTGTACGGCGGGGGCTGCCAGCTGAGGCCCTTGGTGAGCAGCTTGGTGAGGGAGGAGGCGGTGGCCCGGGCGGCGGGGGTGGGGGCTGTGCCGGTGCTGGTGGCGTGGTGAGAGCGGCGCTGTCGGACTGGAGAACCCACACACAGCTTCACCAGAAGACCAAAGAGCTCGGCCAGAGCCCGGCCCAGACGAGACGACGCTGGAGTAGAGAGGAGAGTTACCACACCAGGATGAAAGAGACAGCCTGCACTCACAAATATAGAATCAGCAGTCACAACAGACAGTGTTGCAACCTTCACCTGAGAGTTGTATGAGGCTGTATGTTTCCCATGTCTTTCTTCACTAATGCAGAGCTTCTGACAGTACATTGCTGTATTTGGTGGGATTACCAATCTACACTTAACGTATGCCTACAAATAGACAATGGTGTGAAAAAGAAAAGACAAAGCTCCTGGTGTCCTCACCAGAGAGCAGGGGTTTGATCTGCTTGATGCGAGTGGCCATGGCGGGGGTTAGTTTGGACTTGGTCTTGGGGTCAGAGGTGCCGGCGCTGGGCTCGTCAGTCTCCATGGGGGCTAGCGTGTCCCCGTCCAACCCCATCCCTTCTAGGAGACACGTGGCAGAGGGGTCCACAGCAACAGCCTCAGACTCAGCTAGCGAGAGAGAAGAATGGGCTTGTGGTTAGAGCTAGGGGTGGCTGTGCTGGAAGAGTAGTTTGGCTAAAATGAGCTTATACATTCCTTTCTTGCACATTGCTCAAATGATGCCTAAGAAACTCCAACATTCCAAAGTTGACAGTTATTTTTAGAATGTAAGAAGAAAAACGACCTGCAAAACATTGTCCTATTGCTTTCATGAATGATCATTCTTAACCAATTGATAACATCTTATTTAGTTTTTTTTCAGTAGAAGGGCGTCTCTTACCAGTTCTCCTGGATCCAGATGCAGAAGCGGTGGCTGTGGTGCTGCCAGATGGCTTCTCCTCCTTGGGAACCAGCTTCTGCATGTCAACTTGGCCGAACTCACAGCCTGGGGGGAGACTGGGAGAGGAGAGGAGAGAGAAACAGGAGAGTTAGTGTGTTCTGTCAACTGACTGCATGCTGAGAAAGAGATACAGCCACACACAGAGACGAAGGGGGAGAGAGAGAGATGAAGGGGGAGAGAGAGAGACGGAGGGAGAGAGAGAGACGGAGGGAGAGAGAGAGACGGAGGGAGAGAGAGACGGAGGGAGAGAGAGACGGAGGGAGGGAGAGAGAGAGAGACGGAGGGAGGGGAGAGAGAGAGAGAGAGACGGTGGGAGAGAGAGAGACGGAGGGGGAGAGAGAGAGAGACGGAGGGAGAGAGAGAGAGACGGAGGGAGAGAGAGAGACGGAGGGAGAGAGAGACGGAGGGAGAGAGAGAGACGGAGAGAGAGAGAGAGGAGGAGAGGAGAGAGAGAGAGAGACGGAGGGGGGAGAGAGAGAGAGAGGAGAGACGGAGGGGGAGAGAGAGAGAGAGACGGAGGGGAGAGAGAGAGAGAGAGAGGGAGGGAGAGAGAGAGAGACGGAGGGGGAGAGAGAGAGGGAGGGGAGAGAGAGAGAGACGGAGGGGGAGAGAGAGAGACGGAGGGGGAGAGAGAGAGACGGAGGGGGAGAGAGAGAGACGGAGGGGGAGAGAGAGAGAGAGAGACGGAGGAGGGGGGGAGGGAGAGAGAGAGACGGAGGGGGAGAGAGAGGGGGAGACGGAGGGGGAGAGAGAGAGACGGAGAGAGAGAGAGACGGAGAGAGAGAGAGACGGAGAGAGAGACGGGGGGGACGGGGGGGAGAGAACCAGTGAGAACCTCAAGGCCAAAGGATAGAGGGCTAAAGAGAGCTAGAACCTGGAGGAGAAAGACAGAGCGTATCAGACAGGCTTATCAGAGGTAGTGTACCTATTGGGTGTGCAGAGAGACAGCAGCACGGTGCTCTCCCAGACCAGAGAGCAGTAGAGCTGGCTCAGCTTGTTGAGAACACTCAAACCCAGCTGGGAGCCCCACTGGTTCACACTGATGGCCCTGATCTCACTCTGCACAACACACAGGGGAAGGTTAATGAACACACCCAATACCAAACCACTCACAGTCAAGCAACTCTTTCCCAACAATGACAATCCACAGAGGCGGTGTCCTCTAAATCCACAGAGGTGAGGTGCAGTACCTCTACAGTTGGTTGATTATATGCTGCTGACATCTTTCAATGAATTGAATACAAAGTCAACCTAATCTACAGCCTCTACTTTGTGGGCTACAGGTGTGGAGTGACATAACGAGAGGTCCTTGCTGATTGGTTTATCGGCATCTTACCTGCCCTACCCTACAGGTGTGCACGAACATCAGGATATAAGCGTGTGCGGCAGTGAGCGCGTGCAGCAGTGGCGTGGCGCGGGCCGATAGCGTGGCGTCGGTCACATGACCGGCGGTGGCAAGCTCTCGGAGCAGCACGGAACCCCCGGGGACCTCGATGGGGCGGTGGAGCGGCTCGAGGGCCGACAGGATGCTGTCCAGCTGACACAGCCCCTCCTGGAGCACCTTGGGTTCATGGGACAGCGTCTGGGGACCACGGGACAACACACCACGCTTCAGTATCAATACAGTACAGTCACAGGGAGAGACTGAACAGTTACATTTAACAGGTCTCCCTAGAGTTTAGTCACTACCGTCAGAGAACCTCATCAAAATACCACAGGTTATATATTCTGAAGAGGCTATAGTCCATTTTCCAGCTCTGCTTGAGCTCAATCACTAACAAATTCACTGAAATCATATCCCCACATCTCTTAGTCTCACCAGTATGGAGTTGCAGAGCCCAGCTACAGCCTCCCATCATAACCACACACCTCCCATATCCCCAGTGTCAGGTCTCACCAGTATGGACTTGCAGACCCCGGCTACAGCCTGGCAGGCAGCTGATGTGGGGAAGTCGATGGGCAGGTTGGGCAGACCCAGGATGGAGACCAGGGGCAGGAGACCCTTCTGGTTGACAAACTCCTGACAGTGGTCGTCTGTCGTGTTGTTACTAAGGATCGACTCAACAAACTTCATCTGGGAAGGAACACAAAAGGGGAATGTTAAGGGCTAAGTAATCAAATATAATTTTATTGGTCAAACACACATATTTAGCAGATGTTATTGCAGGTGTAGCTAAATGCTTGTGTTCCTAGCTCCAAAAGTGTAGTAATAACTAACAAGACAAACATCTAAAAGTAAAATAATGTCATTAAGAAACATTGAAATATTAGGATGAGCGATGTTGGAGTGGCTTTGACTAGAATACAGTAGATGCACATATGAAATGAGTAAAACCGTTTGTAAACATTAACCTTTTCACACGTACCAACAAACGGGTGTGATCGTTGTATAGTGTTCCCTGTAGCATACGATCAAACCGGTGTGATTAGAACAGTTGATGAGAACGCTTACTTACAATGTCCATTTTTGATTGTCGCAACACTTTTTTCCCACAGAAACATATTGCACAAACACAGTCCTTACAAAGTCACATCCAGAATGTGATCTATGAATGTCTGAACATTGCATCCAAAAGGAAACCAAAGTAGCTACAGCGTAACACAATCATCCAAACCGGAAAATATAGGCTACATTTGTCCTCGCGCTAACTGAGGAAAGATGGACATATTTTGTATAACTCAAATATGACTCCCGGCTGACAGAAACTACAATATGAATTAGCTAATAATAATTACTATTTATAATTAATCACATCACGGGTGAGCTCACCATTGATTGAAATAATTGAGTTAAACACTTCCTGGAAATCGAAAGTAATCCGACGATAGGTAGTTTGTGAGCGCCGGAATGTTTCTTTTTTTGCATCAACCAAAGATAAGAGACTAGATGAGTTTGGTCTGTTTATAGTATGCATGTTGAAGGGGTGTGTCTTCTACAATCATCCACTTCCCTTCATTCACTTCTGCAAGTTCACCCAAAAGAAGAGTGAACCATTCCTTCACCTCATTATAACATCTTCGGTCTGACAGATTACGTGACACCTAGAATGCATTGTATGCATACTTGATCTGCGCAAACATATGCATACTTGATCTGCGCAAACATAAATGAAGTGTGGTAGGCTCTCCTCAAAGACCGAAGTTTATCCTGCTCAGTAAAGTCTCAAACAAATTGTGTGCAACGCTGAAATCGGCTACTTCTATGTGAATTAATGAGGCGGCGGAACACACCTCAATTCAAACTGTTGTTAGAAAATAATTTGAAATTGACAAGTTGAAACGTAGACAAAAGATGTCTGGCAGGCAGCGCGTTCTAACTGTCCCGTTGTGTAATAATCACACTTTGGAACAGTGAGTGCATTCTAACATCGCGTGCATAAAACGACTCTTGCTGGGGCGACCGTTAGATATTTGGAACTCACATGTGAAAAGGTTAAAGTGACCAGTGATTCCATGTCTATGTACATAGGCAGCAGCTTCTAAGGTGCAGAGTTCACTAACAGGGTGGTAACCATCTAGTGACTGACTAAGCACGTCCCAAAAAGTGATTAGACGATAGTAGTAGTACAGTCTGCACACTGTTATACGCTCCCAGAAGTCATTATTTTGTACAAATGTTCTGTTTAATTTTGAACACAAGAGAAATGTTAATATGATCTTGCCTGTCATCACTTCATTGACAATTTTTGGTGAGTAAAGGGACTTGATTTCAGTGTGCCTTATTGCAGGTATCACATAGAATAAACAGAGAACGTGCATCAACACACGTACCACATTCAGAATGTAATCCATCAAAGGAATCGGTATCCTCTCTTCAGTGCCAACAACCCTATAGGAAAAATGACAAAAACACTATTATCTCAGCTCCCTATCAAACATGTAACAAAATATAAAATACATAAATGATTTATAAATATATAGAGAAAAATTATATCAGGGGCAATAAATCCTGAATTGATCAGGAAAGAATCACATGGCTGATTTGGAATGTCATACAGTTCAACTGGCACTGACTGTCTGTTGTTCTCTGGTTCCCCCTGCTGCTGGGTGAAGGTATGGAGCGCCTCCTCTTCCTCCTCATCTTCGCTGGAAGCCTCTTCGGCAGCGTGGGAGGAGCGTGCGGGGGGCGCGGTCACGGTGCCGTCCGTCTTCTGGATAGAGGGCTTCTGACAGATGTACTCCGGGGCTCGGCCCAGGTTACAGATCTCCTCCAGTAACTGGGAGAGGAGAGTTGACCTTTTAGTCATTCAGCAGACGCTCTTATACAGAGCGACTTACAGTTAGCGCATCCATCTTAAGATAGCTAGGTGGGACAACCACATATTACAGTAAGTACATTTTTCCTCAATAAAGTAGCTATCAGCAAAGTCGGTGCTGGCAAGATAAGACAAGTTCGAGTGCTGGTGAAAACAAGGCAAGGGTATTTGTTTTGAAGAGAAGACAAGTGTGTTAATTTACCATAACATAAAAACTCCAAGGATAAACATTAAGTTGTTCCTGTTCAGATCACATGGCCCAGCTTAAAGAAACAATCATGTTGTGCTAATGCACTATGCAGTGTACAAAGTTAATCTATATTATTAGGGTCCTAACACATGACCTGAACCAGTTGAACTCTGTGCCCTAGTTAAAAGCTACAACAAGACCTCAGTTTTTCCTGGTCAAGTCACATGGCGTTAAAACTACAAGTCCAGACATGAACAATGGGTAGGGAAACATCTTACAGTTGGAAATTGTGCTTGTGCATATACATTTAACCTGCTAAAATCGTTATATTTGTAAATTGAATACTTGTATTTGATTATTAGTAATCAAACACCAACCTGTACTGGAGTACTCACTCCCAAACCTGCTCAATGGTGCTGATCATTGCAGTTTTCCCAGGCCTCCTGTACATGTCATTGTAAACCCACCTTGATGATGGCAGTAGTGGCGTCAGTCTTCAGAGTGGGTTGGTGTCTCATCAGTTCATCCACAGCACTGCCCAGGTTGGACGCTGTATCTCCTGTACACACACAACCCAGCATGGTTACATACAGACATCTGCATCAACAGTGTATAGTGTCGCCATACTACATTGAACAAAAATATTTTGAAAAGTGTTGGTCCCATGTTTCGTGGACTGAAATAAAAGATCCCAGAAATGTTCCATGCGCATAAAAAGCTTGTTTGCATCCCTGTTAGTGATCATTTCTCCTTTGCCAAGATAATCCATCCACCTGACCGGTGTGGAATATCAAGAAGCTGATTAGACAGCATGATCATTACACAGGTGCAGCTTGTGCTGGGGACAATAAAAAGCCACAAAAATGTGCAGTTGTCACACAACACATGTCACAGATGTCTCAAGTTTGGAGGAAGTGTGCAATTGGCTTGATGACTGCAGGAGTGTCCATCAGAGACATTGACAGAGAATTGAATGTTCATTTCTCTACCATAAGCCACCTGCGTAGTTTTTAAGAATTTGGCAGTACGTACAACCGGTCTCACAACCGCAGACCACGTGTATGGTGAGCGTTATTTTGATGTCAACAAGTACCACGTGGTGGCCGTGGGGTTATGGTATGGGCAGGCATAAGATATGGACAACGAACACAATTTAAATTTACCAATGACAATTTGAATGCACAGAGATACCGTTACAAGATCCTGAGGCCCATTGTGAGGCCCATTTTTGTTTGTAGTATATTTGACCAACAGATGCATATCAGTATTCTCAGTCATGTGAAATGCATAGATTAGGTCTTAATGCATTTATTTCAATTGACTGATTTCCTTATTTGAACTGTAACTCAGCAAAATCTTTGAAACGGTTACATTTATATTTTTGTTCAGTATTGTTAGGTTCTAAATAAACAGAGTAAAAACTAACGCACAACTAGCTAAAGCTCAAACCAAGTTAATTCACCCACTGAGTCAAACAGCTGAAAAGACAGACATGTTTCCACCAGCACCAGTATTTAAACCCCCCTTTAGGCAGTCTCCCTTACCTCTAAACACTACATCTTTGTAGCTAGGCAGGAAGTTAAGTGATGTGGGTATTAAACTGTTCCTTCTCCCTTCACGTGACTTATCACAGTCCCCATTCCTCACTAATCCACACTTACCTGTGGCCACAACTATGTGATTGTCTTTTTCCCCTAATTAGTAACTCTACAAGCCCCTGGCTCTTATCCAACCTCCATTACAATATACATTCCTCATACATGTAACCATTAACTTCTAGTGTAGCAGGTATTTCAAATTACAACCCAACATTCCTATAACAAACACCTATTTTTCAACAGAGTGAATTGTGTCCCAATATACTAGCTTCCTTTAAGTTAACACACCTCTCTCGCCATACTAGATTGCAATCACACACACACACACACACACACACACACACACACACACACGCGCGCGCCCAACTCACCCAGAGGGTCAGAGCTGCGGCGTCGTCTCATGGCAGGCAAGTAGTCAGGTGACAACAGCACCTTGAAAAGGCGTTCAAAGGGCTGGCATTGGACGAAGGAGTGCAGGCCTCGCGCATTCAGGCACAAGGCACTGAACACGTTAGGGAGAGAACCAAGCACCTCCCGGGTAGCCGGGACCTGCAGAGAGAGAGACTGTGAGAGAGAGAAAAGGGAGAAAGAGAGAAAAAGGGGAGGAAGAGAGAGAGCGAGTGAGAGACAGAGTGGCGAGGGTAGGGAACAACTGGGAGGAAGGGGACTGGGGAGGGAGGAAAGGAGGGTGAGGGGAAAGAGGGGAGGGGGTGAGGGGAAGGGGAAGAGGGGTGAGGGGAAGAGGGGGTGAGGGGAAGAGGGGTGAGGGGAAGAGGGGGTGAGGGGAAGAGGGGAGGGAGGGGAAGAGGGGGTGAGGGGAAGAGGGGGTGAGGGGAAGAGAGGGTGAGGGGAAGAGAGGGTGAGGGGAAGAGAGGGTGAGGGGAAGAGAGGGTGAGGGGAAGAGAGGGTGAGGGGAAGAGAGGGTGAGGGGAAGAGAGGGTGAGGGTAGGGCATAGGGAATCAAAACGTAAAGGCAATCAGAAGCAGGGGGAAAACAGAAGGAAAGAGTGAGGGAGGAAGGGAAGCGGTGAAACCAAGGAGGGAGAATGACTGTTTAATGCAATGCTGTGTGACAGAGGAGATGGAGGACAAGATGAAGACGAGGCAGTGTAGGCTCTACATCCACTGGCTACACCGGTGTTAATGTATGACCCTGCTGAAAAAGAAAACGGGACATTTAAACATGTCAAATGTGCAGGAGAGGACAAGAGGGAGATGAGTGTGAGCAGTGAGAGAAATGAGAGGGGGTCCGCTGAGCGACTGAAGAGGTAGAGAAAAGATTGAGAAGAAAGAGAGAAAGAGTGACCTCGCATTCAGACACCAACAACAAACTTTCCCTCGCACTTATCAAAGCCCAACCTGCATCGACAACTATGGAGTGGTCTGAATGCAGGGTGAGCCGAGAGGAAATGAGTGCTGTGGGACTCACGTCTTTGATTAGCAGGGCATGCAGCATGACGTCAGTCAAGCCATTATCCTGCAGGGAGGAGAGCAGAGATGGCTCCTGGAACACAAACACTGTCACCACCTCCGTCGCTGTGGAAGGGGGAGGGAGGGAGGGAGGGAAACGAGAGAAATATGTTTAAAATCAGAGGGGGAAAAAAAGACACTAATCAATATGGCATAATGTATGTTTTGATGGACTACACAGAACTTTCTCAATGATCAAGTGATATTAGTAAACATACTACACATTATAATGCATGTCATGGTAGATTCCTCTGAAGCATGTTGTGTGACTCGAGTACTCACCCAGTAGGAAAAGGGAAGGTCCATAGTACTCTGCATTACTGATAATGTGCTTGAGTGAGGTAGGCAAAGACCCGTCCATGACTGGAGAAGAGAGGCCATACAGAGACCAGGAGGTTAGTCGGGCTACGCCCAGGGGGAATTCATTCAACATTTTCCCATCATTGTTTTGTTGAAGCCCCAGTACCTATTATAAGCCTTACAACCTTAACCCATCTGATCATGTAAGACCAGTTCCCCTCAGGTAGCTTAAGTTTTGCGTATCTCTATTGTTCATGCTTTTTAGAGTGTGGTTATCAAAGCTCACTCACCGTGACGGATGCCATCAGAGAAGGCAGGGTCCTGGATGGCTTTCTTCAAGAAGTTTAGCATTGACTTCAGCAGAGCTGCTCTCTGGGGAATACACTGCAGGCCTGGAGGGAGAGAACACATGGGAGATGGAACACATAGGAGTGTGAGCTCCTGTGTGTGTGTGTGTTTGACTGAGCGTGTGATATTCTAAGCTGAGAATGTTTGTTTATGTGCGTTGCTATGCGAGTGTGTACCTGTGCGGGGTGTGCTGGCAGTGCTGCTCTGCGCTCGGTGGTCTGTATCAGGTCTGGAGCCAGAGGACGTTGAGGGACCAGGGCTGCTCTCCATCCTCTCTTCTGACACTTAAGAGGACACAGTTTTAGCAACCACAACACAGCTAACAGCCACACCACCACCCCACCATTGCCACAACACAGCCAACATCCACACCACAGCCAACAGTCACCAAGACACAGCCAACATCCACACCACAGCCACCACACCAGAGGGGTCAAGGTTCCAGTCGAGAAGCATGGTTTCAACTGCTTCGACAATTTTGCCTCGGTACTGCATAGGGATGTACATTAGTCAATTTTGCTGTCAACCAACTGACACTCTAACCGGTTAACAAACTATGTATAAAAATTATGTATAAACAGTAAAATGACGTGACCAACAGAAAATACTATCAGAGATCTGTATATAATGAGATTGTTATTTCTCCCCGCCCTAGCAATGGTAGTCATCCCAAGGCTGGAAGGCAGGCGACAGAAACACATTGGGCTTGTTTTGGAAGGCAGGCGACAGAAACACACATCGGGCTTGTTTTGGAAGGCAGGCGATGTAGAAACACATTGGGCTTGTTTTGGAAGGCAGGCGATGTAGAAACACATTGGGCTTGTTTTGGAAGGCAGGCGATGTAGAAACACATTGGGCTTGTTTTGGAAGGCAGGCGATGTAGAAACACATTGGGCTTGTTTTGGAAGGCAGGCGATGTAGAAACACATTGGGCTTGTTTTGGAAGGCAGGCGATGTAGAAACACATTGGGCTTGTTTTGGAAGGCAGGCGACAGAAAAACATTGGGCTTGTTTTGGAAGGCAGGCGATGTAGAAACACATTGGGCTTGTTTTGGAAGGCAGGCGACAGAAAAACACATTGGGCTTGTTTTGGACAGATTTTGGTGAGTGAAAGCTCTTAGTTCGCCTCTCCCTCTATGATACTATGCATAGAAAGACCGGGCATTTTTCTTCAAGAGCTTATTGAAAACATGTAACAATAGCAAGCCAATCGTCTTACGTGCTCAATTATAGGTTATAGCATTTTGACTGTAACTTCGGTAATGAAGCAGGTAAGTCAATCAAACAACGCAATTCCCTGGAAAAATACTTTTCTAAACCTAATGTGAGCAGATGTGACAGAAGTGGACTTGGATTGGTTGCTAACATGACTAGGATTGGTTGCTAACATGACAAGGATTGTGCCCTGGGCTTCTGGACAGCGAAAGAAAGTTGATATGATAACCAACAGAACAGGAGAGAAATTCTGGTTGACAAGCTTTCAGATAATTCCTGCCTCAAGCTCACATTGCAAAGTGGTGGGTGATGCGCTGATAGCCTGCCTACCGTTGACTATAGCCTATGTACTCGTATGGCAAATGGGAGGCGCACTTTAATTACGAGTTAAATTGAGAAAATTTTTCCTTTTCAATCATTGCCATCAAAGGCAATTGCATTTAGAATAGTTATAGGTTGCTCAATGACTGGGCTTACAAAAGCACGTTTCACTCCAGTGAGGAGTTACTCTGGCTCTGTCTGATAGGATATTCATGTATGCTGTGGGCGTGATAAGATACATGACCATAATTCCACAAAATTATGCAAATGAACCTATAGACCGATAAGCATGACTGATCAAATCTACATCCTTATGTTTATACTGCCGCCCGGCCCAGAAAGACCATTTACCAAAGATAAGTCAGATAGAAAAATTACTAAAAAGACAGTCATCACCTTTGTGCACAAAACATCCATTAAATTACTCCAATAATTGTCGCTGAGGCCGATTTTTTTCTTATTCAACACTGAAAAAATTCTAAACAACAAGAAACGTCCTCACTGTCAACTGCGTTTATTTTCAGCCAACTTCACGTGTAAATATTTGTATGAACATAAGATTCAACAACTGAGACAAACTGAACAAGTTCCACAGACATGTGACTAACAAAACTTAGTATGTAGTGTGGCCACCAGCTGTATTAAGTACTGCAGTGCATCTCCTCCTCATGGACTGCATCAGATTTGCTAGTTCTTGCTGTGAGATGTTACCCCACTCTTCCACAAAGGCACCTGCAAGTTCCCAGACATTTCTGGGGGGAATGGCCCTAGACCTTACCCTCCGATCCAACAGGTCCCAGACGTGCTCAATGGGATTGAGATCATGGCTCTTCGCTGGCCATGGCAGAACACTGACATTCCTGCCTTGCAGGCAATCATGCACGGAACAAGCAGTATGGCTGGTTGCATTGTCATGTTGGAGGGTCATGTCAGGATGAGCCTGCAGGAAGGGTACCACATGAGGGAAGAGGATGCCTTCCCTGTAACGCACAGCGTTGAGATTGCCTGCAATGACAACAAGCTCAGTCCGATGATGTTGTGACAGCGCCCCAGACCATGACGGACCCTCCACCTCAATCCCGCTCCAGAGTACAGGCCTCTGTGTAACGCTTATTCCTTCGACGATAAATGAGAATCCAACCATGACCGCTGATGAGACTCGTAAGTGAAGAGCACTGTTTGCCTGTCCTATCTGGTCCAGCAACAGTGAGTTTGTGCCCATAAGCAACGTTGTTGCTGGTGATGTCTCGTGAGGACATGCCTTACAACAGGCCTACAAGCCCTCAGTCCAGCCTCTCTCAGTCTATTGCGGAGAGTCTGCGCACTGATGGAGGGACTGTGCATTCCTGGTCTAACTCGGGCAGTTGTTGTTCCCATCCTGTACCTCAGGTGTGTTATATTCGGATGTACCGATCCTGTGGCCTGCCACTGCGAGGACGATCAGCTGTTCATCCTGTCTCCCTGTCTTAGGCGTCTCACAGTACGGACATTGCAATTTATTGCCGTGGCCACATCTGCAGTCCCCATGCTTCCTTGCAGCAGGCCAAAGGCACGTTCACACAGATGAGCAGGGACCCTGGCCACATCTGCAGTCCCCATGCTTCCTTGCAGCATGCCTAAGGCACGTTCACACAGATGAGCATGGACCCTGGCCACATCTGCAGTCCCCATGCTTCCTTGCAGCATGCCTAAGGCACGTTCACACAGATGAGCAAGGACCCTGGCCACATCTGCAGTCCCCATGCTTCCTTGCAGCATGCCAAAGGCACGTTCACACAGATGAGCATGGACCCTGACCACATCTGCAGCATGCCAAAGGCACGTCAGTGAGCCTCATGCCTCCTTGCAGCATGCCTAAGGCACGTTCACACAGATGAGTATGGACCCTGGCCACATGTGCAGTCCCCATGCTTCCTTGCAGCATGCCAAAGGCACATTCACACAGATGAGCATGGACCCTGGGCACATCTGCAGTCCTCATGCTTCCTTGCAGCATGCCAAAGGCACGTTCACACAGATGAGCATGGACCCTGGGCACATCTGCAGTCCCCATGCTTTCTTGCAGCATGCCTAAGGCACGTTCACACAGATGAGCATGGACCCTGGCCACATCTGCAGTCCCCATGCTTCCTTGCAGCATGCCAAAGGCACGTTCACACAGATGAGCATGGACCCTGGGCATCTTTCTTTTTTTCATAACTGTGACCTTAATTGCCTACCGTCTGTAAGCTGTTACTGTCTTAACGACCGTTCCACAAGTGCATTAATTGTTTATGGATCATTGAACATGCATGGGAACACTTTACAATGAAGATCTGTGAAGTTATTTGGATTTTTACAAATTATCTTTGAAAGACAGGGTCCTAAAAAAGGGACAATTCTTTTTTTGCCTGAGTTTATATTCATCCAGTGTCTGCCATGTTTTTGGATGATGTCAGCATTGCTCCTTGTGCGCATGTCATGTTGATCCATGTAAACCAGATTTAAGCACGATAGAGTCCATGAATCAGCATTCCGCGAACCTGAGTAGATTACCTTGAAAACAACAGTCGGACATCCTGGACACAGTCTCCAGTTCTTTTTAGATCTCAAGTATAACACCACCACACCCAGCCACAACGCCATAAGACCCCAGCCATACCACAACAGCCAACACTGGATCTATATTATCACCCATAACAAAGGCAAGGAAAACGTGGGAAAATGGAAGCTATTTAACTTCTTACATTCTAGTTTTGGGAATTGATTAGTTTGCAGGTAATGACCGTAACACAATACATAGCTAGCTAACTATTATAGAACAATTACTGGACAGTACCTCCACATACCATTTAACCCTCAACAAAAGTCAAACAAATGATCTATATTGACTGACCAAAACATGGTACCAATTTTAGACTAACACCTTATAACCATGTTGATCAATTCATATGGTCTCTTCCAACTAAATGTAGGCCTATAGCCCAATGTATGGAACCACTGATTGACAATAGAAAATAAAAAGGAGCCTACAGCTTTCTGACTGGCCATCCATGTCCGTGTCCATGTCCTCAGATTCCACTGTAGAGTTGGGTCTCTGGATCTTTGGCTTGATGACAAAAGGACACTCTTTTCTAGACAGGTCCACCTCATGCTGCACAGAGAGACAGAGAGTGAAAGAGGGGGAGCGAGAGAGAGGGAAAGAGTTCAGGACTTTGGCAGATGGGTGTTCCAGCAGAGACTGAGCCGAGTACAGAGCCCCTAGAGTGCTGCATCAGGTCCCAGGCAGTGAGGTGCGTCGTCACCCACTCAGGTTATTTATGCAACACATTTATTATTTCCCAAGTGGGTCACAAAGGCCCCCAAAAGCCACTTCCAAGCCCTCTGGCACCAACATGTCAATTTAAACTAATAAAAGCGTTTTGGCTGGGGGCAACAGAGATAGGCAGAGGAGCCTGCACTGTATCTAGAATGGTAGGTGTGTTAGGGGTATGTGTGTGTAAAGGACCCTACCTCCAGCCTGCTGATGAAGATGGTAAGGCCGGTATGTGACTGGAAGGCTGCCATGTCCAGGTTGGTAATGAGGTCCACCACTCGAACTGCACGAGTGACAAACGTGATCTGGTCCTGCTCGTCCCCCAGGAACTTGATCACCTACAGAGGAAGGGAGTAAGGGAGGGGAGAGGGAGCTGAGACTGTGCGCATACAAACACTATGGATCAGACTCCCAGAACAAGCCTATTCTTATCTTAGAAAACAATTAAGCTCCTCTACATGGAGCCTTTTAGAGCAGAAGGGGGCTTAATTGGCGTACCTATGGGGACCATAAGCAGGAAGGATATATTTAGATCTGTTCAGCCTTTATGCAGAGCAAGTGAGTATGCTGGACTGGACATACACAGACTCTGTGGGCGATCAACAGATCATTCAAATTGTCAGACACCTGCGCAGCATACGTACATAGTGAAACCAGGCCGGCTTAGCAGAATAAAAAAGGGTGAGTAGACACATGGTCAGAGGTGACAGTGTGTTTCTTTACCTTGAGCAGGGCTTCCATCATCCCACAGGAGACCAGGGCCTCCCCCCCAGCGTCGTAGCTGGCCAGGTGGTAGAGGAAGGAGAACAAAGCAGTGGCAAACTGGTGTGGGTACGGCTCCATCAGAGGGTCTGAGGAGACAAACACCCACCGGTTAGAGGCACAGTCAGGGATATTGAACTCTGTTCAACGGTCACCTCAATTAATTATTTTTGTTGCAGGCCTTTCAGTGCAGTTGCCCATTTGTTTCGGAAGCCTTGCTTCCTAGAGCTGGGTCCATCAGCCTCCACTGGATTCTACTCAGTCACACAGACAGGCATAGTGACAGGAGACCAAAACATCCATCTTGTCTTGAAGAATAGTTCTTAAGAGGTTTTTTTCAGAACGTAGTACAACAGTCATTCATATCTGACCATAACACCAACTCTGAAGATGTGTTACTCCATTGTTTGCACCTGTCTAACTAAGTGGCTCTGGATAAGAGTGTCTGATAAAATGGCTAAAATGTAAAGGCTTGTGTTCTCATTGGACTGGCATCAAAATCGGTCCAAGTTCAAATCGATAGACCACTCAGCTAGACCACTCACCGATCATGGCCTGTATGCAGTTGCGCACCAGCACAGGCAGGAAGCCATGGTAGGAGGCTGTGCCGGTGCAGTCGATGATGTTGGACAGCTTGGGCGTCCTCTCCAGGTGCACTATGGATGTTAAGGTGCGTAAAGACGCTGCCTTTATGTCCTGAGGAAAGAGACAGGGTATTCATGAAACTAGAGAACTGCATAGAGGATTACATATAGGCCAAAGGGTATGTTGTCCTGGACTTGCAAGATATCATTATTTCCAGGATTGTCCATGACTGTGGAAACTCTTTAGGTACATATACAATGCCAAGACAATCATGATTGTATTGTCAAATCTGACCACAAACCACATTGCAATCATATTGTAATGATCACGGTCTTGTATCAGTTACATTAACTACAATCCAGTGACATCTGATACTAGTCTATAATATGACATGATAGCAGTCACAATATTGGCTCCAATTTCACACCTACTATTGGTATGTGACACAGACCCACCACCCCATTAGGGGGCAGAGGACAGCAGGATAGAGTGGAAAGGAGAAAGAATGTAATTTCTTACCACAAGCTGTTTGTCTGTAATCTGTAGCACATCTACCAGCTCCTCTATCAAGCCGTTGTAGAGAATACTGTTGGCCGACTCCTGGAGTGCATTGGAGTACACTGTGGAGGGAAAGAACCCCACAATACAATTAGCTACCACGCAAACTCACTTCAAAGAGTGATCGACATGTAATGGATGAAATGAATTGACTGCATTAATCTCCAGAGGGGAAATTGGATTTGACGCATCAGACAGACAATTCGGACACACAGGTAAACATCACAGAGACATAAGCACTGATTACCGACTGAACATAGAACTTGTAATGGTGGTTGTAGAAAAGCACCATGTCATTGGCAGTGAATGACGGTCTGAGAGTCTAGATAAAACTCTACATAGATCCAATCAATTATAACCTCTTTTGAACTATATTCAGGCAGCACACACTCCCTCCCTCCCTCCCTCTTACCCAGTATAGAGATGGCATGGAGCCTGGCCTGCACGGCCTGCAGTCTCTTCTTGTGGTTGGAGAAGCCATGGGCCAGTCTGATGTGTGTGAACAGCAGGGTCTGCTTGTCTTTAGGGATGTTATACATCACTGTAAGTGACTCCATGATCTCACTGGGACTCTCAGAGATCTGGAAAGACATCATAGAATATCAGGAACATCTGAATTTGGCCTGGGGGATAGGTTGGTTTCTTTAATATCAATGTAGGATCAATGTAAGAAAAGCAGCGAAGTCCTAAACAAATAAAAAAGGTAAATTTACTTTTGTTCAGTCTTCATTTAAATCATTAAATGCTCTGAGAAAATAGACAACATTTGTTCCTTACCTTGTCGAGCTGTTCGATGTGAATGTAGTGTAATGTGTTACTGCTGGTCTGTCAGGCAGAGAGAAAGTTCACAAATGGTCAATAAATCCACTCATAACGAGACATGCCTTACTAAAGACCAGGGACATGCATTAGTCGCCCACTAATATTTGTTTTCTGGTAGAGTACAAGGATATGTGTCAGTCTTTACCTTCCTCTCCACTTTGACCTCAGGGCCAGGTTCAGCATAGAACTCAAAGTGCAGTGTGGTGGCACTGGGAGGGTACTTCTGCTCAGGTCACCATTACAGGGATGGGGGATGCCAAGAGAAGAGATGTGGAAGGAGGGGGAAAGAGACAGGTGAAGGATGCAAACAGAGGATAGGTGAGTTGTGGGGGGGTGATAGAAACTAACATCATCAGTATCATTTGACAGTCATAATGGGAAATGTAATCATTACAAAGCAAATGAGCTGATTGTCTGGAGACCGCAAGCCTTTACAGATTGTGACAATGATAAAGGTTCAGCCTCACCGTCATAGGCAGGTCCCTGCAGCACTCGGCCAGACCGAAGCCATTCTCCTTCCCTCCCCAACTCTACAGGGATAACGTCACACATCAGACCACCTATCCAAATCGCTTCATTACCTAGGCTAAATATCAAGGCAAATACATTAACAGAGAATCATTTTTACTCTACTGCTCTATACGGTTGGCCAGTTGGTTTTGAAATACAACACCAAGTGCTAACATCAAAATAAGCTGTGGCTTGCATGTTGAAAACCTGTAAGACTGAAAGCCAAAAACAAACGGCTAGGTCACTGATTATCAACGTTTAGTCGGTTTAACATGGACATGCAGAAGAAAAGCATCAACAAGCATGTCTTCATCAGGATATCTGATAACATGTTCTCATTCTGCCACCTGTACGGTACCTCAGCCAGATGTTGGAGGCGTGCCAGCAGAGGGGTCCTCTTGTCAGAGCCCAGTCTGGTGATGTAGTTGGACCGTTTACTGAACACGTACAGGAGGTTCAGCACAGACAGCACCACCTGCATGTCACATGACGCTAACAGGGTGGTCAAGTGCTGTGAGGAGAGAAAGTGAAAGACTGACTCATTCGACCTAGGTTTGTCACAGATGCATCACCCAGAGAGGAAGAAACAGTTTATTAATTTAACCTTGACCCAGGACACGTTATTGCAATGTGTTTCCTGGATTATTTTACAAAGGCCCCCAAAGCAACACTCTATGGCAGCAAAACTGTCAATTTAAACCAAGAGGTGAAACTATTTTAGGCAGGTGGGTCCCAACAAAGCTAAGCAGGGAGGCCCACTTCACCCACACAACAGAAGAGGAAACCACGTCATTGTGAACAAATGGGTTGTGTCAGAAGGGAGAAAATGTTTAAAGGAAGTGAAAAGGGGAGGCAGCCTGAACATGAACTTGTCCAATAAGAAGTGGTCCACAGTTTAATATTCAGTATGCTCTACTAAACATGACCCTGGTCATTGTGTCAACTGGAGAGTGGTCCTACTGTCCCTGGTCATTGTGTCAACTGGAGAGAAGTCCTACTCCTACCTCTATAGAGCTGTAAAGGTGCCTGGAGAAGCTGTACTCGATGAGCAGGGCGGTGAAGTTGAGCACGGCCAACAGCAGGGCTTTGAGCTGCCCGTTGTCCGGCCGGTCACACACCAGCAGCCAGGACATGTTTTCCACCGTCTGGCCCGCGTCACACAGGATACCATCGAAACGGTCCAGCAGGTCCACCCAGTGGTACAGCTCACACTGGAAAACATATGGGCAGGTGAGGACTCAAGCAATCACTTTAGATAGAGCTAACATTCTGCTGATTCAGCATCAACACCTGGGCCACGTTCAGCAGACAAACGTTGTGGAACTTTACAGATAGAAAGGTCATGAATATAGCTGTTACATGTCAGAGGATAGTTTGTTCTACAGCCCAGGTGAACGGGATATATCCCCAGTGACGCCAATTCAGGGTCATGTCATATAATACAGTGCTTGTTTCCCAGACCCAGATTAAGCCTGGTCCTGGACTAAAACGCCTAATATTAAATCGAGGAGGAAGCTTAAAACAGTTCAGAGAAACCTGAAACGTTCCTTAAATTGGTTCTGAGAAATCTGAAACATTTCTATACATTTACCTGATCAGGTAAAGTACTGCCTATGAATGACATTGTGATCTAATACAAATAATGAATGTCACATTAACAAATAATTTGTAAAGTGCCTCTCCCTCCTGCTCACCTTGCCAATATTCCAGGTCTTGATGTGCTGCAGCTCCAACAGCAGTTGCTCGTCGCGGCATCCCTTAAGCTTCTCTATGAGCGTCCTGCAGTCCGCAGGCTGTGAGGAAGAGTGGGCAAGAGAGGAGGGGGAGACTGTAAAGGATGTAGAGTGCAGGCCCGGGTCCAACAGGGACTACAGACAGAGACAACATTGAGATGCATACTCACAGCTTCAGTGGGGGTTTTCTTTAACTTGCTTCTGTCAACCTTCATTGTCAATAGCTTCTATCTGTTGCACCTGTTGGAATGCAGAACATAATAGATTAACATGCAGTCTGTAGAAAAACAATGCATGTGTGTTTCCATGGAAATTGTGCTGTTGTGTACAGTTGCAAATGTAGGCCTTACATCTAGTCTAGCAACAACAAATGAGAAGTTAAATAGTAGATGGTAAGTTTAATTAATTTCAGACTAAAATGGAGCTTATGCAATGGGTATTTTTAAGAAGAAAAAATATATACAAGTGTCACTTACAGTTAAGTAATTTGGCAATACCCACTTAACAGCATGTTTCATTCACAATGCCTAAAACAGGAGAAAGACAGTCATTCACATTATAAAGATAAAGGCATTATGAAAGACTTTTTTTTTTTATCCTGTGTCAAGGCACTAATTTCCGTACAAGCCTTTCAACACTTGTAAGGGAGAGAATAGCGAGAAGTTTAAAATAAACTTGTCTAACCCTAACCTACACATTTAGAAATTAGGCCCTAATCAAAAAAACATTCCCATGAAAAATGGGTTTCTCTTGTCCAACCAGGGGTTGTGTTAATGCAGAATTCTGCGTTTGTCCATGGGGAAAAAATATAATGCATAAGAAATATCTTGCTGCATTTTGTAAACATATCTATAACGCCTCTTATTGTAATGTCTGCTCTGCAGAAGACTAATTTGACACTTCAGTTGCACTTCAATCGGAAGAGATTTATCAGCAGACAGCTGATGTCTAGCTACTGTTCTGTGGTGCTTTTCTTGGTGTAGCCTCAAGTGAAATGCAAGATTAATTTCAAGCAAAACGTTAGGAAATGTAGCTGGCTACATTTTTATGATAAACAGAAATATGGCCATTTTTCAATGTAAGCTCATTTACGGTTTGTGGTCATCAGCTATCCTTTAGCTCGAAAATCTATCGCCAGTTTTGTACGGCACAGCGCGGCACGGCACGGAACATACCGGACCAATTTTTCTCTCCATGACCCTGGATTTCAACCGCTAACTCTGGACATTCATACCTGGATCTCACAGCTAGCTAGCTGCTATGCGTGTGACTATCGGCTTTCGTCGATTCCGGAGCAAACATCAATTATTCCGGAGCTAGCCAGCTGAAGAGTTCCATCAATCACTCCCGGGCTGCAGTCACCTATCCGGACCCGTTTTACTGCCTACACGGAGCCCCACCGGGCCTTCACAACTGGACTGCCGACGTTATCTACCCGAAGGAGTTATCCGGCTGGCTACTCCGTCGCGACGTTACCTGAACTCCCATCTGCCAAAGGGGGTGGAGTTGCAATCTACTGCAAAGATAGCCAGCAGAGTTCTGTCCTACTATCCAGGTCTGTACCCAAACAATTTTAACTTCTACTTTTAAAAATCCACCTCTCTAAAAACAAGTCTCTCACCGTTGCCGCCTGCTATAGACCACCCTCTGCCCCAGCTGTGCTCTGGACACCATATGTGAACTGATTGCCCCCCATCTATCTTCAGAGCTCGTGCTGCTAGGCGACCTAAACTGGAACATGCTTAACACCCCAGCCATCCTACAATCTAAACTTGATGCCCTCAATCTCACACAAATTATCAATGAATCTACCAGGTACCTCCCCAAAGCCTTAAACACGGGCACCCTCATAGATATCATCCTAACCAACTTGCCCTCTAAATACACCTCTGCTGTCTTCAACCAAGATCTCAGCGATCACTGCCTCATTGCCTGCATCCGTAATGGGTCAGCGGTCAAACGACCTCCACTCATCACTGTAAAACGCTCCCTGAAACACTTCAGCGAGCAGACCTTTCTAATCGACCTGGCCGGGGTATCCTGGAAGGATATTGATCTCATCCCGTCAGTAGAGGATGCCTGGATATTTTTTTTAAATGCCTTCCTAACCATCTTAAATAAACATGCCCCGTTCAAGAAATTTTGAACCAGGAACAGATATAGCCCTTGGTTCTCCCCAGACCTGACTGCCCTTAACCAACACAAAAACATCCTATGGCATTCTGTATTAGCATCGAATAGCCCCCCGTGATATGCAGCTGTTCAGGGAAGCTAGAAACCATTATACACAGGCAGTTAGAAAAGCCAAGGCTAGCATTTTTTTGCTTCCTGCAACACTAACTCAAAAAAGTTCTGGGACACTGTAAAGTCATTGGAGAATAAGAACACCTCCTCCCAGCTGCCCACTGCACTGAAGATAGGAAACACTGTCACCACTGATAAATCCACCATAATTGAGAATTTCAATAAGCATTTTTCTACGGCTGGCCATGCTTTCCACCTGGCTACTCCTACCCCGGTCAACAGCACTGCACTCCCCACAGCAACTCGCCCAAGCCTTCCACATTTCTCCTTCTCCCAAATCCATTCAGCTGATGTTCTGAAAGAGCTGCAAAATCTGGACCCCTACAAATCAGCCGGGCTAGACAATCTGGACCCTTTCTTTCTAAAATTATCTGCCAAAATTGTTGCCACCCCTATTACGAGCCTGTTCAACCTCTCTTTCGTGTCGTCTGAGATTCCCAAAGATTGGAAAGCAGCTGCGGACATCCCCTCTTCAAAGGTGGGGGGGGACACTCTTGACCCAAACTGCTATAGACCTATATCTATCCTACCATGCCTTTCTAAGGTCTTCGAAAGCCAAGTCAACAAACAGATTACCGACCATTTCGAATCTCACCATACCTTCTCTGCTATGCAATCTGGTTTCAGAGCTGGTCATGGGTGCACCTCAGCCACGCTCAAGGTCCTAAACAAAATATCTTAACCGCCATCGATAAACATTACAGTGCAGCCGTATTCATTGATCTGGCCAAGGCTTTCGACTCTGTCAATCACCACATCCTCATCGGCAGAATCGACAGCCTTGGTTTCTCAAATGATTGCCTCGCCTGGTTCACCAACTACTTCTCTGATAGAGTTCAGTGTGTCAAATCGGAGGGTCTGCTGTCCGGACCTCTGGCAGTCTCTATGGGGGTGCCACAGGGTTCAATTCTTGGACCGACACTCTTCTCTGTATACATCAATGAGGTCGCTCTTGCTGCTGGTGAGTCTCTGATCCACCTCTACGCAGACAACACCATTCTGTATACTTCTGTCCCTTCTTTGGACACTGTTAACAACCCTCCAGGCAAGCTTCAATGCCATACAACTCTCCTTCCGTGGCCTCCAATTGCTCTTAAATACTAGTAAAACTAAATGCATGCTCTTCAACCGATCGCTACCCGCACCTACCCACCTGTCCAACATCACTACTCTGGACGGCTCTGACTTAGAATACGTGGACAACTACAAATACCTAGGTGTCTGGTTAGACTGTAAACTCTCCTTCCAGATCCATATCAAACATCCCTAATCCAAAGTTAAATCTAGAATTGGCTTCCTATTTCGCAACAAAGCATCCTTCACTCATGCTGCCAAACATACCCTTGTAAAACTGACCATCCTACCAATCCTTGACTTTGGCGATGTCATTTACAAATTAGCCTCCAATACCCTACTCAACAAATTGGATGCAGTCTATCACAGTGCAATCCGTTTTGTCACCAAAGCCCCATATACTACCCACCATTGCGACCTGTACGCTCTCGTTGGCTGGCCCTTGCTTCATACTCGTTGCCAAAACCCACTGGCTCCATGTCATCTACAAGACCCTGCTAGGTAAAGTCCCCCCTTATCTCAGCTCGCTGGTCACCATAGCATCTCCCACCTGTAGCACACGCTCCAGCAGGTATATCTCTCTAGTCACCCACAAAACCAATTCTTTCATTGGCCGCCTCTCCTTCCAGTTCTCTGCTGCCAATGACTGGAACGAACTACAAAAATCTCTGAAACTGGAAACACTTCTCCCTCACTAGCTTTAAGCACCAACTGTCAGAGCAGCTCACAGATGACTGCACCTGTACATAGCCCACTTATAATTTAGCCCAAACAACTACCTCTTTCCCTACTGTATTTAATTTATTTATTTATTTTGCTCCTTTGCACCCCATTATTTTTATTTCTACTTTACACATTCTTCCATTGCAAATCTACCATTCCAGTGTTTTACTTGCTATATTGTATTTACTTTGCCACCATGGCCTTTTTTTTGTTGCCTTTACCTCCCTTATCTCACCTCATTTGCTCACATCGTATATAGACTTGTTTATACTGTATTATTGACTATGTTTGTTTTACTCCATGTGTAACTCTGTGTCGTTGTATGTGTCGAACTGCTTTGCTTTATCTTGGCCAGGTCGCAATTGTAAATGAGAACTTGTTCTCAGCTTGACTACCTGGTTAAATAAAGGTGAAATAAATATTTAAAAAACTTGTGTGGCTGCGAGCCAAATAGCGTTGCACTTCTGTTGTCATCTTGTGAAAATCAAGCTAAATTATGCCGAATGTGTTGCAATAATGCATTTTCTGTTAAGGAAAATTATAGTTGCACACCCCTGATCACTCTATTGAAGTAAAATAAATAAATAAAGGAATATAAAAACAGGTTTAAAAATGCAGATTTTTTGGATGGTCCTGGATTGAAAATGTATTTTTCTGAAATCGAACACAGACAGAACAGCCAAGGAGGGCCTATCTAAGAAAATCTATTTGCTCAGTGGTGCAGATTCAAATCATGTAGCCTATACAATTAGGTAACAGTCTGGACACAGCTTCTGAGCAAGACAGCCAAGTGTGGGTTCAAAAGTATAGGCCTAAGGACAGTTGCGCATCCACACAGTTCCAATCAATACAATGTTGAGAAACATGGCACATTTCCACCAGTATATCTCTGAGCAACCTACTATCAAACATGGGCCATTATCACATTCTCTCTAAGGCTTGGTTCACGACAAAACCCCAGACAAATCAGAAAGACTATTGTTGCCAGCTACCCTCAACCTGTTTGCAATTGACTGGATTCGGGGGGGTTTGCTCAGCTGGTTCCAAGCATTTGAAAACCTTGCTGATACAATATCTTGATGAACAAGCTAACTAATATATTAGCTATATTAATCTACATTACAACATAACTGAATATAGCCGAAAGATTCTCGCACAGAACTAGTCAAAAATATCACACGTTACCAGTTTAATGTCTCTAACCTGTCAAGAAAAGTGCTTTAAAAGCATTTAAACTTCAATGAATGTTCACCAATAGACCGTAGAATCTGAGAACGTCGCAATTGGCTAACTAACGTTAGCAAAGTTACTACATTCAACAACAACGTGAGTAAACGGCCAACTAACGTTAGCTATCTAGCTAACATTGACGCTCTCTACATACCGCGGTCATACTCAACGTAACAAAATTAGCTAGCTAGTCTAACACCAGACAAGCATGTTCCTATCCAAAACAAAGCTGGCGTTATCAAATAAAGCATACACGAAAAGAGCATCAACCGAATGGTAGTTTGGCAACTGTTAGCTAGCTAACATTACTGTAGCAGGCTAGCTACTGCGGTGAGGAAATTATTAGCTAGCTAGCTTGCTAATAAAAAAGGGGAGAGTTCACTAGCTAACGGGGCTAACTGGCTAATGGATAAAATAGTCGGTTAGTTCGATAAACTGTAATAATAAATATGTATTGCATACCTCATCGAAAGAACAAGAGTAAATTCTCGTTAAGCCCAAATGTCCGGGTAGGAGGTTAGTTAGCAGCTAGGTAGCTAGCTGGGTGACAGTGGGGAACTGGCTAACTAGCTATTTCAATCAATATTGCTTTTGAGGATGTCAACACACATCTAATACTCAAGGCAATAGCAAATAAGACGTATCTAACGAAATGTGTGGTAAACTAGCTAGCAAATTAACAAGCTATGCTAATCCTAGCAATGACAAGTTGAGAGATTCAACCGCCGAGTATTTTCCTCATTCCTCAAACGGTTTAACACGCCGTTAAATCTAGCGCCCGGCTGCAGTAGGCCTCACAAGAAGCCCGTCCTCTCCTGCCCTGCATCCGTACCAATACACAAACCGTTCACACAATTCGCTAGCTGGCTGGCAACAGTCACACCCGACCAGACGTGAACGAATCAGTCGTTTATGTTTTACCATACCTCCTCCCAAAATATTATGCTTGATGTGGATAAAAAGACGCTCTCGCTTACCGCGCTGGCTAGCCGATTGGTTGGTTAGCTAGCCGAAACGTTTAATAACCAGCTGAATCATTCCCCCATACGGACCTAACGTGACAGCGAGTTGGTGGTGTATTTCAGTTTTAGTTCATCAAATTTGCGTAGCTAGTTAGTACCTGTGATAGGAGATGGGCGTTAATTTCTCCATCCCTCTAAAAACATATTCATATTTTGTGTGGGAATATCTGCTGCAAGTTTCTGTACAAAAGTTAAATACAAATATCTCAATGTTTTCCATTGTAACAGCAGAAACATTTAGGATGTGAATTCCTGTGTGTTAATCAGTATAAAAAAAATACTTTGGGGTGGAGATTATTTTCCCCCACATCAAGTATTACTTTCTGAAAACAGTGACTATCAAAACACCCCCTATGACCTTTTATAGAGTACTGACACATTTTTTTAAGCCCCTATCCAGCAACCACAAAATCTCAGGAAACAAATTGTGCATATATTGTCTTTATCATAAGAGTTGTATCTATAGATCTTCTATTAACACAAGTCACCATCCATCCACCCTGTAACTAGAGCAACATTATCCTCTGAATAAGCTGAAGGTACCAACATAGTCAGAACTCATCTCCACTATCATTTAGCAAGCAACACTTCATACATGTAAAACATCAGCAGGTGAGCAAACATACTTTTGGCATTTTGACAGGAAATCCTGTCTATGTATACATCTCCAATCTAGTAAAATGTATTAGATGAACGCAATTAAAACTGTTGGGTTCTCTTCTATTTGCCAAAGCAATTGCAGCATTAAGGTGAGGTCAGACTGGCCCGTTAATTTGATCTGTATTCGTGAATTCAAATGCTTTCACAATGGGAGCCACAGCTGAGATGATCGGCCCATATCCTTACAATTTCAGTGGTTTCCTCTATATGCATTCTTGGCCAATTATTAGTATTGGCCAAGAATGTATTGACCCCCCCCCCTTCAGCCAATTGGTAAAGAGGGCATTTTATACGTCACACACGGACCAAAATACATCGATTCAAAATGTTGTCCATTCTCCACATACAGTCTGGCCTCAACCATATGGCGTTTTCACACATAATTCTGAGCTATAGTTCAAATCAGTTAAGATTATTTGTTACATGGTATTTCCCCCCCACACACAATTTGGTCCGGTTGGTTTCACATTGCAAAATGTCAAACAAGCTAAAAGGCCTAAATAAAATAATGTGTTCATGCTAGTAATTTGTTTATTTTGCATGAAATGCTCACGTTAAATCCATTTCTGATTTTCATGAAATTAAGCATCACTTGCATCCCAAGCTTCATATTAATTTGGCCTTCCAAGAATAACAGGAAATAGCATAATAGCAGCTCTAACTGTGAAGTGAAAAGGCTATAATATTCAGTAGCCAAAATCCCTGGGATATGAAATTACGATGATGTATCAATTTCATCAAACAATCGCAGTCAAACAACCAATAATATAGCTCGCCTCTGGTTCTTTTCCTGTGTTTGGTCCAGACTGCGTTCTCACCTAGCGCGAACCGCATCACTGAACAAATGGAATCGGACTGTGACCACCCTTTTTGAGAGAACCATGGTGCGTTGTTTAGTGCGCAGATAGTTGACTGGTGTACACTAACCAAACTAAAAGTGGTAAATTAACTCCAAACCAATTGTGTGTGAAAGCCTCCTTAGAGCCCCGCAGCAAGAAGGATAACCACACTATGTGACATGAGGATGTCAGAAGGCAAACAATGGTCTCTAGAAGACAGTGGAATACATAAAAGCAAATCACTGGAACAATCTCGATCTGCTGCCGTTTGTCTGACATCAATGAGACTGCATTGCTATTCAAATGGCTTTCTGATGGCCACAATACTTCTGGTTACAATTCAAAGTCAAATGAAACATGTAAGTAAACAATATTCTCAAGTTCATCCCCTAATTATTTTAGTTAGATAAATAGCATAATAAAATGATGACAGAAGAAAGACAACTTTGTTAGAAGAGATTAATACTTATTGTAAATTATAGTAGTTTACAATACTAAGGAGATGATTGTGGACTTCAGGAAACAGCAGAGGGAACACCCCCCTTTCCACATCGATGGAACAGTAGTGGAGAGGGTAGTAAGTTTTAAGTTCCTCGGCGTACACATCACAGACAAACTGAATTGGTCCATCCACACAGACAGCATCATGAAGAAGGCGCAGCAGCGCCTCAACCTCAGGAGGCTGAAGAAATTCGGCTTGTCACCAAAAGCATTCACAAACTTCTACAGATACACTATCGAGAGCATCCTGGCGGGCTGTATCACCGCCTGTTACGGCAACTGCTCCGCCCACAACCGTAAGGCTCTCCAGAGGGTAGTGAGGTCTGCACAACGCATCACCGGGGGCAAACTACCTGCCCTCCAGGACACCTACACCACCCGATGTCACAGGAAGGCCATAAAGATCATCAAGGACAACAACCACCCGAGCCACTGCCTGTTCACCTCGCTATCATCCAGAAGGCGAGGTCAGTACAGGTGCATCAAAGCTGGGACCGAGAGACTGAAAAACAGCTTCTATCTCAAGGCCATCAGACTGTTAAACAGCAACCACTAACATTGAGTGGTTGCTGCCAACACACTGACTCAACTCCAGCCACTTTAATAATGGGAATTGATGGGAAATTATGTAAAATATATCACTAGCCACTTTAAACAATGATAACCTAATATAATGTTTACATACCCTACATCATTCATCTCATATGTATACGTATATACTGTACTCTATATCATCTACTTTATCTTTATGTAATACATGTATCACTAGCCACTTTAACTATGCCACTTTGTTTACATACTCATCTCATATGTATATACTGTACTCGATACCATCTACTGTATCTTGCCTATGCCGCTCTGTACCATCACTCATTCATATATCTTTATGTACATATTCTTTATCCCCTTACACTTGTGTCTATAAGGTAGTAGTTTTGGAATTGTTAGCTAGATTTCGCTACACTCGCATTAACATCTGCTAACCATGTGTATGTGACAAATAAATTTGATTTGATTTACCAGTAGTTGGTACATACCAGAAACTGCTTTGGTTCACTAGTGTCACCATCATTTCCTCCTCCATAGCATTGTTTTGTCTGGTCTCCTAAAACAATCTGAGAGCCTAAAAACAAGCACATCTATTGAGCAAAATGTTTTTTTTTTTAGAATGCTGGGCTCCTAAGGGGACATACCAAACCCATAGCTGAACAAAAAACAATTAAGACAATGGTTGGCCTACCTATTCGAATGAAGCTGAAGGATATGAGGGAACTGTCATAGATGGGGCGGCAGGTAGCCTAGTGGTTAGAGCATTGGGCCGAAAGGTTGCTTGATCGAATCCCCAAGCTGACAAGGTAAAAATCTTTCTTTCTGCCCCTGAACAAGGCAGTTAACCCACTGTTCCTAGGCCATCATTGTAAATAAGTGACTTGCTTAGTTAAATAAAAGGTTTTAAAAAAACTAAATGGAAAAGCAAATGGAATATTGTAAGGCAGTTTGTGAAACTGGATGAAATCTCAATCTAAAGGCTCATGAGAATTGTAAAAATGACGGCTTATTAATATTCAAATATTAACAACTCAAATGTTACTGACTATTCACACAATATCATTTTATTTCAAATCCAAATGGGCTGATCTGACCTAAATCAACCTCTACTTACTAGTCATAACTGAATGTGTTCTGGCTGTTCTGCTCAGTTCTGAATACCATTTCTAGGATCTCCTCGTAAAACAAACGACCTGTCAATCAAAATACCGGCATAATGTGATGTCCAGCGTTAGCTAGCCTAGTAACCCGCTAGCCTCTTTACATTGGTGTCGGTTTTCTGCTAAACTTTCATCCGCAATCTCGACTAGCTCCTCCACGAGTAGTAGTTAGTTGTAACGGGATATCTGGTTCTCTGCAGCTGAGGTTCGTGATTACATGGTTAATCGACTAACTCATTGTAAATCTCAAAGCAAAGGGCATCTGCCTCTTGCAAAATGCCTTTACCCTACACAAAATGCAGGAAACATAGCAAGCTAGGTTAGCTAGCTTTTCAGAAAACACGCAAGCTGGAGTGTGTTTGTAGCGCGTGTATAGCGCACCGCAACGACAGTTTATTTAAATGATCTTTTCCACAGTGGTTTTTCACTCAGTGGGACCAAAGAGAAAACTCTGGTGGGACTATGTATGCATGGTCCATGGCTAAATTAATAATGGCGGTTCACACAGCAGAATGTCCGTGTTTTAGCCTAAAACGACGCGCATTTCAGACCCCTGCTTAGCACTATCAAACCAATATGAACCGTTTTTAAAGACTCCTAATTTCAAAATTTCATTATACTAGAGCCCAATGTTAACGAAGATATGCATATAGTTGCTTACCTTAGATGCGTGTAAATTTCACTTCTCCATCTTGCACTAGCGAGCTGGGTAGGTTTGAATCTCGCGAGAACAACTGCGCTTCCTACGTAAACTAGGGGCTTTCTGGCGAGGCAGGAGAGAACGACTGCCCCCCATGTCATTGAAGCCATGGAAGTTCACGGTCGACCGCGGTACTGCAGGTATTGTTCGCGGCAAACAGGATCCCCGTTATAGTGAATGGAAAATGGCAAACTTCGTGTAAAGAACAACATGTTTAGAAGACAATCATGGTACCAATAGTTGCTTCTAATACACCAGATGTATGTCCTTCAAACGATGATTTAAAAAATCACATACAGAAGTTATAAGGATAATTTAGTTGCTAATGGCAGCATGCAGTACCCCAGTCGACCTTCAATTTGAGATAGACAATGAGAGGTGGCAGCACTGAGCTAGCCTGTAACGTCACTTCCCGGAGTAGCTCAAACTGCGCATGTTCTTCTTCTTCAGTGGGGTTTATAACCGCGGTTGGCATCCAATATGTTGCATTACTGCCCCCAACTGAACAGTAGTATATAGAGCCATTACACTTTGTGATACAACATGGGAAAATGTTTGCCATTTTTCATTACCCAACTAACTAACTAACCCAAAAGACCCTTTTCCAGTACACGACACACTGACATTACGCATAGATGCCACAGCATCCAATATGTTGCATTACTGCCCCCAACTGAACAGTAGTATATAGAGCCATTACACTTTGTGATACAACATGGGAAAATGTTTGCCATTTTTCATTACCCAACTAACTAACTAACCCAAAAGACCCTTTTCCAGTACACGACACACTGACATTACGCATAGATGCGCGCGACAGCATCCAATATGTTGCATTACTGCCCCCAACTGAACAGTAGTATATAGAGCCATTACACTTTGTGATACAACATGGGAAAATGTTTGCCATTTTTCATTACCCAACTAACTAACTAACCCAAAAGACCCTTTTCCAGTACACGACACACTGACATTACGCATAGATGCGCGCGACAGTTGGCGGCACTAAGAAAGCCATCACCATCTGCACCCATTCAACAAAGGCTAGGTTTAAATTTGTATTATTTCTAAACATAACTTTTTGTGGTTCTCATATTCTTACAATTATGTTTTCATTCTTGCTTGAACAGTACCTAAGATTATATTTGGTTGTGATCATTCAAAGTAACTATTTTGATGGAGCAGTTGTTAGCTAGAATACGTTGCATAACACATACATACATCCACACAAGCCAACAGCAGATAATATTCAATCATATATATAGTAATGGCTATAATGTAAAACACAGGATCCAACAATCCCCCTTTTTCACACCCCCAAGGGTGTAAATAAAAATTCAGCAATGAATCATATAACAGTGACAAAGTTTAAAATACCTTCATGTCCTCCATTCGATCCCACTATGTACTAGATTGGCTACCAGCCACCTAGGAACTTAAAACCCTCATGTCAAAAGAGAACAACTGCTCATTTAAAACAGAATAAAAGAAAATGGTGTCAAATTTAAGTCCCCCTTTTGACATCCACTAGGGTGTCACTCATTATCCTTTATTTCAGCGGTCCCAACATAGTAATATGTTAATAGCATTTCATGGAAATAACAAAAAGTTTATTATTAATAAAACATAATTATTATTATTTTTTTTATTTTTTTTACAGAAAAACAGAAAAGAAAAATCAACCAAGAAAAAAATCAAAATCAAGTGATATATGCTTATGTCTCCCCCTTTTGACAAAAACAGGATAAGACTTTATTGTTTATTGACATGTAAGATGTAGGATAAAACTTTGGTCATGGAAAGCAGAGCAAAGCATTATTATAAACCATCTGGTCCTCTCAGCTACTCCTATCCTGCACCAGGTGGGCACCATGCCACCCAGGGACTCCAAACCTTCACAACAGGGAGAACAAACATACTGGAAAGAACTTAACATAAAACAAAAATGTAAAACAAGGAACTGTGGTGGTGTAATATTTATTCTACTACCTCACCCACAGCATACCATGGGTCATCCTCAGCCAGTCCCATCCTCCCCTGAAAGCATGCTTCAGTATCAGCATCTCCAACTGGAGCATCAAGCAAAGGCATCATGCCTGAAGCCTTCACCACATCTGTAACAGACTTCTTAAAACACGGTATGATGCAAGCAGCACAACACATCAATAACAAAAATACAAGAATTAGGGTCAGAAACCCAGTAACCACCATACCAGTATACTTACCAAACCAGGCTCCCAACCAAGAGAACAGTCCAGATTCCTCCACCCCCGCCGTGGTCCTCATCTCAGCAGATAATGCATCAAGCCCATTAAGGGCCTTAGATATACTACATCTGGACTGATGTTATTAGGAATATACGTGCAACATTGTTCACCGAACATCTTACAGACGCCCCCCTGACTGGCAAGGAGCATATCCAAATATGCTCTATTCTCTCTGCCAACCCTAGATGTGGCCTCAAGCTGTTCAGACATACCAGTGAGTGCACCATGGGAGTAATTCACAAAACGCTGTTTATTATAGTAGATATAATTAATCCATGCAGTCTGTCTAGCATCCACTATGGCTGGACCTATAATAGGTAGTAAGTGCCAGAGTCCATCATTCCTACCCAAGGCCTGAAACTCATGATGAAACCCCACTGGCACTCCCAACAGGTTTGTGTTTATGTCAACTACATCCTCTGTCCATGGAGCACTACGTCTATGTCTCCCATGGGATGGAATGTTTTCAGGTCCCCTGGATACAGAACCCAACAGCTGCTCAGCAGTAATATCAACAATGGTCAGTGGAATTATCAAACTGGTCAGAACACACGTACCTTGCCAGTCTCCTCTAAGAACGGGTCTCAGTACTCTTTTGGGTCCACATATCCACCACACATCAGCCAGACCACTAGTTTGGTTTAGGTCTGTAACTGGCCAAGTGGAATTAATGGTTATGTTACTACTGCAATCAGCTTCAGACAATCTCCCATAATCAATGCCATTACCTGTACCAGTGATGCAACTGTAATTGCCCCCATATGCCTTAACACACCAAGGGGCCCGATGAGGAGGTACTGTAGGAAACACAAGGCTCAAAGAGGAACAGAGAGTTGAATTGGGCTGAACCTGGTAAAAACCTCTCAGAATACACAACCACCCCTCTCCTTCTCCTATAGCAAATGGGTGAGTAGCCAGAACAGGTCTAGCATGACCAATGTTTCATGTAACTCATGCAGTCCTTTCTTTTCAGGGTCTTAGTTGTATACCTCATATAAGACAGCCACAAATTGTCACTACCATCAAAACCAGTCTCAGTGCCTAATTGATCAATAGCTGAATAGTCTCTAACATTAATTACCTGAATGGGATTTAACACAGTGGTGGCAGGTTCGGTCCAGGGGTGGTATAGGAGTGTGTCTGGCTCTGGTTCGTCTGGGACCTCTGGTTTTGGCAGCACCTTAATAGAAAACACACCCATCGTGTCTGTCCCGGTCCTTTGTAGTCCGAGGGTGTAAGTCCCTGCATCAGAGAGCTTAATAGTTTTGATGGTTAGTAGGATTTCATCACCTTTACAAAGTTCAACAGTGCTCCCAGGTTTTCCCCATATCATGGAAAACCTATCCACCTTTGTGGGATCCCCTATGCTATAAGGATACCCTCTTCTCCAATCCCAGAACTGTCCTAAGTTGGTTATCATGTAATCCCCATACGGACACCCTCCCAATTTAATATTATTTAATTTATCATTTTCGTCCACTTGTTCTGTAGACATGCATTCAGTCCCCCACGGGTCAGAACCTGGAATCCGCTGGTACCTCACCATCTATTGCCATCGATTTCTCCAGAGTCCTGGAAATAAGGCCTCATACACAGGGAATTAGACAACAGCCCCATAAAACTAAACAGTCACACAGGTGAATGTAGCCCATAATACAGTGATCAAAATATTTTTTCCCATTTTCTGAACATACTTATCAAACAATTAGTCAGAGAAGTATCCACCCGAGAGTTTTCTGCCAACCCGTGAGCCAGGGTGGTCAAACCAGCTGAGGCTTCGGGCACTGATTCGTCCGGAGCTGTGTTATTTGGGATGTAAGCACAAACATGGACCCGATAATCACGCATACTTCTCCTTTTTCAGCCAATAACATATTAATGCAATTCTATTCTGCCAAGCCATCAGGCTGGTTGCTTCAGTCTGTTCAGCAAAACCTTTAATAGCATCTCTGGTATACGTGTTAATGCGCTGTTGATTATAATAAATATAATTAATCCAGTCCATGTCCGTGGAACCCCAATGTTATCAATGTATACTTTGTCCTTCCATACTGGGTGAGTGGATTCATATTGCCCTCTCTCTCCAAATGAGCTATGACCTGTGTCCACGATCAATATGGGAACCTGCACCAATATATGCCATAATGGCTCAGTGTCCTAGACTGCCATGTAGTTAGAGACTCCATTTTGGTCTACATAAAACTCCATTAAGAGATCCTTCCCAACCTCTACTCTAACTTCCTGTCTACCCAGATCTAGGGATCTCTTATGCTTATTTTGGAACAAAATCCTCATCGTCTAAACCATGTGTCAAATTACCACTCTCCACATACTCAAGTAGGACGTGCTGTATCAGGAATATGTCACCCACGATAAGACAGCTCAGACGAACAGCTTCCATGTGAAGCCCCACCCTCTCCCCTAGAACACATCACTTAGCAAGAGACAGACACATCTTCACTTCTATGAACAAAAACAGGGGTGACAGGACAGGGAGGGTTACTTCATTCGAGAGATGGCCCCCGGAATTCTGTTAATTCCAGTTCTCCTCTCGAACACTGTTTATTGTTCGACAGTGTCAATGTGTCTTACCCGCCCGCGTGCGATATGAATCTGGGTAGCTCTTTCAGCTAGCTGTCACCAGGAGTCCTTGGTATGGTCCCCCCAACAAGCCTCTGGGACTGGATTGAGTGACTTCACCTGTAGTTCACCTGTAATGCATAAAATCCTGGACATACAGGCTTGGTTAACAAACAGTTTCTCATATGTTTTATCTGATTATATCTTTAGTTTCTTATCTAATAGGCCACTAACTTATCCTAGACCACAATTAACCCATCCCCCTTTTGATACCTGGCTCTGCCCAGGTAACAACCTTATCTACTCTAAATAATGACTTAGGTAAGATTATTATATTATCCTTCTGTTCTGACATTATCATGTTGGAGCGCCCCTTTCATTCTCCCCATGTCCAATTCTTCCTTTTGTCTCCACTCAGTAACTGTTATCTACACATCCTGTTAGCTTTGCTCGTCAAGGCTCCCCTTCTAAAACTTCTCCTCTCTGCTCTCCAACCTTCAAGGTCTCTGCAGTGCAGGGGGGGGGGGGGGCTGCCTTTTCCCCCTATCTGTCTGTAGCTCTTTTTCTCATGTTTCCAAATTTGAAGGAAATGTCTCACTGTTTGGCTTTATCTATACTCATGGATTTTTTTTAGGAAAACATGTCTATGGTGGCAATTATGTCTACTTATGATAAAGGTTTATGTTTCTGCCTCCATATGATATGATAAATATATCCAATGCAAAAAACATCTACATTTAAATGATATTAATATTAATTTGCATATATTCCTGTTCATTCCCACCTCTGAATATTCCCCAAAATGTGCAACCCTAGGTAGGACGAAATATATTTAAATAGTGGAGTAGGGTGGTGTTATTCTTTATCATTTGATTTCTTTATTTATTTTTGTGAGTGTAGTGGTAGATGGTGGATAATTTTTTTAAAGCAACGTATAAGGGAGTTGTACTCCAGTCTAGTAGGTGGCGGTAATGCAACATTTATGGAATGCCAACCGCCGATAAACCTCATCGACGAAGAACAGACCAGGGCTTTTGGCACCGCTTGGTTGCTACACAGCAGAGTTAGTCAGACACTTGGGGGTGCCTGTCCTATCGAGCGCAACAGTGTACGTGTCAAAATACCAATAAATGGCTGGAAATGGTTCTATTCGTTTTTCCCATTGTGAATCAATTTAAACAATTTAATTGTGTATTTGGTGTAGGCTTACCTTAGCGTGATGTTTTGATAGCTGTGTAATTCTCTCGGACAAGGTGAGTTATATCGATATATTCGCCAATATTTTCTTTAAAAAAAATGTGCAATGCTAATTATTGATAAAAGTGACCTTGTCCGAGAGAGATTTTGGGCAGTTATCAAAACGTCTAACCAATATAAGTCTACACGAAACACAGACTTTATTTAAAGTAGTTCTAAAATCCCAGATGGAAAAATAAATACAAAGCTTTAAATGGACTTTCCTACCTCTCTCCGATTTGGTCCTGCACTACATATGTACACGTATGCTACGGTCACAAGATGCAGGCTTCCTTATGCAACATTTTAGTGTCAAAACAATTAGTAGAGTTAACTTGTATTTGTATTTGGTACATGGGAATTTAACCGCAAAAGTTGTGCTCCCCTACTTCTCCACGCAGACTTTTCTCCGCAACAAGTGAAATTGATGGAAAATGCGCATATTTTATATTCGCATGAAAATGTTTGGAACGCTGTTTTTTTTTTAAACCAAAATAGGCTGAAATATCAGGCGATCTTTTTAAACAGCTCTTATATTAAAAAGGGCGTTATAATTTTCATTATTTCACAGGATTATTCCAACATCATAGTATTGAAATATACAGTGCCTTCAGAAAGTATTCACACCCCTCGACTTTTTCTGCGTTTTGTTGTTTTACAGCCTGTATGTAAAATGTACTAAATTGAAATGTTTTCGTGTGTAGATCGGTGAGAGTAAAGACAGCTATTTAATCCATTTTAAAATCAGGCTGTAACAAAAAAAATGTGGAGACAGAGCAGTACCTCTAGATGGAGAGCAGTTTAGGGATTAAGTCCCTTGCTCAAGGGCACAACGACAGGAAATGGTACCTTAGTGCTGATATAGGATCAGTTTAGCCTTTTAGATAAGATTATATGGGACAGGAGGAACTTAAATCAGCACACTTTGTGAATATGAGCCCAGCAGCCCTCGGGTTGCCAACTTGAGACCGGTGTTAGAAACAATTCCTCAATAATTATGAAATGAGTCTGACAATCACATGGAAACATACGACTGAGCTTTGAAAGTATATGATTTAATAACGCATAATATGAACATTCAAGCTCTCTGAAAACCAGATGGATAATCACCTAACATTTAAATCAGTACATGGAATACATATGCTATTGAAATCATTTTCAAATGTGATTGAGATATTTTTCTACAGCTTGTGTAAATGTAATTATCACCATTACCTAATAAGCACAATATATAGATACACAATAAAACCCTGAGAGAAATTGTGTTCCACACTTTAATAAACCATCGCAATAGAAAATCGCAATGGCTCAGTTACATACTTATTTTTAAAAATTATCAAAAATCAAATGCCTTCCTTGCAATGATAAAGAATAAGGGATGGTGCAGACACACCCTCTGAAAGTCCTTGGTAGAAATGCTATAGGAAGAGGAAAGAAATGTACATCCATATACATGTAAAGTACTGGTGTGTTTAATACAATGCAAAATGTTCCTTGTTTTAATATCATTACAATAACAGCAGTCAGAACCATTAATCTTGAACATACAGTTGAGATTGATGTGCGTTTCAGTGTCGCCACCATCTGTCCAGCTATGAAGCTTTTCAACTGGTAGAAGACAGATCTGAGTTTAAACACTATTTCTAATGTTTCAAATACTTTAAGCGTTTGCTTCAGCCTGCCTGGAGTGCCAGGTCTGGTGGGACTTCTATTGGTTTCACTGCAACAGGCAAGCTCAATCGAGCACAGCTAAAGTATTTTGAATGATTTCATAGTGTTTTAACCCAGGTTTGGTTTAAGACGGGGTTCAACTGCAGAGAAAAGAGTAGCAAAACAATGTAACAGTACTGGCCCAATAAAAAACTTGTACTATTTGGTCTTGTATACTCAGGTTGTACAAATGATGTACAACACATTTCACACAACTGTTGTGGTACAACAAAGGTTTTTTTTTAGCACAAAAATTATTACAGAAGTGATGTGGAGAAACTTTGTACAGACAAACTCTGTTGTATATCACACAACCATTCTGTTAAAATGCGTACATCAGTAGTACAACATGAGTGAGTACAGGGCCTTTTTGGTACTGGTGAACAACTGCAGGCCACACAAATAATAAGAAAAGGAAGTATATCTCCTCCAGGTCAATGCTTTTCACATCTAACAGATACATTGACAAGAGTAAATATTATTAATACTAAATGATAACATAAGGAGAAACGGATAAAACAATAAGAGCAGAGCTACTGAGAACAAACTTCATTATAAACTGGGTGGTTCCAGCCCTAAATGCAGATTGGCTGAAAGCCATGGTATATCAGACTATACCACAGGTATGACAAAGAAATTAAAAATAACTTTTTACTGTTCTAATTACATTGGTAACCAGTTTATAATAGCAATAAGGCACCTCAGGGGTTATGGTACATGGCCAATATACCACGGCTAAGGGCTGTGTCCAGGCACTCCACGTTGCGTCGTGCATAAGAACAGCCCTTGGTCATGGTATATTGGCCATTGAGACCCCCCCCCCCCGAGCTGCCTTACTGCCATTATAAATTGGGTGGTTTGAGTCCTGAATGCTGATTGGCTGACAGTCATGGTATATCAGACTATATACCACAGGTATGGCAAAACATGTATTTTTACTGCTCTAATTACGTTGGTAACCAGTTTATAATAGTAATAAGGCACCTTGTGGGTTTGTAGTATATGACCTATATACACCGCGGCTACTCCGCGTTGCGTCATGCTTAAGAACAGCCCTTTGCAGTGGTATATTGGCCATATACAACCCCCCCTCGGGCCTTACTGCTTTATTATAACACAACCAACTAAACAGAATGACAATTATTACTGCATACAAATAAAAAAAAACAATACTTTAGACTATTGCATACAGTTCTCCAAATGACATTTATTTTATACAAGGTATGTTAAGAAATACTTCCTTTGAACTATATAAAAACAAAATTCCAACAATTATGTACATTTCGGAATCATTATCAAATCCATAGCTTCCCGACTTCAATATCCTTAGATAAAACTACAACTCTGCATGTCTAAATGTGTAGCACGTTCTTTAAATAAAACACATTCTACGTCTCCGTCCCAAACAGCACCCTATTCCTGAAATCGTATGCTACTCAAATGGGCCCTGGTCAAAAATTGTGCACTAGAGAATAGGGCACCATTTGGGATGCATTCTACAACTGCTGGCTCAAGTGTATAATACTAAAGACTTGAATACAAACCATGTTGGATTGGAAAATTATTAGGAACCAGACTGTTCATGTCATAACAGTACTAATGAACCGGATGGCTATTTCAATTCAAAAATATACACATCTAAAAACAGAACTTCATCCAGATGTGAGTTAAATGTAGCCTCGGTACCAATCTGCTGTTAAATGAATAGAATCAAAAACAAAAGTGAAAACTGACAGCTTTCACATAATTAAAAATGTCCAATGTTGCTGTTCTCTCAATATAAAATATTTTATGGGAAACAATTAATTACCTCATGGTGCTTTTTTTGTTGTATTATTATTATTTATTTATTTAAAAAAGGTACAAAAATAAACTTTTTTTTTAGCAAAAGAGCAATTTCTCAAGTAACAATTTTCCTCGGACTGTCTGGGAGTGGTCTGAGTGGGGAGGGGGAAACCGAAAACTAGCTGTTATTGTCAGTGGTTTGGAACTCTTTCTTATTGGTCTATTAACTAATTTAGTCACCAGGCAGACCAATACTCCATCCGACTAAAACAGGCTGAAATTCCAGGTGGACTTTTCAAACAGCTTGTACACTAAAAGGGAATAATCATAATTTTCACAATATTATTCCAACCTCAGTGTGAAAATGTATATAAAAACACAGAAAAAAATACATTTGACTGCACTGTGCCTTTAAAAAGGTTGCTATGTACATGGGGGGAAAAACCCAGGTGTTGAATAAAAGGAATAACCTAGATTAGTCAAATAAATACAAAAGATGGCGTGAACTTGAGGTGTTGAAAGTGAGGTGAGAACATGGATGACGACAGAACTGGAAAGGCAAGCATTCCTACTACCACAAAATAAATATAAAAGCTATTTGAAAATAAATAATCGCAAACTAAAAACGAACTCAAAATCCCATTTGACTGAATTGTCAGGAAATGCATTATTTCCCATTTAAAACATTCAGCCCATTGCCTTCAATCCTGCGCGCTTGTGCACATTAAAAGGAGACCCACGTCAAAGGAAGAATGGGTCAGATCATGGGTTATATAACTTATCAACTAAAATAGATTTCAGACATTTTTCATTGCCAATTTGATGAATACATGATTCCTTCATGTAAGTTAAATGGTTTGATTGACCATATGTTTTCCATTGATCTGAGCAGTGCATGACCAACTAAATGTTGAGATGCTTCTTAATATATTCATATGAAGGTATGAATAATCCCAAATGTGAAACAGAGTACCAAAGCAGATTGTGAATATTTCAGCACTAGAAAAGCGCTATATAGATTCAAGCAATGATTAATTATTAAATGGGACTGGGAAGGGGTATAGGGTGGAATATGAGTGGATGACAGGTTTAGGTGAGGACACCAGATGAACAGAAGTTGAATTATAGAACAACAAAATAAACAGTCTCTGAAAGCAGTCACGTCCTTTAAGTCCTCTTTAAAATGGCATCCATCTTTCCTCCGAGAATCATTCCTAAAAATCTTTCTCCATCCATATCTCCGAAAGCATCTCACAGGAGAAGCTTCCCATTGCGGTGTATTTTCAGAATCTTTCCTAGTCTCTGTTTTGCTGTTGCAAGTCCTTTCTTTGGACGTTTCCCTGAGATGAAGGAAGGAGGCAATGGGTAAGAAAATAGTTTGTCACATTTGTGAATGTCAATATGCAGGGTCTTGCTCATTAGGCACCAAATGGAAGAAAACAGACATACAGGGAGGGACTATCTGGACATATAATAATAATTTTCCATTGCAAAATGCTTTGAAACGTTTTCCGTTGCGTGCCCTAATGAACACAACTCATGTCTATGTGCTGTGATGTGTACTTACCTCCACCAGCTCCAGCGCTGCCGGGGCTGGCTAGCCCAGCGGGGGAGGCTGTAGAGGGGGAGTAAGTGCTGCTGTTCTGGGGGGAGAGGGAGGGTCGTCTGGAGGTGAGGAACACCCCAGGAGCCATAGCAGCGCTGCCTCTGGGGCCTCCAGGACCGAACGGGCCAGGGCCTGCCGTGTACTCATGGTCCAGTAGGCTGGCAGAATAGCACTCCATCCTCCGCTCAGGGCTGAAGTCAGGGGTGGGAGGCTCCGGGGCCGGAGCGGGGGAGGGAGGAGACGGCTCAGCCCGAGGGGGCTGTGATGGGGCAACAGGGCGGGGCTTTTTTGTGTATTTCCTCTTGGTGGGTTTCTGGATCTCCTGGATGAATAAACAAACAAAACAGTTGACATGCACTCAGCTTCCCTAGTTCCTTGGAGCATGGCATTTTGACATCTGACTCTCAATTTTCAGTTGAAAGAAAACATGTCTTTGATGGTTGTCATATCTATTTGAATGCCTATAAGATTTTATAAAAAAGGCACTACCGTCAACTGCCCTTCCTCTCTCAGAACTTTAACTTGTCCCAAACCTCCCGCAGAAGTGGAGATACAGCAACACTTGGAGGACAATGTAATTCAATTTAAAAAGCTTGTTTATTGCTAAAAGTAGATCCTCCTTCAACATATGTCCCCTCCTATCACCTGTTGTGCCAGTTTGGCAGCAGCTGCAGCGAGGCCAGTCTCCACAGACGCCACTCTGGCCCCATCCCTTACTGGGCGCTCCTGTTTGGGCAGGGTGGGGGTCACCCGGGCTGAGGGAACAAGAGAAGATTTTAGTGGAATTAATCAAATCCCCCTACCAAATGGTTTCTAAAATGTTCAACTAAGTATCAACACATTTCCTTCACTGATTTGGTGATTAAATATGTCCACAGTCCAACATTCAGGGACTTCAGTAATGAGTACCTTTGGGGCTCCAAGGAGTGTCGGCCCAGTTCCTCTTCCTCTTGACCTGGTCCTCCTCATCAGACTCTAAGGACGGATAGACTGAAAACACAGACAGTCAAGGATAATGACTGTGACATCATTGGATCATTCACATTTAGTTAATTATCCACAGTGCACTGATTGGACCATGATTTAGACAAGCTAAGATGTTTGTGCGTTTGTTTTTAGCTCGCCCGGAAACCAGTTAGGCAGAGTGTGCATATTTGAGACTCGGGCTGTTGCGGTGACATATTACCACCACACTGGCAGTCATGAGTCATGACCTCAGTCAAATTCCCTTTGACCGTTGGTCACGGTAATCCCATCCAACTGTGCAAAGGAACGGTGTTGATGGGTAGCCTACCAAACTTGCTAATGGCCTGGTACTTGGCGCTCTATTGTCCCTCTAATCCAGCCTTTTTTAAAGTATTGGTCGCGACCAGGGCCTCCCATCGGGCAAGATTAGGTAGCCGCCTGTGGCGGCACTTAAAGTTGTGGCTGCATTTTGACAATTGGCTGCCACCCGCCGGTGCCCCTGATCAGCTCCCACAAGCCGGCGACACCCCAGACACCAGTTCATAGCGTTGCTGCAGTTCCCGCCCCCACCTCATTCCACTTCTCCCGAAGTTCACTCCCACTATCCTTCGTAGCTATGGTGATGTGTGTTTATATGGGATTATCCAATTGTGAAACATTAATAAAAATGAATCTGCCAATTAATTTAATTTTTTATGTTTGTGTGTGATGAAGACGATTAGTGATTAAGGCAATAGCCTAAAATAGCCTATTCATGTTAGATAGCTACTACCTAGTGGATATAATTTTTTCTAAAAGTGAGCTATAGAGATTTGAAACAATTTGCTACCATGTTTAAGAAACTATCAGGAAGCGAATATATATATTAAAAAAAAATAAGAGGCACAATCTCTAAACCAAAGAAATTCACTGGTGAAATCTCAGTGTGCAGCAATGTCCATCAGCAGGTGTGGAGAATGACAAGCCTATGAGGCCAGGCCATTCATTCACCGAGATTCCCCTCCTTATGCCGATGTGTCCCAGCCTGCACGAACATATCCCGTAAAGATCCATTCATATTTTGGCCACTCACTGGGATCTTGTGTTTTTGTCTGAGAGTCAGATTCAGCAGCAGCAGCAGCACCATCATCAGGGATGGGGAGCGGGTCCAATATAGTAGGGTCTTCGCAGGGCAAAAAACACAAGATTCCAGAGAGTGGCCAAAATATATGAATGGATCTTTATGGGGTATGTTCGTGCAGGCTGGGACACATCAGGATAAGGAGGGGAATTTCCCAAGATTAGAGGGGCAACTAAAGTTTTCGGTGGCCCACTTCAATAGGAGGATGGCGAACTGGGAGAGAGTGGAGACCATGGCTTGTCTATTCCAAGCAAAACGATGCAGCCTTTTGGTTTTGCTGAAAACTTATTTCACACGAGTGCAAATCTGCACTGGTCAAGGATGGAAAAGGGACTGGAAGAATCTGTGCCACCTCAGTTCGCATGAGAAGTCACATGACCACCTAGATAGTTTCCAGAGGTGGAAGGAGCTGGAGATCAGGCTGGTGTCCAAGCAAACAGATGATTTCATTCCAGAACCATGGAGAAAACAGAAAACATTGCTGACTGCAATGCAACACCACAGCAGAGGAAAGAGACCACGCTAGGCAGTGACAAAATAAATAAATGCTGAAACTGATGATGTCGGACAATCAAATTCGATGTGTAAATAAACAAAATTTGGTAAGGCTGGTTCATCGACAAAGCTTATTGTACACTATTCTCTGAAACTTCTATTTTCATTATCCACCTTTATTTTGTGACTTTTTCAGCCAACATGTTTTCCCCCAATCAACACACCACAACTGCATGTTTGTCTCGCCTCGCGTGGCAGAAGGTACAGGGCCCACCCTGTTAATGATGGGTCAGCGAAGTGTCAGCGTAAATGCATAAATTACTGGAATTTATTTGGCCAAGTGCAGCTGCACTCTCTGCTTAGCAGCAATCTCTGCTCAGCTTGGCAGCTGCGCAGGTGGGAGATGCCCGGGTGCTTTGCGGTTTACTGGATATTTTCAATGCAGTTTTCTTGAAGAGCACTCCGCGACACACTATGAGGTGCTGTCGTTCAGCAACAGATGATGCATTATCAGCCACTGATTTGTCATTCTCACTCACCACTGTAATCAAATGTACTAATGCTTGCCACAAATTCTGACTGAGCCCAATCGTCAATGAAACGTAAATACAGCTATGAGTTTCTTTCATACAAACTTTGATAAATAAGGAGCACCCACAATATTCTAGCGACCTGCACAGAGAGCTGTGTGTTATGTGTTATGCTGTTAGTTGGTTGTGTTGTATTTACCAGTACCCAGTGTTCGCGGTGTCCGGCCCACCAATCAACCTGCCATCTACCAATCACAGGAATGGTGGTTGACGCATCCTGGTGGTTGATAGAGTGGCGTGTGTGTGTGTGTGTCCACATACTTTCGGTAATGTCGTGAGTGAGTGCAAGAGTGTGTGTGTGTATATATATATATATAAATAAAAGTGTATTGTTGAGTTGTGACTGTCAGTGAAAAACAGAGACCCAGCCAGGCATATTGCAATATATATTTTTTTAAATACAAATTGTGGTAACATTTTTGGAAAGCAAATGGCTATTGCTATAAAGAGATGGCAATGAACATACTCCAATCTGTCTTTTAGTTATCAAAATGCTCAACTTGAGCAAACAGTAGCCTATCTTACTGACACTAGCGGAGAACATGGGCCATATCCCTGGTGAGTGTGCAAATTCACTGTCTCTCATTGGGTCAGTACCGCGTTTGTTTTTGGACAATCATTTCCTCCTCCAGGTTAGATGGACGTCATATTGTATGTGTCCCCTTTTTGAAGGCCAATTACATGGATCAGAACATCATTTTTATTGATCTGTTCGTCAGTCAGAAAAGTAGCCTACCTTAAAATGTCTGTCCGATTAAAAAAAGATTGTGCTAATGTCTTCAGACAAATAAAGTATAGTGGAATTGCATGAAATGTGTTGATAACATTTCCCTGTGGAAAGAAAAGGAGAAATGTATCTGATATAGCCTAGCCTATTTTAAGCCACTATTCGCTGCATTGAACAGTGGTCTCTTTTGCGAAAATTGATTGAGTTATATTACTAGTGTAAATTACTATGACTATCAAATTGAATCATCACATTAGGAATAGAAGCTCTCTTACATAAGTTTGCAAATGTGATGATGCATGGAATGCTTTATTATAACAGGTACATTTTTAAATGGTGAAAATAAGCTTCCCCACACTTGAAATCCACAAGCTGCTTTATGCACTGGAGGCTCGGAGCAGGCAGAGGGAGACCCAACCCCATATCTGGCACTAGACTCGCTTCTTGCTAGTTATTTATCATCCCATCAGATTACATAGTTGGCCTACCCGTCTTGACTGCATCAACCTGAGAGAAACTCGGCTAATAGAGGCTAGCCATAATGTTGTGCTTCTCACCGTCCTACAGTTGGGCCGACACACTCCGTTAATTTCAGATATCACCTTAATTGCTTACCACAAAAGCAGAGGAGGAGAGAGTCTCTCTCTCTCTCTCCCTCCCAAATAATTATATTATATTATATATTATTGTGATGGTGTTGGCTATATTAAAATTATATTTATTCAATTTTTATTTTATTTTTTAAATCTAGTTATTCCAAAGGAGCAGCTTGTATGCGTGGAAGCCTGGAGAACGTAAACATGTTAATTAGCGGTCAATTACTGTGAGACCGGCAGTCATTTGCAAGAAAATTACCAGCTGACAAAATGTTATGACCACCACAGCCCTATTTGAGACCATTCCAAAATGAACGGCCCCAGGGCGAGGGCAGCAGCCTCCGGGGCAGTGCTCCTTCCTCCTATGACTTGCCTGGTTAATCGTAGTACATTATATAGGGACTCGGGTGTCATATGGAAGCACACAGCCTATGACTCACCATACTCTGCGTCTTTAAAACAGGTGCCAAGAGTCTCCTGCTCATCTGTGCTCTCCTCATCACTAAGGTGACGGACCGGCCGCTTGACAGGCCGTTTCCCGGGGCGCTGGAGCGTCGTCTTCTCTTTAGAGGCACTTCCTGTTCTGCTCTTATTGTCTCCGGTCACCCACACGGCTCTCCCTCCTTTCTCTTTGACTAATCCCAGTCCCTCAGACAGGCCTCCAGAGACGGAGAGAGGGGAGGAAGAGGAGGATGACAAAGAAGAGGAGGAGGAGGAAGGAGGGTTGGCCATGGAGAGCATGCCCTGAATGGCTTCTCGTGTGCTGGGAGAGGCTGGCGCTTCCTCACTGGATGGTAGAGAGAGAGAAGTAGTTTGAGTTAGAATTCAAATCTGTTGCAAAAACTTTGATTACGCAAGTCGTCCAAGCTTCTCGGTAATGTTAATGGAAGTAAAGAGTAACACATTCATCTTCCACATTTCGTTGGCTCTATTATCCACTTGACTTCAGAAAAAATAAAATGCATGATAGTCTGAAACAAAATGTATTCAGAGTGCTGGTTAAGTGGGGCGGCAGGGTAGCCTTGTGGTTAGAGCGTTGGACTAGTAACCGGAAGCTGACAAGGTACAAATCTGTTGTTCTGCCCCTGAACGGGCAGTTAACCCATTGTTCCTAGGCCGTCATTGAAAATAAGAATTTGTTCTTAACTGACTTGCCTAGTTAAATAAAGGTAAAAAAATAAATAAATAAAAAAAGTGTCTGAAATTGCGAGGCAGGTCCTACCTGAGAGCAGAGTCCAGCCCTGCCACCTGTTTGCTGGCTTTCAGCAGGTCCAGGATGCCCCCGGCTCCACCTTTCACGCCATGGACAGTCATGGTCTCCTCCTCATCTGTAGTGTAGTCCTCTTCAATGTCGAAGTCAACCTCTCCGGGTTCCCTGATGCGATGGGGGTCAGAGCAAGGCTTGGCCCTTGGTAGCTTCCGGGGGAGACCTGAGGGGACAAGGGCTGTTAATGTTAATTGTGTTGCCAATGCCCTGATGGAATACGATCTAGGCCAGGGGTCTCCAACCTATTCTTGCACAAGAGCTACTTTAAAAAAATAAACATGTCGCAAGCTACTTTATATATACAGCTTTCAAATAGGCACATTCTTCTCTTGTACACAAAGGACCTGGGGATGAGTAGAAGAGATGTGTTTCTGTCAATATACCTGGTAAAATAATGGTTAATAAACAGTATTTGGCATGACAGGGCCCATAAAAATTATATTTAGTATTTTCCTGAAAATGGATGTTGAAGACCTCCTGCTGCAACAATTCATGGCAGAGTTTCTAAAACAATGGCCAATAATCATTGTTAGTTCAGTCAGGTAAGCCAGCTTTGCAGTTAACATTGTAAAATAGTTTTTCTGTCTAGCCACCAGACTGTTCATCATTGGCACCATTAACTGGTACATACAGAGTGATAAACAGACAATATTGCTGGAAATGTATTTGGAAAGGGAAAGAAAGAGGGTCAGTTGTACAACAATGCATTCAACTGAAATGTGTCTTCTGCATTTAACCCAACCCCTCTGAATCACAGAATCCATCTGTGGGAGATCCACGATCTAGGCATACAGACATGAGGTGGGTTCTAGTTTGTGGCGCCACCAACTGATAGAACCTACCCTGCACAAAACACTACATGACCAACAGTATGCTCGTCTAACATCTCATTCTATATCATGGCCATTAATATGGAGTTGGTCGCCCCTTTGATGCTATAACAGCCTCCACTCTTCTGGGAAGGCTTTCCACTAGATGTTGGAACATTGCTGTGGGGACTTGATTCCATTCAGCCACAAGAGCATTAGTGAGGTTGGGCATTGATGTTGAGCGATTAGGCCTGGCTCGCAGTGTGTATACGACCAAAACAATTTAATAACGATAACACTCACTGACCCAAAGAACTTGAAAAACCTTCCTCCTCAAGGCTCAGTAGGATGAACTGAATGCCCCAACAGGAGCAGAAAACTGTTGTTGGCTTTAGTAATGAATGCTATTATGAAGCAGGTGCTCCCCACTACATATCAAAACTAGATTATGTACTCTCTCACCACTGAGTTTCTTCTTGCTAGATCCTCCAGCCTTGCGTCGAGGAGGGGGAGTTTCATCAATCTGCAGTTCGTCCTCGGACTCAAAATCTGACAAGGTAGACCCTCCCATAGCATGTTGCTGGAATTGAGAGGCACGGTCCGCACTGTTACTTATGCCTGAACGACCTCCCTTCTTCCTGTGGGCAGAAATAAGGATGGATGACACTGAAATGTAGCAAGAACAGTACGAGAGAGAGCGAGAGGCCGGCAGGCAGGCAGCCAGCCAGCCAGAGAGAGGCAGGAAGGCAGGCAGGCAGCCAGAGAGAGAGAGAGGCAGGCAGGCAGGCAGCCAGCCAGAGAGAGAGAGAGGCAGGCAGGCAGGCAGCCAGAGAGAGAGAGAGGCAGGCAGGCAGGCAGGCAGCCAGCCAGAGAGAGAGAGGCAGGCAGGCAGGCAGCCAGCCAGCTGCAGGCAGGGCAGGCAGGCAGGAGAGAGGGGCCAGGCAGCCAGAGAGGCACAGCTGCAAGCCAGGAGACCAGCCAGCCAAGGCAGGTAGGGCGGCCGGCAGACATACCAGGATGGCAGGCAGGCTGCGGGCCAGGCCGGCAGGCACGCTGCAAGCCAGGAGACCAGCCAGCCAAGCAGGTAGAGCGCCAGACATACAGGATGGCAGGCAGACCGAGAGGATGGCAGGCAGACCGAGAGGATGGCAGGCAGACCGAGAGGATGGCAGGCAGACCGAGAGGATGGCAGGCAGACCGAGAGGATGGCAGGCAGATAGCCACACACACACACACACACAGAGATAGAGAGCGAGAGAGAGGCGCAGGCAGGCCGGCCAACAGAGGCAGGCAGAGAGGCAGAGAGAAAGGCAGGCAGAGAAAGTGAGAAAGGGTGAGGAAAAAAAGAGAGATGAAGATTTGGCGTGAAGATACTGAAGAGTCTCCTTGACCTCCCAGTCTTACCCCTGTATTTTGCCATTGGTCAGCACCAGTTTCAGTTTGCTCTTGCTCATTTTCCCTGCAAACTCCTGAGGCAGCTCTAACTGGAGAAGGAGAAGAATGGCACAATCCTGTTAGCATTTCACTATAATACACAATAACAATGTGAGGCTGAGAGCCAAAGTACATTTAGACTTTCAACCTTATTTGTCCCAGAGAGGGAAATGTTGAGGTAAAAAGGACTGTTGAACAATCAGTCATACCTTCTTCTTGTTTTTCTTGTTTCCACATTGGAATTTCTTCAGTGTGTGTTTGGTGTGGATCTCCAGGAGATCCAACTCGCCTGCCTCTTTCATTAAGCCCTTTTGACCCTTCTTCTTGGGGCTGGGGGACATATCCTTGGGTTTGGGGCCTCTCTTCCTCCCTGGGGGGCGGCTTGGACTCTGGGAGACAGCTAGAGGGGAGGCTTTGGGGAGTGGGGTGGGGAAGCCCTGTGTTGAGGTGAAAGGAGCCGCAGGACGGCCTTGCTGGAAGATGTCCTGTGGTGACAGAGAGAAGACTGAGTAGTCTCAGAAAGCCAGACTGAAATTTGTGACCTGAACTATACAGGCTCAGATATTTTCTATGGTGGACGAACAACCAGGCCAGCACAGTAGCTTGGCTCGGTCAGTGTACTCTATGAAATATTTCCCCCTGCCTACCTCAACCAGTCGTATCTCCTTGGCCAGGTCCTTCACTAGACGCTGAGTCTCGATGGTCTCTGGAATCTCCACCTCGTGGTCAGTCAGCGACTGGCCAGAGCACAAAAACATCACAAAACAAAGACTACTGCGCCCAATATAACTAGTTTCATGACACCTTCATGCCATTGTTCATAATGTTTAATGACAGGTGTTATTATGTCTTATGTAGCTGCTATAAAGGCTTAATTAATGCATTCATAAGGGGGCCTACAATAAAGAATCACCTCTTTGCGTGTCCACATGCGGAAAGCATTGTTGAGGGCCTTGGCTCCGTGGACCAGGTAGGAGGCAGGGTGTCTGCGGTTCTCTCGCAGACCTGTAAAGTAGACCAGTATAGAAGTTATAAGGTTAACTGACTAACATTGCCCAAATAAATGCAGTTCAGCAGAGGTTTGGAAAAAAAACAATGATTTATGATGAAGCGCCTCACCTCTGAATGTGTCTAGCAGGTGCTTGCCAACATACCAACACACTGTCTCAAAGTTTGGAAACCTGAACAGGTCTGCTGTACTCAACCTCTTCTCTATTTCATATGCTCTGATTGGAAGAGAAACACAGGAGTATGGTATTAGACATTTGATATTTAAGCAGTAAGGCCCAAGGGGGGGTGTGGAATATGGCCGATATACCACGACTAAGGGCTGTTCTTACACACGACCCAACGCAGAGTATTTAGAGCAGTAAAAATAAATGTTTTGGCATACCCATGGTACACGGTCTGAAATACCATGGCTGTCAGCCAATCAGCATTTAGGGCTGGAACCACCCAGTTTATAATAGAATGTATAGTAGGAATAAATACTATACATTATATTCTGGTACAATGGTAATATAAATGTATGTTTTAGTCATTTAGCAGATGCTCTTATCCAGAGTGAATTATAGGAGCAACAAGGGCACGTCAACAGAGCCACGTCGGCTCAGGGATTCAAACCGACAAGATACTGGCCCAACGCTCTAACCGCTAGGCCACCTGCCTCCATGTATTGCTTGAGCATTTTTCCGAATGGCATTCTAGTTTTGATGTGGAGAGAGAGGTTGCTAAGATCAGTTGAGGAAAGCGGAGTACCATAGGTGATGTGACTGTTTTAGGTAGAGGCAGGGGTGAAGGGACTCACCGGAGTTGCATGTCAATGTTGAGGCTGTGTAGGAAATTCCCTCCGAAGGCCACACAGTCCACAGGAGTCAGCACAGCGTGGATCCATCCTGAGACACACACACACACAGGTACATGTGAACAACTCACACATATACAGTTAAATATGAATTTATGCATGTACTATTCGCACATAATATACAGAGTTCTGACGAACTCCACCAGAAATGTACTGCATGTAAAAACAATAGCAGGCCGGTACCAGGACTGTCACCTGTACATACACTCAAAGGACAGTTTATTAGGTAGACCACACCGTTCACAAATATGGATCACTCCTACAGAATGAGTCCCGTGGCCATGGCTTGCTATACAAAGCAGGCAGACAAGCATCCAAGTTACTGTTTGATTGAATGTTAGAATGGGTCAAATGAGTGACTTAAGCGACTGAGCGCGGCATGATCATTGGTGCCAATCACGGCGGATTCAGGATCTCCGAAACGGCCGGGCCTCCTGGGCTTTTCACGCACGACATTGTCTAGGGTTTCTCAAGAATGGTGCCACAAACAAAAAACATCCAGTCAGAGGAAGTCCAGTGGACAAAAACAACTTATTGATGAGATGTTGAAGGAGATTGGCAAGAATCGAGCAAGCTAACAGGCTGGCCACAAACAGACAACGGCGCAGTACAACGGTGGTGTGCAGAACAGCATCTCGGAACACACAACTCGTTGGTCCTTGTCATGGATGAGCTATTGCAGTAGACGACCACACAATCACCAACACTGGACAATTGAGAAGTGGAAAAACATTGTCTGGTCTGACGAACCCCGGTTCCTGTTGAGTCATGCTGATGGCAGAGTCAGGATTTGGTGTAAGCAGCATGAGTCCATGGATGACATTGCGTCAGCATGGACAAACATCCCTGTAGGACGTTCCCAGCTTGTAAAATCCATTCTCCAAATAATTCAGGCTGTTTTGGAGGCAAAGGAGGGTGTTCCAACCCGGTACCAGATGGGTGTACCTAATAGTACACTACATGGATGTACTCTACACCCCTCAAACTCAACTTTGGAACTCAAAGCCAGTTCCACTGTGTTTTCATCATTGCCCTCTAATCAGAGACTGATTTAGACCTGAGAAACTTCTGAAAACACTGAATACCTGTTGGGATGAAGAGCGAGGGCGAATACCTGTTGGGATGAAGAGCGTGTTTCCTTGTTTGACGGAACACTTGTAGCACATGTCCACCTGGTCCCCGAAAAACATCTCGTTCTGATTGGACGAGGAGCTCCAGCGCTCAAACAGGGCCAGGTTGGCCGGCGTGGGGGAGATCAGGTAGAAGATCTTCTCACCCTGAGAGAGAGACAGACATTTATCGAACAGTGCTTATTAAATCAACCTTTCAGTTGATCAACATTTTATTCCACATGAACGTAAGCTTTGCATGCTGATCAGACTGGCCACGTTGCGTACGCGATAGTTGCAAAATAAAATGTACACATACATTTGATATAATAATTTCATCCAAACTGCTCGTGGGAGTCTGCATAGCCTGAGTCTGCATAGCCTGAGTCTGCATAGCCTGGCACTAACAAAGAACTTGGTTCCATTTCAGATGCTTGATGTGCTGCAAGTCCCGCCTCTCCCATTTACTCATACCCACGGTGGTGATTGAAAGATCCACACTCCAGTTGGTGGCGGTAATGCACATTAAAGTAGGTTGCCAACTGCCATATAAAATCCACAGAAGAAGGATGAACTTATCAATGAAAACAAACTAAAAATGAACTAGGTTTCCCCTTTTTATCGGAGTAGAGAACAAATGATTTTGTATGACTCAACATGGATAAAAACTTCTACAAAGTTCCAGCTAAAAAAAAGACCATATGCAATCCAAGTAAAATAACAACCCAATGGTTATCTCCAAAGATAAATGTGTTAGCAACAACAAGCCAGGTAAATGTCCATGTGTTTCGACCTGTCCCCAAATTAATATAGCTGGTTAACAGTTGGTTTTGGTATTTTAACACGTCTGGTGCAGATTGACAAAATCAACATGCAGACTAGAGGTCGACCGATTTAATCGGAATGGCCGATTAATTAGGGCTGATTTCAAGTTCATAACAAATCGGAAATTGATATTTTTGGACACCGTTATCTTTTTCTTTTTACACCTTTATTTATTCTTTATTTAACTAGGCAAGTCAGTTAAGAACACATTCTTAGTTTCAATGACAGCCTAGGAACGGTGGGTTAACTGCCTTGTTCAGGGGCAGAATGACAGATTTTTACCTTGTCAGCTCAGGGATTCAATCTTGCAACCTTAAAGTTAACTAGTCCAACGCTCTAACCACCTGATTACATTGCACTCCACGAGGAGACTTCCTGTTACTCGAATGCAGTAAGAAGCCATGGTAAGTTGCTAGATAGCATTAAACTTATCATACAAAAAAACAAAACATAAATCACTAGTTATAACTACACATGGTTGATGATATTACTAGTTTATCTAGCGTGTCCTGCGTTGCATATAATCGATTCGGTGCGTATAACTGTCTTGCTCCAATGTGTACCTAACCATAAACATTAATGCCTTACTTAAAATCCATACACAAGTATATATTTTTTAACCTGCGTATTTAGTTAATATTGCCTGCTAACCTGGCTCGTTGCAAACTCTGTGAAGACTATTTATTCCTAACAAAGAGAGACAACTTTTTTTCGCAAAGCGCATTTGCGAAAAAAGCATAATCGTTGCACGACTGTACCTAACCATAAACATCAATGACTTAAAATCAATACACAGAAGTATATATTTTTAAACCTGCATATTTTGCTAAAAGAAATCCAGGTTAGCAGGCAATATTAACCAGGTGAAATTGTGTCACTTCTCTTGCGTTCATTGCACGCAGATGTAACAGGGTTATATTGGTGATTCCCCTTGCCACTTTATTGTTAAGCCAATGGGTTTTTGGTTTGAGTTTGTCTTGCCTTCACCTACTCAACATGGCATCTTATTGGCTGGTTTGCGTAGCTTGCGTGGGGGGGATGTTCCAGTTAGAATCGTCCCAGTAACAAGCACCAAACCAGGGGGATGTACATCAAAAGTTTCTTATACTCAATGATTTAAATGTACAATTTATATAAAATAGTTTGTAAATGTTATTCGAACATCACATATAAGATGCAGCGGTTTTTGGAGAATATTTGTTGTGCATTTTGTTGTAAAGAATTCCCGCCAGTACTAGCTAGCAACTTACTGTGTCTGGTGGGGGGGGGGTTCATATATTTTATACAGTGCGTGAGTGCAGAGTTGGATGGTGAGACGTGCATTGCATGACGTGCAATTTTGTGCCGTTCCTAACAGAATAAAGCTACATGACTGGTGCTACATATTGGAGTTCCGTGTCGATGACTGATTGTACACAGCGCAAGAAGAGTACTGTTACACAGAGTCAGTGTATATGCAACAGTTTGGGCCGCCTAATTTGCCTGAAGTTTACATAATTATGACATAACATTGAAGGTTGTGCAATGTAACAGGAATATTTAGACTGGATGCCACCCATTAGATAAAATACGGAACAGTTCCGTATTTCACTCAAAAAATAAAACATCTTGTTTTCGAGATGATAGTTTCCGGATTCGACCATATTAATGACCAAAGGCTCGTATTTCTGTGTGTTATTATGTTATAATTAAGTCTATGATTTGATAGAGCAGTCTGACTGAGCGATGGTAGGCACCAGCAGGCTCGTAAGCATACATTCAAACAGCACTTTGTGCGTTTTGCCAGCAGCCCGTCGCTGTGCTTCAAGCATTGAGCTGTTTATGACTTCAAGCCTATCAACTCCCGAGATGAGGCTGGTGTAACCGATGTGAAATGGCTAGCTTGTTAGCGGGGTGTGCGCTAATATTGTTTCAAACGTCACTCACTCAGACTTGGAGTGGTTGTTCCCCTTGCTCTGCAAGTGCCGCGGCTTTTGTGGAGCGATGGGTAACGCTGCTTCGAGGGTGGCTGTTGTTGATGTGTTCCTGGTTCGAGCCCAGGTAGGGGCGATGAGAGGGACGGAAGCTATACTGTTACACTGGCAATAAAGTGCATATAAGAACATCCAATAGTCAAAGGTATATGAAATACAAATCGTATAGAGAGAAATTGTCCTATAATAACTAGAACCTAAAACTTCTTACCTGGGAATATTGAAGACTCATGTTAAAAGGAACCACCAGCTTTCATATGTTCTCATGTTCTGAGCAAGGAACTTAAACGTTAGCTTTCTTACATGGCACATATTGCACTTTTACTTCTCCAACACTTTGTTTTTGCATTATTTAAACCAAATTGAACATGTTTCATTATTTATTTGGAGGCTAAATTGATTTTATTGATGTATTATATTAAGTTAAAATAAGTGTTCATTCAGTTTTGTTGTAATTGCCATTATTACAAATACATTAAAACAATTTAATCCATTTTTATAAATCAGCATTGGCAAAGTCAGTATCGGTGTTGAAAATTCATAAATCGTTCGACCTCTAATGCAGACCCATGCACAGTGCCTGTCTGGCCAGCATGTTAGCAGCAGAGCTCATTTTCATCCATCAGGCAGACACAGCACGTACAATTATGAACAACGTAAAGGCAGTAATGGATAAAATACATTTAAATGTTCAATCTCCCATAACACCTCTATAGTGAGTATGCCAAACAGGAACACCTTCCTAATTTTAGGTTGCAACTCCATCTCTGTTAGAAACTTAGAAAGATATAAAGATACAACAACTAGGAAGATAAGAAAATCAATAGAACAGGAGAGAAATTACATGAGGAAGTCTCATGTTACTTGATATTAAAAAAGGCAAGCCACAAATAATAACATCAGCATAGCCTTGGGAAGTAGGGTGGCTGAGGGTTCTGAAATCAGAATGAAAAAAAATAATATTAATATAGTTTTTTGGGGGGAAAAAATATTTTCAAAAGTAGTGCAGTGGGCCTTTAATAGTCAGGCACTAGGGCTGCAGAATCAAGTGTCAACAGAGTCAACAGCTCCAAACAAATAGGAAGACAAGGCATTATTGTTGGGTTTTTCACAGAAATGTTTGGTGATCAACTAGGAATGGCTTGGAGATCAACCGGTAGGGGACCACTGGTTTAGAGAGTGATTAGAGGAACAATAGAGTGCAGAGTCCCAGGCCATTAGCAGGTTTGGTAGGCTACAAATCAGTGGCTTTCATTTTCAGTTTTGGACTGGGATTATCTTGACCAACAGTCACAGGGAATTTGACTGTGGTCATGACTCGTGACTGCCGGTGTGGCGGTAATACGGTCACTGCAACTGTCCTACGCCTGGCATCTACTGACCATAACTTTTCAAAAGGCACTTAAATGTTTTTGTCTTGCCCATTCATCCTCTGAATGGCACACATACACAATTCATGTCTCAATTGCCTCAAGGGTTAAAAAGCCTTCTTTAACCTGTCTCCTCCCCTTCATCATCTACACTGATTGAAGTGGATTTAACAAGTACCATCATTAAGGGATCATGGCTTTCACCTGGTCAGTCTCATGAAAAGAGCAGGTATTTTTAATGTTATGTATTTGTTATTTCACCTTTATTTAACCAGGTAGGCTCGTTGAGAACAAGTTCTCATTTGCAACTGTAACCTGGCCAAGATAAAGCAAAGCAGTTCGACACATACAACAGAGTTACACATGGAATAAACAAACATACAATCAATAATACAGTAGAAAAATCGATACACAACATGTGCAAATAACGTAGGATAAGAGAGGTAAGGCAATACATAGGCCATGGTGGCAAAGTAATTAAAATCTAGCAATTAAACACTGGACTGGTAGGAGTGCAGAAGATGAATGTGCAAGTTGAGATACTGGGGTGCAAAGGAACAAGATATAACAGAATGGGGACGAGGTAGATTGGATGGGCTATTTACAGATGAGCTATGTACAGGTGCAGTGATCTGTGAGCTGCTCTGACAGCTGGTGCTTAAAGCTAGTGAGGGAGGTAAGAGTCTCACTGTATAACTATCCAATTGTGCATGTCAGCACAGCAGGAAGATTGCGTAGTGCCAACTGTCCCTTTTCACAATCTGGCCCCCAATTGTCCCATAACGGCGCTCTTCTTACCCGTAGTACATGGTACCAGACAGAGGTGCCTCCGAAGTCGATGTGGAAGTCTGTGTAGCTGTCTTTGACCCCCATGAGGCAGTACTTCTGGACGTTGGGCCGCTCAAACACTGACTCCTCAGGCCACAGGTTCTCTACCCACGATAGCTTCCTTACTATCTTTGGAGTCTCCACCAGATTGGACAGCCTGGTACAGAACATTGACATTTTGTATATTTAAAACACCAAATTTTACAACATAATTAAAATATTTTCTGCAGAAACAATTATTATGCCAAGTAATTTCTTACACTCAGTATGGCTCTGGGAAAATTTAACTTTTGATCAACCACCTGATGTACTGGTGACAAGACAGACCCCTAAAGACCAATACCAACCAATGAGTGGACCGGAAGACCCCTAAAGACCAATACCAACCAATGAGTGGACCGGAAGACCCCTAAAGACCAATACCAACCAATGAGTGGACCAGAAGACCCCTAAAGACCAATACCAACCAGTGAGTGGACCGGAAGACCCCTAAAGAAAAATACCAACCAATGAGTGGACCGGACGACCCCTAAAGACCAATACCAACCAATGAGTGGACCGGAAGACCCCTAAAGACCAATACCAACCAATGAGTGGACCGGAAGACCCCTAAAGACCAATACCAACCAATGAGTGGACCGGAAGACCCCTAGAGACAAATACCAACCAATGAGTGGACCGAAGACCCCTAAAGACCAATACCAACCAATGAGTGGACCGGAAGACCCCTAAAGACCAATACCAACCAATGAGTGGACCGGAAGACCCCTAAAGACCAATACCAGCCAATGAGTGGACCGGAAGTCCCCTAAAGACCAATACCAACCAATGAGTGGACCGGAAGACCCCTAAAGACCAATACCAACCAATGAGTGAACCAGAAGACCCCTAAAGACCAATACCAACCAATGAGTGGACCGGAAGACCCCTAAAGACCAATACCAACCAATGAGTGAACCGGAAGACCCCTAAAGACCAATACCAACCAATGAGTGGACCGGAATACCCCTAAAGACCAATACCAACCAATGAGTGAACCGGAAGACCCCTAAAGACCAATACCAACCAATGAGTGGACCGGAAGACCCCTAAAGACCAATACCAACCAATGAGTGGACCGGAAGACCCCTAAAGACCAATACCAACCAATGACTGGACCGGAAGACCCCTAAAGACCAATACCAACCAATGAGTGGACCGGAAGACCCCTAAAGACCAATACCAACCAATGAGTGGACCGGAAGACCCCTAAAGACCAATACCAACCAATGAGTGGACCGGAAGACCCCTAAAGACCAATACCAACCAATGAGTGGATCGAAGTGACCTAAGAACAAGCAGTGTACCTGGTCTCAGAGAACTCCAGGCTGATGACATTGAGGACCCGGTCTCTGTTGGGGCTGTTGTAGTACTCCACAAAGTCCCCTAGACACATCTTCAGGTCAGCTTGGCGAGACACGTCAATCACATCAATCACCCTGTCTGGACCTACAGACAACACGCAATCAACACATAATCACATCTTGCTGCTCCCCAGACTTTATTATCCTATAGTGATCAGTGCTGTTTCGGTGAGCGTATTACCGCCACACCAGCGGTCACGAGTCATGGTGGCAGTCAAATTCAACGTGACCGTTTAGTCACGGTAATTAGGCTTCTCCAAGGTCTGACGCTAAACACGTGTATGTGACCAATACATTTGATTTCATGCTGCTGATGGTCATTAGAAGCCTACCAAACTTTCTAACTGCCTGGTACTCAGTACTCTATTGTCCCTCTAATCACTCTGACATCAATGCAAATGTAACTGAAAATCTAATCAAACACTTCATGAGAGCCCATGAGCTCATGTTACGCAACATTTCTATAGGCTACGGAATTATGTGCAAAAACAGAGTGATGGCCTCTATTAAAAAGAGGATGCCATCAGCTTTCTATAGGCTAGGCCTACTGTATGTATGCATGTATGTATGTATGTATTTATTTATTTCTCAATTTTCCTAATATTAAGCACATTGCTTCTCTTTACAACAGGAGTATAGCCTACCTGGCTGGCATGAAATTGAACCATGAGAAAAGCGTCCTGCATAGATTACATGACATTTTTTTCTGCTGCCCCTGTTTTGATACAGGTGCATGATAATGGCCATTCTAAATCAAAACAAATTTTACACATATTACTTAGTGTATGTAAAGACACGGTTAAATCAAGAATAGTCTGAAGGGTGACACTATTAGCCTATCACTGAATGATGCCCAGCTTGTGTGCAGTAAGGTAAGAAACTCATGCCTTTTTTTGAGACTTTTTTAAATCATAGTCACACGCCTCATGTAGTCTAGCCCATAGGCCTATATGTTTTAATAAGGTTAGTATCACACCTCATGTAGTCTAGCCCATAGGCCTATATGTTTTAATAAGGTTAGTATCACACCTCATGTAGTCTAGTCCATAGGCCTATATGTTTTAATAAGGTTAGTATCACACCTCGTGTAGTCTAGCCTATAGGCCTATATGTTTTAATAAGGTTAGTATCACACCTCATGTAGTCTAGCCCATAGGCCTATATGTTTTAATAAGGTTAGTATCACACCTCATGTAGTCTAGCCTATAGGCCTATATGTTTTAATAAGGTTAGTATCACACCTCATATAGTCTAGCCCATAGGCCTATATGTTTTAATAAGGTTAGTATCACACCTCATGTAGTCTAGCCCATAGGCCTATATGTTTTAATAAGGTTAGTATCACACCTCATGTAGTCTAGCCCATAGACCTATATGTTTTAATAAGGTTAGTATCACACCTCATGTAGTCTAGCCCATAGGCCTATATGTTTTAATAAGGTTAACATCACAACTAAAGTGGCCAAATAACTTCTCAAAATGAAGCACATTAATTAGCTTTTCAACCTGTGTAGAGCCTAATTGGCATATATATACGCAGCGCGTGAGTTTCTAGTTTGGGGAAGATCATTTTCACCATAAAAATGCACCTTTCTAATAAAATCATTATATGCATAATGGCATTTGCGGTCACTTTTGAGAATGAAGTTATCCCGCTAATGGAACATTCACACTTATAGCCTACTGCCATGTGCGCATTGCTGCGCTTACAATGTAAAGAAATAGCCTATTAGTTTATCAACACCAGGTTACATACTCAGATAACCTACACTGAGTACCAGCTAAAACATTCTGGTCTGTTGTGTTAGCCTCATTGCTTAAAAAAGTTGGTTTGATGGTAGTGGTTGCATTGATTTGGGATCTATCACATCCCACAACTGTTCCAGACCATATCTGGAATATTTATTTCTCGCACAGAATAGGTCGACTTTTGTACTTTAGGGGATAGTAGATTGACATAGGCTAGTGCTTTGCTGTTCGTTAGGCCTACTCGTCTTGTTGGCTCACGAAAAGTATTTGTGGACAGTTTTTCCAATATCTTCAATATGCGCCTCGGAATGGGATTCGCGCAGTTGCGTCCCTGATGTGTCCCGTCTTCACTTGTAGCCTGTGAGAAAAGACCCAATCACGTAACGGAGAGACATTTGGGGCGGCAGGGTAGCCTAGTGGCTAGAGTGTTGGTCTATTAACTGGAAGGTTGCAAGTTCAAACCCCCGAGCTGACAATGTACAAATCTGCCGTTCTGCCCATGAACAGGCAGTTAACCCACTGTTCCTAGGCCGTCATTGAAAATAAGAATTTGTTCTTAAAACCTCTTGAAGCTAGGGGGCACTATTTTTATGTTTGGAAAAATAACGTTCCCAAAGTAAACGGCCTATTTCTCATGACCAGATGCTAGAATATGCATATAATTGACAGCTTAGGATAGAAAACACTCTAAAGCTTCCAAAACTGTAAAAATATTGTCTGTGGGTATAACAGAACTGATATTGCAGGTGAAAGCCTGAGGATAATCCAATCAGGAAGAGCCTCTTATTTTGAAACCTCTGTGTTCCTATGCAGGCCTGTCCTCCATTTAAAGGGATATCAACCAGATTCCTTTTTTTGTGGCTTCCCTGAGGTGTCAATAGTTTCAGGCTTTTATTTTGAAAAATGAGAGTGAAGGATCACATTGCGTAAGTGGAGAGGTGGGGGCTCTCAGAATGAGATGGTACGCAATTGAGTGAAGCGGCCAGTGTTCCACCCGCTGTTATGGAAAAAGCTACACACTCGGTTGATATATTATCGAATATATATATATATATATATTAAAACTACCTGAGGAATGATTATAAAACAAGTTTGCCATGTTTCTGTGGACATTATGAAGATTATTTGGAATTTCCGTCTGCGTTGTCGTGACCGCTCTTTCCTGTGGATTTCTGAACATAACACGACAAACAAACGTCTGTATTTTGGGTATAAAAATAATCTTTATGGAACAAATGGAACATTTGCTGTGTAACTGGGAGTCTCGTGAGTGAAAACATTTGAAGATCAAAGGTAAGCGGTTAATTTGATTGCTTTTCGTGACCAAAATTCCTGATGCTAAGTGTACATAATGCTATGCAAGGCTATCGATAAACTTACGCAAACGCTTGGATTGCTTTCGCTGTAAAGCATAATTTCAAAATCTGAGACGACAGGGTGATTAACAAAAGGCTAAGCTGTGTTTCAAAATATTGCACTTATATTTTCTAGTAATATTATTTGACTGTTGCACTATGCTATTCAGCGGTTGCAGACAAAAATTATCCTGCAACAGGGATTGGTAGCGTCAAGAAGTGTTTTAACTGACTTGCCTAGTTAAATAAAGGTAAAATGTAAAAGATACAAATAAAATTTGAGTGAGGTGCTCTGGAGCATGCAGCTGGGAGAAAGGAATTATAATTATTATATTCAGCCCAGGGCACAATGGCCACTGACCTCAAAAGGCATGGGTTAGGGGGCATTACAGCCACACAGGGGGATGCCGCCAGGAAATTCAAGGAATTATCAAATACTTGTCAAATTGTGAATGAGAGACTGATGAAGTATGTACAGCCTGTGCAAAAAACAGAGCAGAGCTCATGCGACTTTTTCAAATCATCATTAGAGTTGCATTATGCAGCCTTAGAATGTATTAAACATCTAAATATTAAGCCCAACATTTGTATCACAACTAAAGTTACATAAATAACCGCTCAACAGATTAGTGTGCACTCAGAATTTGTTTGGAGAAAATATCCTTTCTATTTTATTCAGCTATGTTCAATTGCATTCTTCATACTATAACATAGAAAATAATGCCATGGAATTCTAAGCAAATCTTGACAGCTAAATGAACTAGTGTTGCCCACAGCCATATGGCATAGACAGATCAGGGCCTAACATAAGGACAACGCATAGTATGCTATTCATTTCTTCTGAAATAGACTACATTTTCTTCATATCGTGTTTCTTTAGACCTGTCTAAAATAAATAATGGCTGTGATGTGTAGGCTATATAACATGGATGTATTAAGACTTTTTAAATGTAGATGTTCCAAAGGTCTGCATCAGTAGCTTGCAGGCTTTGCGTGGAAGCCAGGAGAAGCTAAATACGTTTACGTTAATTTACGGTCAACTACCGTGAGACCTGCAGTTATTTTCTTGACAATCACCGGCTAAAGAAATTTCATGCCCGCCACAGCCCTAACCATGATCATATACAACTTCAACGAAAAAGTGTTGCGGGAGATCAGACATTAGGTTACTCTGATAACCTACACTAGGTCACATCTCCCATGGTAATGAAATGTCATTGATGTGACTAGTGGAAGAGCAGGTGTACTGTGGGAGGTTTACATTGACATTTCAATCATTAAGCAGATGCTATTATCCAGGGTAACTTCTAGTCAGTGCATGGGTCGGCAGGTAGCCTAGTGGTAACCGAAAGGTTGCAAGATCGAATCCCCGAGTTGACAAGGTAAAAATCTGTCGTTCTGCCCCTGAACAAGGCAGCAAACCCACTGTTCCTAGGCAGTCATTGAAAATAAAAATGTGTTGTTAACTGACTTGCCTAGTTAAATAAAGGTAAAATAAATCATGTATACATGCAACTAAGGTAGGTAATGGTACCATAGCAGAGAATAACTCAGTGTTCTATTTAATTATGTGGGTAAAAACCACCACATATCAAAATAATGGCATGTAAAACCAAAATGGCCCTAAAAACAGGGAGGATTACCAATATAGTGCTCTACGTCATTGACTCCGAAGTTCCCCGGGGGAAGGCTCATGCCCAAGCCGTCCCTCCTGAGGACCATCACGGGAACACTGAAGGAACGCTCCTCCAGGAACTCCACAGTCAGCTGGGCCCCCGACGGCTTCAACAGCACCTCGTCAGCACTGAACAAAACACATTGGGAGAGCGTGAGGGACATATAGAAATTGAATAACTAGAATAGGCAAACACCGCTAGTCTGAGTACCAATCTATTTAGCTAACATTCCACTCCTTGCCAGTGCAAAAGAGACTGGCCTTTCGGGAATCTCAACATTTAATATGCACTGGATTTTACAGCAAAGTTGCTCATTGCTTGTTGGCAATAACATGAACATTTTCCATGACAACATGTGTTGCCTCAAATTGAATTAGTGTTTATAACAAAGTAAAAAACAAATATTTAGCTGTTAGATGGGCAAGTTGAAATGAGCAAGCTTAAAAATCAAAAAAAACTAAGACGTTTTTGTGGTTGGAATTGCAGTATGTATTTAGTTTGAGAATTTAGATGTGAACAACCAGATAGCAATGCGTTTGTGGAGAAAAAAATTCCAATATTTGCATAAATCGGTGTGATTGGAGGATAACTGTGAGGGTTATCGAATCAGGATGAATTCCTCAGTTCTCCTCGAGCTCATTAATGATGGAATGTTCATATATGAAGTTGACAAAGGCCAGTCTCTTTGGCACATGAGTACAGTGAGTGGATTAGCTAAAGAAACTGGTATTGCCGCCATAACAAGCTAGCTAAATGTCCATGTGTTTCGATCTGTCCCCAAATTAATATAGCTGGTTAACAGTTGGTTGGTTTGGTATTTTAACTTTTATATCATGAACGCGTTTGGTGTGGATGGACAAAATCAACATGCGCACAATTTGACAGTACACTCAATGTGGATGTCATGGTATTATGATGCAAAATTCTACAACATCAAGTGTGTTTTATGTTTCCGTCTACAGAACATTGCCACGTTAGACCTATGACGTCACAGCCTGAAGCTGAGCAACTCAACGCCTTCATCTCATCCTGTCTGGATTATCATAACGCCCTGTTTGTTGGCGCATCTGACTAGTGCCTAAGGCTACAATATGTCCAGAACTGTGCTGCACGTTTCCTACCCACACCTCCACTGGCTCCTCATATGCTCACGCATTGACTTTAAAATTCTGGTTCACACCAACCAAGCTATCCACAACTCTGGATCCAAGTACCTGCCTGACCTCATCCTACCCCACACACACCCTTCGTTTATCCAGGTCCATCTCCCTTCAGCAGCCTCACAGCAGACTGAACACTGAACACACACGCAATAGCGTCTCTTCAACCGCAGGAGCCTGAAAAAAATCACTAACTTTTACAGATGCACAATTGAGAGCATCCTGTTGGGCTGTATCACCGCCTGGTACGGCGACTACACCGCCCACAATCGCAGGGCTCTCCAGAGGGTGGTGTGGTCTGCACAACGCATCACCGGGGCAAACTACCTGCCCTTCAGGACACCGACAACACCCGATGTCACAGGAAAGCATAAAAGATCAAGGACAACCACCCGAGCCACTGCCTGTTCACTCCGCTATCATCCAGAAGGCGAGGTCAGTACAGGTGCATCAAAGCAGGAACAAAGAGATCGAAAAACAGCTTCTATGTCAATGTCATCAGATTGTTAAACATCCACCAGAGAAGTGGCTGCCTACCTACAGACATATCATTGGCCACTTTAATAAATGGAACACTAGTCACTTCAATAATGCCACTTCAAGAATGTTTACATATCTTACATTTCTCATCTCATGTGTATATAACGTATCCTTCACTATCTATTCTTTGCTATCTATTGCATCTTAGCCGCTCTGTCACTGCTCATCCATATATTTTACATTTATATATTCTTATCTCATTCCTTTACTAGATTGTGTATTAGGTTTTGTTGTGGAATTGTTAGATATTACCTGTTAGATACTGCTGCACTGTCAGATCTAATAGGATAAGTATTTCACTACACTCACAATAACATCTGCTAACCATGTGTATGTGACCAATACAATTTGATATGGATGACAGGGCTTTCAGTTGCGTGACTCTTTGGCTGTGGAACACACTTCCAGTCACTATCAGGGCTGCAGAGTTTCTGGCCTGTTTAAGGCACAGTTAAAAACAGAGCTTTATAGAAAATGACTATTTTATTTGTTATCTCCTTCAGAGCGAGAAAAGCACTTTACAAATGAAATGTCTTATTATTATTACTTCAACGGAGGGAACCAGGGCAGACCTGTAGCTAGAAATAATTATTAGTGTCACTCCACAATGATACAGTAACTGAAGACAAAATGCACATTTAAAAGGCCATATTCTGGACCACTCGGATAGAGTTGAGACACTATACTGTATGTCAAATAAAAATTAATTACAATGTTATTGATCACATGCGCCAAATACAACAGGTGTAGACTTTACATTGAAATGTTTACTAACGAGCCCTTTCCCAAGACTGCCGAGTTAAAAATAAGACAAATATATGTACGCAAGCAGAAGCTTTACGCTTGAATTCATTTAGGTGTCAGATTGGGTTCTCAGATTGGGGGGGGATTATAGGTAAATGTAAATAGTAGATAAAAAGACAGTGTGGAAGAGAATGAACATGTACTGTATAGACATAATGTAATATGGGAGGTTTACCTTGGGAAGGTGCGGCTACGTAGTTCACTGACAAACTGTGGAGTGCCAGTCTTTACCGGTCGACCAGAAGTGTCTCTTCCTCCAGTGGCTCCAGCATCAGCCTGCTTGGTTCCTCCACGCCGCTTTCTCACTGCAGAACATAAAGGGGACAACAACAGATTGGGATTACAACCAGAACCACACTACTAAAGGCAGACCAGAAGGCCAAAGACTCAGAGGAATTGGCATGTGTATTGGCAGGTGTATTGGCATGTGCATTCCTGTAGAGCTGGGTTTACTAAACCTCTCCTTGAGTACCCCCAGCCATTCCACATATTAAAAGTATTCAGAACTAGCACACCTGATGCAATAGATTCAAACAGGTCTGAAATGCATGTAAAATATAACAAGACAGCCTGGAAATCAAATTGAAAGTGACAAGAGGGACTTACTGACAGAGGGCCCATGGGTGACCTGACAGTTGGGGCAGTGGTACAGGTCAATCTCTGCTGCTTTGTCTTCCTCCACTCCAACACAACTAAACAAAAAAACAATAATGTACACAATAAACAAAACCAATTTACTCAACTAGCCTACTGTAAAAAGTTGGAAATTAGTAAAGGTCAATGACAACGAAATATAACTTACCTTCCATGGAACCAGTCTTGACAGATGTCACACTCGATCATGAAGCGTGTGACATCATAGGGTAGGCGACACAGGCAGTATACTGGAACCGACGCCATACTGGGAGTGTATGGGAATTAGCACTGCTCTGTGTCTGACTGACAGTTAGCCCTACTGAGAATGGGACAGCACTACACGTGATAGTCTAAATTGGAAATACGTTAGGGTTGCATTGAGTGCTTAATATATATAGTTAAAAAGGTGAGGGTACTGAAGCAGCACAGGGCAGTGCCAGTAACAGGTTAACGGTTGTCTCACTTCACTGGGACTAGGTGCCTGTCACACTGTACAGGCCATGGTCAGGAACCTGTTGAATGGGTAGAAAAGAGAGCACAAACGTATCTGTTAAAAACGTATACAGGGATTTGGGTGTTAGGTTAAGGGTACGAAATATAGGCTAGACTTACTAACAGAAAGTTTCTCGTTAGTTAGCTACTAACGTTATACTTGGCTTGCTAGCAGTGGGTCTTGACTAGCAAGCTAGCCCCCGATTAGCTAAATATAGCTAGCTAACAAGATGCATATTAAACAATGTTGCTACAAAAGTTGGCTAAATAATAATAACATGGGGAGGGGGTAGGCCTTGCAAACTGACAGCTTTCACATCTTAATTAAAAATCAGACAAACATCATTATTGGCTAAGTAACGTTAGCTTGCCAGTACTAGGTAGGAAAATAACATTAGCTAGCAGCTTAGCTACAAAACGTTACGTAAAGATTGCACCCTGGCTAACAATAATGGCTTAAGTAACTTAGCTAGAAATGTAAACTAATGTTAGCTAACAAACGAAAAGTACAGTTAATTTAACGTTACCGATGGCTAGCAAGCTGGTAATAATTTGTATTGAATGACTAGCTATATATTAGTTAGTTGCAATTCAAGACAACACATTTCAGTATTTGGCTACTATAACTGCTGTTTATTCACTAACTTAGTTGCTAGCAGAAAAAGGCTAGCCACCGTTGGCTAACGTATGCAACCTAACTAGGTAACGCGTTAACTAAACATCGGATAAATTTGTATTAATCTAGATAGTTTAATATCTAGTATTTCACATTCGTTCATGACAACAACAACTAAAAGTTTTGGAGTAGCTGTATGTAAGTTGCACGTTCAGAAAATCGGTCCGAAATCATTTCTTACCGGGATTTGAATTGTCTGGTTGCTGCAGAGGCCGCCGGCCAAGCATTCGAAATCGGTTAAAATCCGTACGAAAGGCCGAGGATCGATGAGGCCTTATTATGCAGCGAAAAGTATTTTAAAAATTCCGTTACTGCATAGGTTTTTTTGCCACAAATTATGTCCAGGTGTGTAGTTTGTCACCAAATATATATTGCAGGGTTTGAATAGATTAAAATACAACTACATGAGCAATGTTACTATAAACAACTAAAACATAAAGACATTTGTGATGGAGCAACGGCATTTCAAATCACTCGCAAAGAGACTGTCTGCAGTTGAAATAACAATAACGTTGCGCTAGTAGCGGGCCTTCAAATGTAGGCAGAGAGGAAGAGGCGAAGCGAGCGGCATAACTGGTCCCGAAAACAGTCTACTCCAGCAGGTGGCGTTTTTTCGCTAACTTGGGTGATTAATTTTTGTATGGAGGTCAATGAGTGAGTCTCGAATTTGGTTAACAAAAAATGTAATGGCTTATTTGCTACGTGTGGCTTATTTAATTGAATATACGTTTCGTAATGATTAGGTTGTTATGAGTGTATCGATATAAATAGGATATGTGATATCCCGGCAACTTTGAGAAAAACGGAGTTGGTCCTGGTTGTCACTAGTTAACACAGCCACAAAGTAAAACCCCGCCTGTCCTGGTTGTCACTAGTTAACACAGCCACAAAGTAAAACCCCGCCTACTTCCACAATGTATCCGCTTAAAATGTGCTTTTAAATCTAACCTTAACCACACTGCTAAACTTATGGCTAACCCTAATCGTAAATTAAGACCAAAAAGCACATTTTTGTTTTCATGAATACTTACGATATAGCCCATTTTGACTTTGTGCTTGTGGGAACTAGTGGACACCGTTGTGCCTGTTGTTGACAGGTTCACACGCGTATCTGCCCTGTCATTGGCTGGAATAGTCCCTCTTGATTTGACCTCCTCCCAAATGCCTTCCATTTTTGAAGACATTTATTTTCATTGTTGGAGCGGCCTCTACAGTGTCTGTTCAATATAATGGATAATCTGTGATGTAGGCCGACAAAATGAAACAATATTTACATTACAGGGAAGTAATCATTCAACTGTAATAACCCTAACAAGCATCTATTACACCCTATCCACCAAGGTCTGTAATAAAATACATTATTTCAACCATATAATGACAAGACTGGGGAAATTGAGGACAGGTGTGTGTGGGTCCAATAGAATAAGCAACAAAATGCCCATTAACAGTTTGATGTTTAACACCATTTATTTTGATTAGTTACAAAACATAAATAAAATCAACAATTAAATTAGTTAACATTTTACAGAGGCTAAATCACCAGCAACATACGTTTTATTTATATGTTTTTTTCTGTTTAAATATCTTTATAAATCATTGGTTCCGAATCTAGTGTAATATCTGGACACTCAAATATGTGTCATATAGAAGATCCTAATGGCCTATAGATAGTCTAGGCCTGCCCCTTGATAATGTGTTGTTGTTTGTCCAGTGAGTCAAGATGTGAAATGTAAGACAATATTACCATAGAGATAAAACAAGTTGAGATATCCCTATGATTATATCCACGCTGACAAAACCTCTCGTAATTGAAACATGATGTAGCTCTGTTTCAACACATAGTCTAACATGAACATACAGTGAGGGGGAAAAGTATTTGATCTCCTGCTGATTTTGTACATTTGCCCACTGACAAAGAAATGTTCAGTCTATCATTTTAATGGTAGGTTTATTTGAACAGTGAGAGACAGAATAACGACCAAAAAATCCAGAAAAACACGTCAAAAATGTTATAAATTGATTTGCATTTTAATGAGGGAAATAAGTATTTGACCCCTCAAAACATGACTTAGTACTTGGTGGCAAAACCTTTGTTGGCAATCACAGAGGTCAGACGTTTCTTGTAATTGGCCACCAGGTTTGCACACATCTCAGGAGGGATTTTGTCCCACTCCTCTTTGCAGATCTTCTCCAAGTCATTAGGGTTTCGAGGCTGACGTTTGGCAACTCGAACCTTCAGCTCCCTCCACAGATTTTCTATGGGATTAAGGTCTGGAGACTGGCTAGGCCACTCCAGGACCTTAATGTGCTTCTTCTTGAGCCACTCCTTTGTTGCCTTGGCCGTGTGTTTTGGGTCATTGTCATGCTGGAATACCCATCCACGACCCATTTTCAATGGCCTGGCTGAGAGAAGGACGTTCTCACCCAAGATTTGGCGGTACATGGCCCCATCCATCGTCCCTTTGATGCGGTGAAGTTGTCCTGTCCCCTTAGCAGAAAAACACCCCCAGAGCATAATGTTTCCACCTCCATGTTTGACGGTGGGGATGGTGTTCTTGGGGTCGTAGGCAGAATTCCTCCTCCTCCAAATACGGCGAGTTGAGTTGATGCCAAAGAGCTCCATTTTGGTCTCATCTGACCACAACACTTTCACCCAGTTGTCCTCTGAATCATTCAGATGTTCATTGGCAAACTTCAGACGGGCATGTATATGTGCTTTCTTGAGCAGGGGGACCTTGCGGGCGCTGCAGGATTTCAGTCCTTCATGGCGTAGTGTGTTACCAATTGGTTTCTTGGTGACTATGGTCCCAGCTGCCTTGAGATTATTGACAAGATCCTCCCATGTAGTTCTGGGCTGATTCCTCACTGTTCTCATGATCATTGCAACTCCACGAGGTGAGATCATGCACAGTTCTTTTGTGTTTCTTCCATTTGCAAATAATTGCACCAACTGTTGTCACCTTCTCACCAAGCTGCTTGGCGATGGTCTTGTAGCCCATTCCAGCCTGGTGTAGGTCTACAATCTTGTCCCTGATTTCCTTGGAGAGCTCTTTGGTCTTGGCCATGGTGGAGTGTTTGGAATCTGATTGATTGATTGCTTCTGTGGACAGGTGTCTTTTATACAGGTAACAAACTGAGATCAGGAGCACTCCCTTTAAGAGTGTGCTCCTAATCTCAGCTTGTTACCTGTATAAAAGACACCTGGGAGCCAGAAATCTTTCGGATTGAGAGGGGGTCAAATACTTATTTCCCTCATTAAAATGCAAATCAATTCATAACATTTTTGACATCTGTTTTTCTGGATTTTTTGGTTGTTACTCTGTCTCTCACTGTTCAAATAAACCTACCATTAAAATTATAGACTGATCATTTCTTTGTCAGTGGGCAAACATACAAAATCAGCAGGGGATCAAATACTTTTTTCCCCTCACTGTAATATTTGCATGGGGGGGACTCCATCAACAGAGATGAGAACCAATGTTTTCTAGTATCAGATAACCTCAGATTTTAAATGTTGATCAGAAGAACACAATTTTACATTTTGTACAACCCCATTTCAAAATACAAAAATAATATTTGCTTCTTTTAGATTACATTTTGGTAACACTTCAGGAAAGGGTGAGTTCCACATTTCCTTTTCATGAATATCATTCAGCTGTGACATATGGTCAACATGTTAGTGTTGACTTGACAGCACTTCCTCCACTCCACTAATAATCAGCAACTATATTACTGTGAAAATGTGGGTTGTCTCATAAAAAAACTCCTAAAAAAACAACAAATACTGAAAACCATTATGTTAAACTCTATATTCATATGCAATTTGTAACGGTTTTACTTTTTGAACAACCATAAGCGTAAGCACAAACTGTTTTAGCTCCCCAATAGAAATGTCAATGTTTTGTTTTCGTCCTTCCACTTTCAGTAGTTTGAGGGTGAGTTTTCAATTCACTATGAAGCAGTCTGTCTCATACAGTGAGCTCTAAAAGTATTGAGACAGTGACACATGATGTGTTGTTTCGGCTCTGTACTCCAGCACTTTGGATTGGAAATTATACAATTAATATGCGGTTAAAGTGCAGAGTGTCGGCTTTAATCTGAGGGTATTTTCATCATATAGGGTGAACCGTTTAGAAACTATAGCACTTCTTGTACATAGTCCACGTTTTTAGTGCACAGTCACACACACAGTAAAGTATTAATTCCAAAAGGCAATATGAGAACAGCCCCTATGCATTTACATGGGTTCTCCATTACCATGAAATGACTTGGCATTTTGTTTGTTTTCTCATCATTGCTTTCCTTGGATGACACCTTCAATATGCAGGGCTGAGACGGGTAGAGGAAATAACACATTTATCTAAAACAAATGTATTTATTTTAGCTCAAATAAAACATTGATTTATTCCTGATCAATAATTTACCTCAGAGTTTTCTGTTGTGCACAGCAGCAGACGTGATATATATATATATATATACACAGTGGAGCAAAAAAGTATTTAGTCAGCCACCAATTGTGCAAGTTCTCCCACTTAAAAAGATGAGAGAGGCCTGTAATTGTCATCATAGGTACACTTCAACTATGACAGACAAAATGAGAAAAAAAATCCAGAAAATCACATTGTAGGATTTTTAATGAATTTATTTGCAAATTATTTTGGAAAATAAGTATTTGGTCAATAACAAAAGTTTACCTCAATACTTTGTTATATACCCTTTGTTGGCAATGACAGAGGTCAAACGTTTTCTGTAAGTCTTCACAAGGTTTTCACACACTGTTGTTGGTATTTTGGCCCATTCCTCCATGCAGATCTCCTCTAGAGCAGTGATGTTTGGTGGCTGTTGCTGGACAACACAGACTTTCAACTCCCTCCAAAGATTTTCTATGGGGTTGAGATCTGGAGACTGGCTAGGCCACTCCAGGACCTTGAAATACTTCTTACGAAGCCACTCCTTCGTTGCCCGGGCGGTGTGTTTGGGATCATTGTCATGCTGAAAGACCCAGCCACGTTTCATCTTCAATGCCCTTGCTGATGGAAGGAGGTTTTCACTCAAAATCTCACGATACATGGCCCCATTCATTCTTTCCTTTACATGGATCAGTCGTCCTGGTCCCTTTGCAGAAAAACAGCCCCAAAGCATGATGTTTCCACCCCCATGCTTCACAGTAGGTATGGTGTTCTTTAGATGCAACTCAGCATTTTTTGTCCTCCAAACACGACGAGTTGAGTTTTTACCAAAAAGTTATATTTTGGTTTCATCTGACCATATGACATTCTCCAGATCTTCTTCTGGATCATCCAAATGCTCTCTAGCAAACTTCAGACGGGCCTGGACATGTACTGGCTTAAGCAGGGGGACTCGTCTGGCACTGCAGGATTTGAGTCCCTGGCGGTGTAGTGTGTTACTGATGGTAGGCTTTGTTACGTTGGTCCCAGCTCTCTGAAGGTCATTCACTAGGTCCCCCCGTGTGGTTCTGGGATTTTTGCTCACCGTTCTTGTGATCATTTTGACCCCACGGGGTGAGCTCTTGCGTGGAGTCCCAGATCGAGGGAGATTATCAGTGGTCTTGTATGTTTTCCATTTCCTAATAATTACTCCTAATTGCTCCCACAGTTGATTTATTCAAACCAAGCTGCTTACCTATTGCAGATTCAGTCTTCCCAGCCTGGTGCAGGTCTACAATTTTTTTTCTGGTGTCCTTTGACAGCTCTTTGGTCTTGGCCATAGTGGAGTTTGGAGTGTGACTGTTTGAGGTTGTGGACAGGTGTCTTTTATACTGATAACAAGTTTAAACAGGTGCCATTAATACGGGTAACGAGTGGAGGACAGAGGAGCCTCTTAAAGAATAAGTTACAGGTCTGTGAAAGCCAGGAATCTTGCTTGTTTGTAGGTGACCAAATACTTATTTTCCACCATAATTTGCAAAAAAACTCTTTAAAAATCCTACAATGTGATTTTCTGGATTTGTTTTCTCATTTTGTCTGTCATAGCTGAAGTGTACCTATGATGAAAATTACAGGCCTCTCTCATCTTTTTAAGTGGGAGAACTTGCACAATTGGTGACTGACTAAATACTTTTTTGCCCCACTGTATATAAGCACACGTGTGGGTAGATTGCACTAAAGTCAGGCAAGTCAAGGTATGTTGTAGCCGTAAGATCATGCAGTTTTAGTCTCGGTGAGTGTTTATTCAGTAAGATTTAAATGAAAGCCCACTGAACATATTCATCCATTAAATCAATTTTTCAGTGTATTAAGGAAATCAATTGATCAGAATTTCATCATGTTATTCATCAACATGTTATTTGAAATCTTCTAGCCTAGTTGTTACCACTACTTATCAATGTAAAATATAACAATACACAAAGTACATGCCTTGCCAGTGCACTACACCGTACAACAGTATGCTTAGTGACATTGTGGTAGTGATAATAGCCAGGTAGCACCATTATTACCATGCTCTGTGGTGTTACTGTAACATGCTGTTGTTGTAACTGCTTTACATCTCATTGGTAGCCTGTTGAAACATTTGTGGTATGTTCATGTAAGATGTTGGCTCACTGTATTGGCTTGTAAATGTCTGGTTGATTTTTGTCAACGTGCTTCTACAAAAATATTTTGTTAAATGCCTTACAAACAATACAGGATGATAACATTTAGATGACAGTAATTGCACTTCTAAAATCCATAGTCCTTTTCAATATAAGTAAGCATTGACAAATAAAAAATACAATAATAATGTCATAATGTTTTTGTTCCTTCATGTCTCTGCTTGGGAGAAGAGTTCAGGGTCCAAATTAGTTGGATTTAAAAAAATAACATGACTGTTACTTGGTGTCAAAACACACAAGAGATATGTATTGAGAAAATCAATGGCAACACAAACACACACACACAAATACACACACAAACGTTACGCAAGTTTGTACATCTCAACACTCAAACACAACAATAACCCCACCAGAGTTCCAAATGTCCCCTCTGTCTGTACATACTCTACTCTACATACTCTACATAGACTCAACCATCTCTCTCATTCACTCCCCATCTCAACTGTACAAACCCACTGGCGTCCATTTTCTCATTCTCAGACATTTACCTCTCATAACATACACACTCTCCATCTTTTTTCTCCTTCCCTCGTTCCATCATAATCGACATCACTCTTCCCTTTTTTTATTTTCTTAATTTCACTGCTGTCCCAGAGGAAGAGTTGAGGTTGGGGGCGTGGGGTGAAGTTTGGCACTGGATGGTTGAGCTGCAGCAGAGCAGCAGGAGGAGGAGCAGAATGTCCCTCCGGGGACACCGGTGGCAGCAGCAGCAGGTCCAGTGTCTATGGTTCCCACCACCGCGGTTGTGCTAGACCCAGGAATCAGACACCCAGGCTGCGCTAGGGCCAGCTCAGATGACGGGGCCATTTGGGGTATCTGGGAAGGCAACAGAGGTTGATTCTGATTCTGTGGTGAGGCTCCTACACCTACATTGGGCTGCTTGGGTATCTGTTGTTGCCCAGTCTGTGGCTGTACAGGAGCCAGGGACTGAGACAGTAGTGGAGTCTGGATTAGGGGCTGTTGTTGTAGGCATAGAGGTGATTGCTGAAAGGGCTGTATCTGTAATGGGTGAGGAGGCTGGGCTTGCTGGAGATGTAAACTTTGCTGCAGCTGTGGGACTTGAGGCATGTGCGTTTGTTGTTGTTGTTGCTGTGATCCTGGTGGTCCCCCCATCCCGCTCCACTGGCTCAGGCTCCCCCCAGCAGTGTACTGAGCTGGGGCTGGGGAGGCCTGGGGGTTCAGTGGTGCCACAGGGAACCAACCTGGAGTAGCCACCTGGAAAGATGACAGCCAAGACACACTAATGAGCACCATAACACCAAGCATACCATTATAATGCATGTAATAACTAGGGCTTTTGCGGTGACCGTATTACCGCCACACAGGCAGTCACGAGTCATGACGGCAGTCAAATTGCCTATGACCGTTGGTCACTGTAATCCCAGTCCAAAACTGCAAATGAATGGCGCTGATGAGTAGCCTACCAAACTTGCTAATAGACTGGTAATAAGCCCTCTATTGTTCATCTAATCAGTCTCTAAACACATCATTATTGAATTTGAATAATCTGAATGATGAGGACAAATAGTGATGGGAGTTAGAGTTTCCGTTCCGAAATAGACATGGGAAAGCACCGGACTCAATATGCATTTTTAAAACCTGTTCCAAAAGGATCTAAAGGACAACCGGTCCGATCCGAGTGAGGGAAGCAGCAGAAAAGCCAATGGTTTGCTACTTTATTAAAAGGCTCGGAGCACCGCAGCACGGAGGGAGAGACCGTAACCACTGTTATCTCGCGCTAGACTGACTTATTGCTAGTAACTTATCGTCTCAATCCGATTACATATTACCTGTCTGACTGCATCAAACCGAGATATAATAAACTAATTGAGGCTAGCCATAATGTTACTGCGCTTCTCACTGTCCTACAGTTAGCCTAAACTTAACAATAACTCCATTCAGATTATAGTGTAAATAGCATCCTAACTGTTGGCTTTTTGTCATTGTAGCCTTTCTTTCTCATTTCACTTTTAATTCCGTCATTTTAATTTAATCTAAAATTGATTTGATATCCACCAACTTTCTTGCTACACAAGCAGAGCATCAATGCAATTGTCTCTCTCTCTCGCTGCTTGAAGTGCAAGGATCAGAGTGCATGCCTTTTTTTGCAACTTTTTCCAAATCCTCAAAATAGAGTTGTATCATGTAGCTCTTATGTTTTGATTCCTAAGACATTCCCAGGTTTATAGGCCTATCACAAATAAAGAAACAATGGATTTTATTACGATGGCTATATTAAATGGATTTATTAGACTCAAAACATTTTTTCTGACTCATGTAGTAGTAGTAGTAGTAGTAACAGTAGTAGTAACAGTAGTAGTAGTAGTAACAACAGTAGTAATAGTAGTAGTAACAGTAGTAGTAGTAACAACAGTAGTAATAGTAGTAGTAACAGTAGTAGTAGTAACAACAGTAGTAATAGTAGTAGTAGTAACAACAGTAGTAATAGTAGTAGTAACAGTAGTAGTAGTAACAACAGTAGTAGTAGTAGTAGTAACAGTAGTAGTAGTAGTAGTAGTAGTAACAGTAGTAACAGTAGTAGTAGTAGTAACAGTAGTAGTAGTAGTAGTAACAGTAGTAACAGTAGTAGTAGTAGTAACAACAGTAGTAATAGTAGTAGTAACAGTAGTAGTAGTAACAACAGTAGTAATAGTAGTAGTAACAGTAGTAGTAGTAACAACAGTAGTAGTAGTAGTAGTAACAGTAGTAGTAGTAGTAGTAGTAGTAACAGTAGTAACAGTAGTAGTAGTCGTAACAACAGTAGTAGTAGTAGTAACAACAGTAGAAGTAGTAACAACAGTAGTAATAGTAGTAGTAACAGTAGTAGTAGTAACAACAGTAGTAGTAGTAGTAGTAACAGTAGTAGTAGTAGTAACAGTAGTAACAGTAGTAGTAGTAGTAACAACAGTAGTAATAGTAGTAGTAACAGTAGTAGTAGTAACAACAGTAGTAGTAGTAGTAGTAGTAACAGTAGTAGTAGTAGTAGTAATAACAATAGTAATAGTAGTAGTAACAACAGTAGTAATAGTAGTAGTAACAGTAGTAACAGTAGCAGTAGTAACAACAGTAGTAGTAGTAGTTATTGGTAGCTTGCAGTCATAGACTGAATTGTACACCAACTGTACGTATAGGTCACAAGTGAGTGGACCTTGTACTTTACCTCTGTGGGCTGTGGCCAGCCTCTCAACTCCTGCACCTGCTGAATCTGCTTGATTTGATTGAGCGAGGGCTTGGGATGGGTGGGACCCACTGTCTCCTTCGTCCAATCATCAACCAGTCTGTGCAAGTCATCTGTGAACGTGCTCTTCCTGGCACCTTGGGAGGGAGGACTGTGGTCTGAGAAAAGAAAAAGGGAAGATATTCAATCAAACACTTTATTCAGAGGAAGAGGAATAGTCTTGTGTTTTGGTGAAACCTTTACTTACCTCTTTTAGTAGTCAGTAGGTTGGTGTGTTCTGGGTTGCAGTACGGTGGTAGTCTGCTCTGTTCTCCGCCTGAAAAACTACTGGACTGCTGGATACCTTCACGAGATACAACAGACAGTCAGATATCACATGTACAGCGCCTTTGGAAAGTATTCAGATCCCTTGACGTTTTCCACATTTTGTTTCGTTACAGCCTTGTTCAAAAAGTTATTCAATTGTTTTTTTCCCCCTCATCAATCTACACACAATACCCCTTAATTGGGTCCTGTGTGGCTCAGTCGGTAGAGCATGGCGCTTGTAGCTGGGGCCAATATGTAAAAAAAGTAGTGGCCCCAGCCGACTTGTAAGTCGCTTTGGACAAAAGCGTCTGCTAAATGGGATATATTATATTATATATATATTATATATATATTAATGACAAGTTTGTAGAAATGTTTGCGAATTTTTTTTTTTTAATATATGGAAATATCACATTTACATAAGATTTCAGACCCTTTACTCAGTAGTTTGTTGATGCACCTTTGGCAGTGATTACAGCCTTGAGTCTTATTGGGTATGACACTAAAATCTTGGCACACCTGTATTTGGGGAGTTTCTCCTATTGTTCTCTGCAGATCCCTCAAGCTCTGTCAGGTTGGATGGGGAGCGTTGCTGTGCAGCTATTTTCAGGTCTCTCCAGAGATGTTCGATTGGGTTCGAAAGCAGATCAAACACTCATACGTTGTATTGGCTGTGTGCTTAGGGTCATTGTCTTGATGGAAGGTGAACCTTTGCCCCAGTCTGAGGTCCTGAGCGCCCTGGAGCAGGCTTTCATCAAAGATCTCTCTGTACTTTGCTCCATTCATCTTTGTCTCGATCCAAACTAGACTCCCAGTACCTGCCGCTGAAAAACATCCCCACTGCATAATGCCACCACCATGCTTCACCGTAGGGATGGTGCCAGGTTTCCTTCAGATGTGACGCTTGGCATTCAGACCAAAGAGTGCAATCTTGGTTTCATCAGGCCAGATCATCTTGTTTCTCATGGTCTGAGAGTCCTTTAGGTGCCTTTAGGCAAACTCCATTTTTTTATTTGTTTTTATTTTTACCTTTATTTAACTTGGCAAGTCAGTTAAGAACAAATTCTAATTTACAATGACGGCCTACCGGGTAACAGTGGGTTAACTGCCTTTCCCAGATCTGTGCCTCGACACAATCCTGTCTCGGAGCTCTATGGACAATTCCTTCGACCTCATAGCTTGGTTTTTGCTCTGACATGCACTGTCAACTGTGGGATATTATATAGACAGGAGTGTGCCTTTCCAAATCATATCATGTCCACAGATGGACTTGTAGAAACATCTCAAGGATGATCAATGGAAACAGGATGCACCTGAACTCAATTTCAAGTCTCATAGCAAAGGGTCTGAATACTTACGTAAATTAAGTATTTCTGTTTTACATTTCTTAATACATGAGAAAAAATATCTAAAAACCTGTTTTTACGTTGTCATTATGGGGTGTTGTGTGTAGGGGGAAGGAGGATGGAGAGAGAGAAAAATACAAGGAGATCGAGATTGAAAGACCAAAAGTAGACCCAGGAAGAGTGATTGGTTACCAGGGTGACCAGTGACTCCATTGTTGTCTATGTGGGAGTGGGGTCTGGGCCGGAGCTTGGCTTTGGCCGTGCGGGGCCTGCGGGGGGAGAGGGCTGTCGCTCCCGAGGGGAGGGTTGGGGTGCGGGGCAGAGGCAGGGTCGGCCGGTGCTCTTGGAGGGAGCGGAGCTGTTTGTACAGCTCCTGGAGCTCTGTGTTCTGCTGAGCTTGCAGGGACACCACCTCCTTAATGTGTCTGGCAAGAGGTAGAACACAGGGAGAGGAAAGAGGAAGGGGAGAAAGGGAGGAGGGAGGAAGGGAAATTAACAGAATGGAGTTTGGGAGATCATTAATGAAAGAGAGACAGAATAGAGAGACAGAAATAATTGAGGAGGAAAAAGTGAGGACATTTGAGAATATAGGCAGGCAGGGATAAAGTGGAATGGGAGGGAGGAAGAGAATACAAATTGGTTAGTCAAAATGGGAAAAAGGTGAATTCAGTAGATACTTCAGTTTCTTTCTTTCTTTCTTTCTTTCTTTCTTTCTTTCTTGATTGGGGTCATTATAATCTAATCTTTCCTTGTCCCCTCCATGTCTCACTTCTCTCTCATCTTGTGCAGCTCCTTCCTCAGGTCTTCATCCCCCATTTCACTCTCCTCATCATCACTACTGCCTAGGGGTGAGTGACCATGCCCATGTCCTCGGGGTGGGTGGCTCAGTGCTGGATTCTTCTTCCCTTCCTCTCCCTCTTTCCCTCGGGCCCTCCTCCTTTCTCTCTCCAGGTCAGGAGACACAGGGGAGCTGTCTGTTAGCTCTTTCTCCTCTCTTTGGGCCTCCGTCTGGGTGACAGAGAAGCGCCCCACTTTCCTGTCACTGCTGCCTATACCGGAGGCTGCCTCTTTGGGGGGAGAGGCCTCGGGGAGCTGGGGCACTGCGGTGACCTGGAGAAATGTGAGTCATTAACTTTGATTGTGTTCCTCCCCCACCAGCGTATTCTGATATTTAAACAGGAAGGGATTTTCAGGATTATCATAAAGTTCTAGGCACCTCATAGATCTGAAATAATTGATTAGACGTGGTAGTAGGTATCTTGTCCCCTCGTACACTGGGTGGATATTTTACCATAATTCTTATACCTATCTAATCCTTTCAGATCTATTTTCTAGGGGGCTAGGTTTTTTTTCTGGATGGGCCGTACCCGAAATCGTCCCTTGAGTGAGTGGGTAGGGTTGGAGGAAGCTCCCTCTCTGACTGCCTGGCTGCCTCTAGAGTGACCATCTAGTAAAAAGAGGGTGAATGAAAAACAAGGGGAAGAGAAAGAGAATACACAGAGAGACAAGGACACAGAGAGACAAGGACACAGAGACAGGCATAGAGACAGACATTCACATGAGTGAGGACAAGGTAGAGCCACAGAGACATACACACACAAAGAGGGACACACCGACCAGCACAGAGATAAGACATGGACACACAGACACCACAAACACAGAAGAACAGAGTTAAAAATCATTGAATCACACGACATCCCATCAGCATCAGCACACCACCCTGTGACTGCATGCATTGTATACAAGTTAACAGTACATACATGACTATGGGAAAGTGTGCGTACATTACGTTGATTTAGAAAACTATAGTATTTTTACAATGCTTTTCTGTCCTTTTATTACAGCGACAGGAATAAACAAAAAGGACACCAAAAGATACAGTACATCTACAATAAAATCATGCTTAAATAAGCATGACATGTTATGGGATGTGGGGAAGTGTGGAAAATAAGCGATTAATCATAACATAAAATATAAATCTATTTTAGGGGAGGGGTCAGTTAGTTCAACATATCCATCAGTTTATCCCCATCCACCCACACACATCCATTCTCTCTCTCCCACACACATCAATTCTCTCTCTCCCACACACATCCATTCTCTCTCTCCCACACACATCCATTCTCTCTCTCCCACACACATCAATTCTCTCTCTCCCACACACATCCATTCTCTCTCTCCCACACACATCCATTCTCTCTCTCCCACACACATCCATTCTCTCTCTCCCACACATATCCATTCTCTCTCTCCCACACACATCCATTCTCTCTCTACCACACACATCCATTCTCTCTCTCCCACACACATCCATTCTCTCTCTCCCACATACATCCATTCTCTCTCTCACACATACATCCATTCTCTCTCTCCCACATACATCCATTCTCTCTCTCCCACCCACACACATCCATTCTCTCTCTCCCACCCACACACATCCATTCTCTCTCTCCCACACACATCCATTCTCTCACCCACCCACACACATCCATTCTCTCTCACCCACCCACATACATCCATTCTCTCTCTCCCACCCACACACATCCATTCTCTCTCTCCCACACACATCCATTCTCTCTCTCCCACATACATCCATTCTCTCTCTCTCTCCCACCCACACACATCCATTCTCTCTCTCCCACCCACACACATCCATTCTCTCTCTCCCACACACATCCATTCTCTCTCTCCCACATACATCCATTCTCTCTCACCAAACCCACACACATCCATTCTCTCTCTCCCACACACATCCATTCTCTCTCTCCCACACACATCCATTCTCTCTCTCCCACATACATCCATTCTCTCTCACCCACCCACACATATCCATTATCTCTCTCCCACCCACATACATCCATTCTCTCTCACCCACCCACATACATCCATTCTCTCTCTCCCACACACATCCATTCTCTCTCTCCCACATACATCCATTCTCTCTCACCCACCCACACACATCCATTCTCTCTCTCCCACACACATCCATTCTCTCTCTCCCACATACATCCATTCTCTCTCACCCACCCACACACATCCATTCTCTCTCAAACACTCATAGACAGTGTCCCAATAACATACTACACCCCACACTAACATCACACGTCAATCAACCAATCAACATCAATCAATCAATTGATTGACATTATGAATTCACTTGGATAAACAGTGATGTTGTCCGTGTTGTATGATATTTGGCAGCTTTTAAACAGAAAGTGTGTATATCACAGGAGGTTGGTGGCACCTTCATTTGGGAGAACGGGCTTGAGGTAATGACTGGAATTGGTGGAATGGTATCAAACACATGGTTTCCATGGTTTCCAGGTCTTTGATTCCATTCCATTTGCTCCGGTCCAGCCATTATTATGAGCCGTTCTCCCCTCAGCAGCCTCCTGTGATACACACAGATGTTGAACATAAGGTATGTAACGTGCTGTATGTTCATGCTATATCTACAATAAACATTCACATATAACTAAACTCCAGTGGAACACATTAATACATGCAAGCATAGCAGTCTTCTAAAACAATGTGGCTTATTGGCTCAGCCTTATATTTTATTATTTATTTTCTTTTTAATTTACCTTTATTTAACTAGGCAAGCCAGTTAAGAACAAATTCTTATTTACAATGACTGCCTTATAAAAGCCTATGCAGGTAAGAAAGAACCCGAATAGGTAGTTGCTTCTAAACCCTGCACTGAACAATGTGCACAATGTCTAGTCAATTATCTAGGATATTACATACAGAACATACTGGCAGGCAATTGACTCATTTCTAAAGCATTGCATAATGTATTGCATTCTTAATGGGGTGATTGTCATGACTTTTGCCAAGTGTTAGTGAGCACTCAAAGTGTGAGGTGCTCAGTCTGAGCAGGTGAAGCATAGAGCAGTGCGTGGTTGCTATGTGGTGGGCACTGACTGAGCAGTGTGCAGTGGCCTTTACACTCTGAGAGCAGAGTGGGGGTGTGGCGGGGCTGGTGGGGGTCATAAAGGGGTCTAATGCTCTCATATCCTGGGTGCAGCAAGTAGCCAGGTGCAATTCCAATCTCCAGAGTTATAGATGTAAACTCATCATCAGCCTCCTTATATTGTCCATCTCTTTCTTCCTACACTCTCCTCTTCTCTCCTCCTCCTCATCCCCCATCTCTCTCTTTCTTCCTACACTCTCCTCTTCTCTCCTCCTCCTCACCCCCTTTCTCTTTCTTCCTACACTCTCCTCTTCTCTCCTCCTCCTCATCCCCCATCTCTCTCTTTCTTCCTACACTCTCCTCTTCTCTCCTCCTCCTCACCCCCTTTCTCTTTCTTCCTACACTCTCCTCTTCTCTCCTCCTCCTCACCCCCTTTCTCTTTCTTCCTACACTCTCCTCTTCTCTCCTCCTCCTCACCCCCTTTCTCTTTCTTCCTACACTCTCCTCTTCTCTCCTCCTCCTCACCCCCTTTCTCTTTCTTCCTACACTCTCCTCTTCTCTCCTCCTCCTCAACCCCCTTTCTCTTTCTTCCTACACTCTCCTTTCTCTCCTCCTCCTCATCCCCCATCTCTCTCTTTCTTCCTACACTCTCCTCTTCTCTCCTCCTCCTCACCCCCTTTCTCTTTCTTCCTACACTCTCCTCTTCTCTCCTCCTCCTCATCCCCCATCTCTCTCTTTCTTCCTACACTCTCCTCTTCTCTCCTCCTCCTCACCCCCTTTCTCTTTCTTCCTACACTCTCCTCTTCTCTCCTCCTCCTCAACCCCCTTTCTCTTTCTTCCTACACTCTCCTCTTCTCTCCTCCCCCTCATCCCCCATCTCTCTCTTTCTTCCTACACTCTCCTCTTCTCTCCTCCTCCTCAACCCCCATCTCTCTCTTTCTTCCTACACTCTCCTCTTCTCTCCTCCTCCTCACCCCCTTTCTCTTTCTTCCTACACTCTCCTTTCTCTCCTCCTCCTCACCCCCTTTCTCTTTCTTCCTACACTCTCCTCTTCTCTCCTCCTCCTCAACCCCCTTTCCCTTTCTTCCTACACTCTCCTCTTCTCTCCCTCCTCCTCACCCCCTTTCTCTTTCTTCCTACACTCTCCTCTTCTCTCCTCCTCCTCACCCCCTTTCTCTTTCTTCCTACACTCTCCTCTTCTCTCCTCCTCCTACCCCCTTTCTCTTTCTTCCTACACTCTCCTCTTCTCTCCTCCTCACCCCCCTTTCTCTTTCTTCCTACACTCTCCCCTTCTCTCCTCCTCCTCACCCCCCTTTGTCTTTCTTCCTACACTCTCCTCTTCTCTCCTCCTCCTCAACCCCCTTTCTCTTTCTTCCTACACTCTCCCCTTCTCTCCTCCTCCTCACCCCCTTTGTCTTTCTTCCTACACTCTCCTCTTCTCTCCTCCTCCTCACCCCCTTTCTCTTTCTTCCTACACTCTCCTCTTCTCTCCTCCTCCTACCCCCCTTTCTCTTTCTTCCTACACTCTCCTCTTCTCTCCTCCTCACCCCCCTTTCTCTTTCTTCCTACACTCTCCCCTTCTCTCCTTGCTCCTCACCCCCTTTCTCTTTCTTCCTATACTCTCCTCTTCTCTCCTCCTCCTCATCCCCCATCTCTCTCTTTCTTCCTACACTCTCCTCTTCTCTCCTCCTCCTCGCCCCCTTTCTCTTTCTTCCTACACTCTCCTCTTCTCTCCTCCTCCTCACCCCCTTTCTCTTTCTTCCTACACTCTCCTCTTCTCTCCTCCTCCTCAACCCCCTTTCTCTTTCTTCCTACACTCTCCTCTTCTCTCCTCATCCCCCATCTCTCTCTTTCTTCCTACACTCTCCTCTTCTCTCCTCCTCCTCACCCCCCCTTTCTCTTTCTTCCTACACTCTCCCCTTCTCTCCTCCTCCTCAACCCCCTTTCTTTTTCTTCCTACACTCTCCTCTTCTCTCCTCCCCCTCATCCCCCATCTCACTCTTTCTTCCTACACTCTTCTCTTCTCTCCTCCACCTCACACCTCTTTCTATTTTATCCATCACTCTCCCCTTCTCTCCTCCTCCTCACCCCCCCCCTTTCTCTTTCTTCCTACACTCTCCCCTTCTCTCCTCCTCCTCACCCCCTTTCTCTTTCTTTCTACACTCTCCTCTTCTCTCCTCCTCCTCATCCCCATCTCTCTCTTTCTTCCTACACTCTCCCTTTCTCTCCTCCTCGTCATCCCCCCATCTCTCTCTTTCTTCCTACACTCTCCTCTTATCTCCTCCTCCTCCTCCCAGTACATCACTGGGACCAAGTGTCCAGCCATCCAGGACCTATATACTAGGCAGTGTCAAAGGAAAGCCTCAAAAAGTGTCAAAGACTCCAGTCACCCAAGTCATAGACTGTTTTCTCTGCTACCGCCCGGCAAGCGGTACCGGAGCGCCAAGTCCAGGACCAAAAGGCTCCTTAACAGCTTCTACCCCCAAGCCATTAGACTGCTGAACAATTAATCAAATGGCCACCGGATTATTTACATTGACACCCCGCCTCTCCATTTCTTTTTTACACTGCTGCTACTCGCTGTTTATTATCTATGCATAGTCACTTCACCCCTACCTACATGTACAAATTACCTCAACTAACCTGTACCCCCACACATTGACTCAGTACCGGTGCCCCCTGTATATAGCCTCGTTATTGTTATTTTATTGTGTTACTTTTTATTATTACTTTTTATTTTAGTCTACCTGGTAAATATTTTCACTCTTTCTTGAACTGCACTGTTGGTTAAGGGCTTGTAAGTAAGCATTTCATGGTAAAGTCTACACTTCACTTGTTGCATTCGGTGCATGTGACAAATAAAGTTTGATTTGATCCCCCCCATCTCTCTCTTTCTTCTCTCTTCTTTTCTACATTATTCTGGACTAATGCAGGCTGAGGCAGGGTGAGTAACCCCCCTCATGCAGGCCCAGGCATGGTGAGTAACCCCCCTCATGCAGGCCCAGGCAGGGTGAGTAACCCCCCTCAGGCAGGGTGAGTAACCCCCCTCATGCAGGCCCAGGCAGGGTGAGTAACCCCCCTCAGGCAGGGTGAGTAACCCCCCTCATGCAGGCCCAGGCAGGGCCAGGGTGAGTAACCCCAGTCATGCAAGGTGAGTAAACCCCTCATGCAGGCCCAGGCAGGGTGAGTAACCCCCCTCAGGCAGGATGAGTAACCCCCCCCAGGCAGGGTGAGTAACCCCCCTCATGCAGGCCCAGGCAAGGTGAGTAACCCCCCTCAGGCAGGGTGAGTAACCCCCCCCCCATGCAAACCATAAATATTATGTTACACTGAACAGAATTACACTAAAGGTAACTAGACAACATTTGTATTTTAGATAAACACCCCCACCAACAAACACCCCATTCAACCTCTCTTTCTCTCTCTCTCTCTCTCTATAAACACGCTACCTTGCTTGACTCTGGGCTTCTTGAACAAGCTGGCGGAGTGGCGCAGTTTGCACGCCCAGCTTTTGAATTTGCGAGTCCAGGATTTCTTGCTAACGGGATTTCTGATACTAGGACATGTCAGGTTTAGGCCAAAATATCCACCTCCTGCATTATGCTGTGGCAGTCCATGGCCCAGGGGGACGGGGTGCAGATTGGGGGGCCACGTAGTGACTTCTCCTGGGGTACTGGTGTCAGAGTGAGAGGGGGCAGCCTGGAGGGGATAGGCAACACAGCGATAAGGTAAAAGTGGCTGCAGCCATGGGGGTAATGGTAGAGACACTCAGAGAGAAAAGGAGAGATACTGAAATATCATAAGTACATTACAAGAACCATAGCATCGAAAAATACATGTATCTATCAATTTATAACAACAAGGCAATCAAAGCAGTGATCTTTACTAAATGTTTCAGGAAGAAGTCAATCAAACACTATTCAGATATGTGCACCTCACTTACAAGAAAGGTGGGTTCTCCAGGGATAGGCGGTGGCCCGGCAGAGTCTCCATGTGGTGGGGCCAGGGGAGAGGAAGGGGGGGAGGCGGAGGAGAGAGACGGGGCGGGCTGCTGCTCCACCGGGCCTGTTGGAGGAGCCTCCTTCCTCACTCCTCTCCCCCTCTCCAAGTCAGGAGAGGTAGAGGAGGAGCGGGAGGTGGTGGAGGAGGAGGAATGAGGAGAGGTGTCTGAGGAGGAGGCAGGAGTAGGGAAGGAGGAGAGATGGAGCGATTGCAGCTCCGAGGATTTGACCCCTCCTGCCGATGTGGAGGCTGCTGACACTGTGGTGGGACCTGAGGTAGAAACCACAGCAGCTCCCCCCGTCACAGCTGCCCCACTACTATACTCCTGATACAACAAGTTCCTCAGCTTTTCATCCAGAGTCTTAATGCGGTTGTCTACAAACTCGATTTTGGGAGGGCCCTCGCTGTCCGACTCAGCCACAGAGGATGGTTGGACCGGGGAGGGTGTCAGGGTGAGGGAGAGGGGGTGTAGGGGGGCATCGGAGGTTGTGTTAATGTTGAGGGGCAGAGTGGAGTCTGAGGAGTGGTGTAGAGGTGCAGAGTGACTGACTATATCCTCGGTCACAATGGCCTCCCATGTAGACAGCTCCCACTCTGACTGTTGGAACGACGGCTGCTCCCGCTGGGGCACCTGATGCTTCTGCTGAGGGTTAACCTCTTGTTGTTGTTGTTGATGAGCTTGCTGTTGTTGCACCAGTGCCATGTTTAGTAGCTGTTTAACTGGTTGTTGTTGGACATACTGTTGGTTCACTGACTGGGCTAGCAGCGCTGCTTGCTGCTGTAACACATCTCCCTGTATGGCAGTTCCAGCCATAAAAGACTGTTGTTGTTGTTGTTGTTGGAACATTTCCTGTTGCTGCTGAATATCTAGTGCCTGTTCCAGACCTAACTGTTGCTGATGCAGTTGCTGCAGGTCAATCGCTGCCTGTTGCTGTTGTTGTGGTACCTGGTGTAGCTGTGGCTGTTGTTGTTGTGGTGGTAACTGGTGTAGCTGTGGCTGTTGTTGTTGTACCTGGTGTAGCTGTGGCTGTTGTTGTTGTTGTGGTACCTGGTGTAGCTGTGGCTGTTGTTGTTGTGGTGGTAACTGGTGTAGCTGTGGCTGTTGTTGTGGTAACTGGTGTAGCTGTTGTTGTTGTTGTAACTGGTGTAGCTGTGGCTGTTGTTGTTGTGGTGGTAACTGGTGTAGCTGTGGCTGTTGTGGTAATTGGTGTTGCTGTGGCTGTTGTGGTAACTGGTGTATCTGTGCCTGTTGTTGTTGGGGTAACTGGGGTAGCTGTGGCTGTTGTTGTGGTGGTAACTGGTGTAGCTGTGGCTGTTGTTGTGGTGGTGGTGGTAACTGGTGTAGTTGTTGTGGTGGTAACTGGTGTAGTTGTTGCTGTGGTGGTAACTGGTGTAGCTGCGGCTGTTGTTGTGGTGGTGGTAACTGGTGTAGTTGTTGTTGTGGTGGTAACTGGTGTAGCTGTGGCTGTTGAATGTGTAACTGTGTGTTGCACTGTGTGTTCTGCATTTGGACAGGCAGTTGATGTATCTGTTGTTGTAGTGCCAGTGGCAACATCTCTGTCTGTGGTTGCAGGGACATACACTGTTTTTGTAATGGCTTTGTCTGACTGAGCTGGGGCTGTAAATGTAGCTGAGACTGCTGCTGCTGCTGCTGCTGCTGTTGTTGTTGTTGTTGTTGTTGTTGTTGTTGTTGCTGCTGCTGCTGCTGCTGCTGCTGCTGTTGTTGTTGTTGTTGTTGTTGCTGTTGCAGCATCTGCAACTGTTCAATAGATTTTTGCAACGCTTGTTGCTGCTGCTGATGCTGCAGTTGTATCTGCTCTTGGTACACTTGCTGTTGTTGCTGTACCTGTTGAAGTTGCACAGCCTGCAGGGTTTGTTGTTGTTGTTGCTGATGCTGCTGCTGTACCTGTTGCATTGTCTGGAGCTGCTGTTGTAACTGGACCTGGGTCTGAGGCAGAGCTTGAGGCTGGGTTGCCATGCACTGAATCTGAGGCAGAGCTTGAGGCTGGGTTGCCATGCACTGAATCTGAGGCAGAGCTTGAGGCTGGGTTGCCATGCACTGAATCTGAGGCAGAGTGTTTTGCTGCTGCTCCAGAACTGCATGGCCAGCAGGAGGAGAGGCCATAGCTGTAGCCACAGCCACTGGAGGGTGGATGGAGCCGGTGGATGAGTGGCCACCACCAGACACACACTGCCCTGGGGCTGCCACCGTCACTACATCCCCCAGGCTTGGGCCTTGGCCCTGGCTCACCATGGAGCAGGTCAGAGCGTCAGTTAGACAGCCCATGGTAGAGGGCGCAATGGTGGCAGAAGCAGCTACCATGGCAGGGACTGGGAGGTTGGTAGCAGTGTTTGGGACATGGGTTGGAATGGAGGATGTTGCTGTGGTTGTACTGGAAATTTGGTGGATGGAAGCCTGCAGGTCAAGACAAGCTGAGGCAGCAGGGACTGGGTGTAGGACTGAGGCAACAGCTCCACTAGTAGAAGCCAGGTCAGAAACACTTCTGTCAGAGGCAGCAGAGGCAGTCGTGTCAGGAGTGGGGGCAGCAGTGGCTGGGGGGGCAGACATGGAGGCAGGGGTAGAAATGGTAGAGACGCAGGTGGAGGCAGGGGGGGAGGAGGCAGAGGCCAGGGCACACAAGGTGGAGGTGGGGCAGATAGGAGGAGAGGAAACCATTTCAGCAAAGGAGGAGTCCGATCTCTGGGATCCTCCACCCCACTCTAGAGTATGTCGACCAATCAAAGCAGACCAGAGAGAGGAGGTACAGAGGGTTAGTTGGTGTTACTCAACAGACAGAACCAAACACAGCAGAATGTACCCTCTTCACACGACTGAGCAGAGCCCAGCCGTACTACGCTGGCCTGGTTACGCTTCCACCCTAGTTGCTGGAACACTGTTAGAAAATGTACATTTTCTGTACAGTGCAAAGCCCATTAATGGAGCAGGACACTAACTGCACAAGACAATTCAGAAAATATTTCAACCCCTACTGGTTTTCAGGAGGGCTTGGTAGTGTGAAAAGGGTATGACTGCCCAGTGTTAAATGACTGTTAGCCCAGGCGCAGGTGTCATCCTGTTACTGTACCTGGGTCAGTGTCTGTAGGCTGAGGCACCCTGACCTCGCCAGTCGAGAGAGGTGGAGGGGTTGACGCTCCTCCCTGGTTGGACGTGGAGTCTCTGTGTCTGATGGTCTGGTTGATGAAGAACCTCCATCTGCCCACCGGAGACGACTGGGGCGCCCCGTCCACTGGAACATAAAATAATATATAAAGAGGCCCACTTTAAACTAACTACAACTTTCAAGGTTTCATTAAACACTTTATAAAGCCTACATAGATGTTTTAGAAGCCATTCAGAATCATTCAGAATGGTTTTTCAAGGGAGGTTCTGAATCCACTGGCAGACAGAGAGAAATAACATAAAGGAAGTCCCACTTTAAACTAACTTCAACGTTCAAGGCTTCATCAACACTTCATAAAGCCTATAGCAGGGATAGGCAACTTTGATGGATCGAAATTCCTCATGAAGGGTCGCAGTGGCTTGCGAGTCTGTGTACCCACATCCACACCCACACAGTCAGAGCTATCTCTAGCCTTTTGGGGGACCTAAGCTTGTTGCCACCGCCATGAACATTTTTCAATGTTACAACAACTCATTTCATGCAATTCTACACATTTTGCCATAAGGTGGAGAGAAATGTTTGCAGTTTTTAATCTGATATCTGAGTGAGAGTGACTAACAAAATCAATGGTGGCCCTGTGGTCAGTAATTTGACCATGATTACTACAAGTTTAAATAGCTGGCCGCTGAACTAACTTAACAATGCAAAAAAAATGTTAGCTGACATGAACTAATTGTGTGACTGTCCGTGACTGACATAAGAGAAAAACTACTGATGCACAACCACATTTTGAAATTGCACCTGCTGTATTCTACTATTCTAACTCTCAACTGTAAATTGAGACCCGACTAACTTCTGATTTTATTTTTATAAATAAATATACATACAATTGAAGTCTGATTTTTACATACACCTCATCCAAATACATTTAAACTCAGTTTTTCACAATTCCTGACATTTAATCAGAGTAAAAATTCCCTGTCTTTGGTCAGTTAGGATCACCACTTTATTTTAAGAATGTGAAATGTCAGAATAATAATGATTTATTTCAGCTTTTATTTCTTTCATCACATTCCCAGTGGGTCAAAAGATTATATACACTCAATTTGTATTTGGTAGCATTGCCTTTGAATTGTTTAACTTCGTTCAAACGTTTCGGGTAGCCTTCCCACAATAAGTTGGGTGAATTTTGGCCCATTCCTCCTGATAGTAATGGTGTAACTGAGTCAGGTTTGTAGGCCTCCTTGCTCGCAAACGCTTTTTCAGTTCTGCCCACACATTTTCTATGTGATTGAGGTCAGGGCTTTGTGATGGCCACTCCAATAGCTTGACATTGTTTTCCTTAAGCCATTTTGCAACAACTTTGGAAGTATGCTTGGGGTCATTGTCCATTTGGAAGACTCATTTGCGACAAAGCTTTAACTTCCTGACTGATTTCTTGAGATGTTGCTTCAATACAGCCACATAAGTTTCCTACCTCATGATGCCATCTATTTTGATAAGTCCACCAGTCTGTCCTGCAGCAAAGCACCCCCGCAACATGATGCTGCCACCCCCGGGCTTCAAGGTTGAGATGATGTTATTCAACTTGAAAGCCTCCCCCTTTTTCCTCTAAACATAATGATGATCATTATGGCCAAACAGTTCTATTTTTATTTCATCAGACCAGATAATTTCTCCAAAAAGTATGATCTTTGTCCCCATGTGCAGTTGCAAACCGTAGTCTGTTTTTTTATGGCGGTTTTGGAGCAGTGGCTTCTTCCTTGCTGAGCGGCCTTTCAGGTTATGTCTTTATAGGACTCGTTTTACTGTGGATATAGATACTTTTGTACCTGTTTCCTCCAGCATCTTCACAAGGTCATTTGCTGTTGTTCTGGGCTTGATTTGCACGTTTCGCACCAAAGTACGTTAATCTCTAGGAGACAGAATGCGTCTCCTTCCTGAATGGTATGACGGCTGTGTGGTCCCATGGTGTTTATACTTGCGTACTATTGTTTGTACAGATGAACATGGTACCTTCAGGGGTTTGGAAATTGCTCCCAAGGATGAACCAGACTTGTGGAGGTCGACAATTTGTTTTCTGAAGTCTAGGCTGATTTCTTTTGATTTTCCCATGATGTCAAGCAAAGAGGCACTGGGTTTGAAGGTAGGCTTTGAAATACATCCACAGGTACACCTCCAATTGACTCAAATTATGTAGATTTAACCTAACAGAAGCTTTTAAAGCCATGACATAATTTTGTGGAATTTTCCAAGCTGTTTAAAGGCACAGTCAACTTAGTGTAAGTAAACTTCTGATCCACTGGAATTGTGATACAGTGAATTATACGTGAAATAATCTGTCTGCAAACAATTGTTGGAAAAATGACTTGTGTCATGCACAAAGTAGATGTCCTAACCGACTTGCCAAAACTATAGTTTGTTAACAAGACATTTGTGGAGTCGTTGAAAAACAAGTTTTAATGACTCCAACCTAAGTCTGTGTAAACTTCTGCTTTCAACTGTAGATATATATATATATATAGTCTGGGGTCACTTAGAAAGGTCCTTGTTTTTGAGAAACCGACGCTTCACAAGTCCACAACTGGCGGCTTTATTAATTAGAACCCGCAAAACACCATTCTCAATGTCAACAGTGAAGAGACAACTCCAGGATGCTGGCCTTCTAGGTAGAGTTGCAAAGAAAAAGCCATATCTCAGATTGGCCAATAAAAATAAAAGATTACGATGTGCAAAAGAACACAGACACTGGACAGCGGAACTCTGCCTAGAAGGCCAGCATCCCAGAGTCACCTCTTCACTCTTGATGTTGAGACTGGTGTTTTGCGGGTACTATTTAATGAAGCTGCCAGTTGTAGACCTGTGAGGCATCTGTTTCCCAAACTAGACACTCTAATGTACTTGTCCTCTTGCTCAGTTGTGCACCGGGGCCTCCCACTCCTCTTTCTATCCTGGTTAGAGCCAGTTTGCGCTGTTCTGTGAAGGGAGTAGTACACAGCGTTGTACGAGATCTTCCGTTTTTTGGCAATTTCTCGCATGGAAAAGCCTTTATTTTGCATGGAAAAGCCTTCAAATTGATCCTGGCCTACAGAGATGCTTGACTGGGGTGCTGGAAGATAAAGAGAAATCCTGTATAAAAAGATCCCACTTTAATGAAAAAAAGGCAAAAGGAAGCTGCCTTAAACAGAAATCATTCATAATGCTTTATAAAGAAGGGCAAAAGGGTTAAGCCACATTTGTCAAATCACCACGTTATGACCATGTATAGTCTAGTAGAAGAGAGCACGATGACCCTGTCCCTACCCCGGCTTCACCAAAGATGGACACAACTCTTCACCGTCTTCAAAGTCAGCCTCTTAAAATCTAAATTCAGGGACTGGATACACCCTGACCGAATCACATTGACAGGCAGGAACACTAGCAGCCAAAACAAACGGACTGAGGTCACCAATCCCATATTTCTGCTCTTTGAATAATGAGTGGCTTTAAGACCACGGGACATTATTGATTTACATTGTTTCTCTTGTTTGTTTTATTTTGTTACTCTTGTCCATTAAAATGTTGGATACACATTCATTTCAGTTTGTATTGACTGCTATTTGAGTGTAAAAAAACAACAGTATTTCAACAAGAAGATAGAGAGATATTACATCATGTCAATGGAACTATGTAAAATGTTTATTACAATATCATCTATTTTATGAAAATGTAAAGGGTCAAATTAAGTTTTAATCTTTCGTTTTTATCTTACTTGTATCTTCTCATTTGTATTTTTTATTCTATGATCAGTAGATTATAGCCTATAGGAGGAGTGGTGGGGAGGAATGGAGAGAGGAGGGAGGAAGGGAGAGGGGGGAGAGGAGGAGAGGAAGGGAGAGGGAGGAGAGGAAGGGAGAGAGGAGGAGAGGAAGGGAGAGAGGAGAGAGGAGGAGTGGAAGTGAGAGAGGAGGAGAGGAAGGGAGAGGGGAGAGAGGAGGAGAGGAAGGGAGAGAGGAGGGAGGAAAGGAGAGAGGAGGGAGGAAAGGAGAGGGGAGGGAGAGAGGACGGAGGAAGGGAGAGAGGAGGGATGAAGGGAGAGAGGAGGGAGGAAGTGAGAGAGGAGGGAGAGAGGAGGGAGGAAGGGAGAGGGGAGGGAGAGAGGAGGGAGGAAGAGAGGAAGGAAGGGAGAGAAGAGGGAGAGAGGAGGGAGGAAGAGGGGGAGGAAAGGAGAGGGGAGGGAGAGAGGACGGAGGAAGGGAGAGAGGAGGGATGAAGGGAGAGAGGAGGGAGGAAGTGAGAGAGGAGGGAGGAAGGGAGAGAAGAGGGAGAGAGGAGGGAGGAAGAGAGGGAGGAAGGGAGAGGGGAGGGAGAGAGGATGGAGGAAGAGAGAGAGGAATGGAGACGGGAGGGAGAGAGGAGGGAGATAGGGAGGGGGAGAGAGGAGGGAGAGAGAGGGGAGGAAGTGTTGCCTCCCAAACGGCACCCTATTCCTTATATACTGTAGTGCACTATTTTTATAAGGGGTCATAGGGGTCTGTAGTGGACTACTTTTGATAAGGGGTCATAGGGATCTGTAGTGGACTACTTTTGATAAGGGGTCATAGGGATCTGTAGTGGACTACTTTTGATAAGGGGTCATAGGGATATGTAGTGGACTACTTTTGATAAGGGGTCATAGGGATATGTAGTGGACTACTTTTGATAAGGGGTCATAGGGATATGTAGTGGACTACTTTTGATAAGGGGTCATAGGGATATGTAGTGGACTACTTTTGATAAGGGGTCATAGGGATCTGTAGTGAACTACTTTTGATAAAGGGTCATAGGAATCTGGTCAAAAGTAGTGCATCATATATGGAATGAGGTGCCATTTTAGACTGTAACTCACTTGCTGTGCCTGTTGGAGTGCTCACATGCAGCTGTTCCATAGAGCCAGTCTTGGTGGGACAACAGGAAGACACAGAACAGACCATGTTAACATAAACTCAGCAAAAAAAGAAACGTCCCTTTTTCAGGACCCTGTCTTTCAATGATAGTTTGTAAAAATCCAAATAACTTCACAGATCTTCATTGTAAAGGGTTTAAACACTGTTTCTCATGCTTGTTCAATGAACCATAAACAATTAATGAAAATGCACCTGTGGAACGGTCATTAAGACACTAACAGCTTACAGACGGTAGGCAATTAAGGTCACAGTTAGGACACTAAAGAGGCCTTTCTACTGACTCTGAAAAACACCAAAAGAAAGATGCCCAGGGTCCCTGCTCATCTGTGTGAATGTGCCTTAAGCATGCTGCAAGAAGGCATGAGGACTGCAGATGTGGCCAGGGAAATAAATTGCAATGTCCATACTGCGAGACATCTAAAACAGCGCTACAAGGAGACAGGAAGGACAGCTGATCGTCCTCACAGTGTCAGACAATGTGTAACAACACTTGCACAGGATCGGTACATCCAAACATCACACCTGAGGGACAGGTACAGGATGGCAATAACTGCCCGAGTTACACCAGGAACACACAATCCCTCCATCAGTGCTCAGACTTTCCGCAATAGGCTGAGAGAGGCTGGACTGAGGGCTTGTAGGCCTGTTGTAAAGCAGGTCCTCACCAGACATCATTGGCAACAACGTTGCCTATGGGCACAAACCCACCGTCGCTGACCCAGACAGGACTGGCAAAAAGTGCTCTTCACTGACGAGTCGCGGTTTTGTCTCACCAGGGGTGATGGTCGGATTCGCATTTATCATCGTAGGAATGAGCGTTACACCGAGGCCTGTACTCTGGAGTGGGATTGATTTGGAGGTGGAGGGTCCGTCATGGTCTGGGGCGGTGTGTCACAGCATCATCGAATTGAGCTTGTTGTCATTGCAGGCAATCTCAATCCTGTGCTTTACAGGGAAGACATCCTTCTCCCTCATGTGATACCCTTCCGGCAGGCTCATCCTGACATGACCCTCGAGCATGACAATGCCACCAGCCATACTGCTCATTCTGTGCATGATTTCCTGCAAGACAGCAATGTCATTGTTCTGCCATGGCCAGTGAAGAGCCCGGATCTCAATCCTATTGAGCACGTCTGGGACCTGTTGGATCGGAGGGTGAGGGCTAGCTAGGGCCATTCCCCCCCAGAAATGTCTAGGAACTTGCTGGTGCCTTGGTGGAAGAGTGGGGTAACATCTCACAGCAAGAACTGGCAAATATGGTGCAGTCCATGAGGAGGAGATACACTGCAGTACTTAATGCAGCTGGTGGCCACATGGACACATTGTTCAGGGACACATTATTCAATTTCTGTTAGTCACATGTCTGTGGAACTTGTTCAGTTTATGTTTCAGTTGTTGAGTGTTCATACAAATATTTACACGTTAGGTGTGCTGAAAATAAATGCAGTTGACAGTGAGAAGACGTTTATTTTTTTGCTGAGTTTACATGTACAGGCAGAATTACATGGTAAAAAATCAGATTAGTTACGGTTGCTCCAATACATTAGCTACTGTAAGGGCGCCTGTATGTTCCCCATACACCATAAACATATGACATTAGCTCTCTGTATGTTCAGTGTTCACCTTGCAGGATGGACACGTTGCTTGGTTACTAATAAAGGTACAGGGTGGAGCTCATGAGTGTGCAGGCTTTACTTTTTTATTTTTGCCGTACTATAAAACATGGCTCCTGACATATTGTTTCCATAATGGTAGGAGAAAATGATCAGACAGACATGTTTCAAGGCAACATTATATTCAAAGCATGACATATTGTACCCTGTCTGTACTGTGTGTATGGTGTTCAGCATTAAAAACTGTATGTCTGTAAAGATTTAGAGTAGAAAAGAGCCAAACAGACATTACATAATGGCTATGTCCCAAATGGCACCCTTCCTATCTCCCTATGTAGTTCATTACTTTTGACCAGTGGCCGTAGGGTTCTCTAGTGCACTACTTTTGACCAGTGGCCATAGGGTTCTGTAGTTCACTACTTTTGACCAGTGGCCATAGGGTTCTGTAGTGCACTACTTTTGACCAGTGGCCATAGGGTTCTGTAGTGCACTATTTTTGACCAGTGGCCATAGGGTTCTCTAGTGCACTACTTTTGACCAGTGGCCATAGGGTTCTGTAGTGCACTACTTTTGACCAGTGGCCATAGGGTTCTGTAGTGCACTACTTTTGACCAGTGGCCATAGGGTTCTGTAGTGCACTACTTTTGACCAGTGGCCATAGGGTTCTGTAGTGCACTACTTTTGACCAGTGGCCATAGGGTTCTGTAGTTCACTACTTTTGACCAGTGGCCATAGGGTTCTGTAGTGCACTACTTTTGACCAGTGGCCATAGGGTTCTCTAGTGCACTACTTTTGACCAGTGGCCGTAGGGTTCTGGACATAAGTAGTGCACTATGTAGGGAACACAGAGTCATTTGGGATGCAACCAATGTTTTCAAACCAGACCTGTTGATGTGTGAGGAGAATTTCCTGAGTTCTCTTGACAATGGACCTCAGCTCCTCCACGAATGTCTCTTTCTCTGATTCACGGACAAAATCCTCCTCCACCTACACAAGCCATTACAGATACACAAATTGATACACAAAATAACACACTTTTTAAAACTAAACTTAATGGACCAAACAAAGACTGCATGGGGAACTTGGCATTAGACCAAATGAGAGCGCTTGCTGCAAAAATCCTCATCCCATCCAATATAATATAATTAAACATTAATATATACAGTGCCTTGCGAAAGTATTTGGCCCCCTTGAACTTTGCGACCTTTTGCCACATTTCAGGCTTCAAACATAAAGATATAAAACTGTATTTTTTTGTGAAGAATCAACAACAAGTGGGACACAATCATGAAGTGGAATATTTCAAACCTTTTTCACCTTTTTAACAAATCAAAAACTGAAAAATTGGGCGTGCAAAATTATTCAGCCCCCTTAAGTTAATACTTTGTAGCGCCACCTTTTGCTGCGATTACAGCTGTAAGTCGCTTGGGGTATCAGTTCTGCACATCGAGAGACTGAAATTCTTTCCCATTCCTCCTTGCAAAACAGCTCGAGCTCAGTGAGGTTGGATGGAGAGCATTTGTGAACAGCAGTTTTCAGTTCTTTCCACAGATTCTCGATTGGATTCAGGTGTGGACTTTGACTTGGCAATTCTAACACCAGGATATGTTTATTTTTGAACCATTCCATTGTAGATTTTGCTTTACGTTTTGGATCATTGTCTTGTTGGAAGACAAATCTCCGTCCCAGTCTCAGGTCTTTTGCAGACTCCATCAGGTTTTCTTCCAGAATGGTCCTGTATTTGGCTCCATCCATCTTCCCATCAATTTTAACCATCTTCCCTGTCCCTGCTGAAGAAAAGCAGGCCCAAACCATGATGCTGCCACCACCATGTTTGACAGTGGGGATGGTGTGGTCAGGGTGATGAGCTGTGTTGCTTTTACGCCAAACATAACGTTTTGCATTGTTGCCAAAAAGTTCAATTTTGGTTTCATCTGACCAGAGCACCTTCTTCCACATGTTTGGTGTGTCTCCCAGGTGGCTTGTGGCAAACTTTAAATGACACTTTTTATGGATATCTTTAAGAAATGGCTTTCTTCTTGCCACTCTTCCATAAAGGCCAGATTTGTGCAATATACGACTGATTGTTGTCCTATGGACAGAGTCTCCCACCTCAGCTGTAGATCTCTGCAGTTCATCCAGAGTGATCATGGTCCTCTTGGCTGCATCTCTGATCAGTCTTCTCCTTGTATGAGCTGAAAGTTTAGAGGGACGGCCAGGTCTTGGTAGATTTGCAGTGGTCTGATACTCCTTCCATTTCAATATTATCGCTTGCACAGTGGTCCTTGGGATGTTTAAAGCTTGGGAAACCTTTTTGTATCCAAATCCAGCTTTAAACTTCTTCACAACAGTATCTCGGACCTGCCTGGTGTGTTCCTTGTTCTTCATGATGCTCTCTGCGCTTTTAACGGACCTCTGAGACTATCACAGTGCAGGTGCATTTATACGGAGACTTGATTACACACAGGTGGATTGTATTTATCATCATTAGTCATTTAGGTCAACATTGGATCATTCAGAGATCCTCACTGAACTTCTGGAGAGAGTTTGCTGCACTGAAAGTAAAGGGGCTGAATAATTTTGCAAGCCCAATTTTTCAGTTTTTGATTTGTTAAAAAAGTTTGAAATATCCAATAAATGTCGTTCCACTTCATGATTGTGTCCCACTTGTTGTTGATTCTTCACAAAAAATACAGTTTTATATCTTTATGTTTGAAGCCTGAAATGTGGCAAAAGGTCACAAAGTTCAAGGGGGCCGAATACTTTCGCAAGGCACTGTATATATCATATGTAATATATCCAAACAGGTAGCTGTTTGTGGTGCTATAATCCCATACAATGTCCATGTATGTGTGTTGGTCTAGTCACCATGTAATCTGCAATGTCTTCAGGTGCGTCTCCCTCGGTGTCGAACTTGAATGTGACCATCTTGTTGCTGTGGGTTTCCAGCTGACACTCCACCATGTTGTCCCCAGAGCCGGACACCTACGGAGCACAGGAAGAGAAACCATGTTGATCTGTGTCTTGGACACAAAAATGTATTGGACATTACCATTTCTTTAGAAATCTTTACTTTTAGGGATACTATACCTGAATCATGGTCAGTTGAAATGCATGTGATCCTTTTTCTGGCCCCCGATAGGACAATCTCCTCTGAGACTTCACCCTCTGTAGTTTCCCATTGGCCAACATCTGTAAATCCCCATTGTCTGGAACAGAGCTGCGGTCAAATGAATAGTACTCCTATTGTTAGTACTTCATGTACAGTATTGGGCATAACCTTTTCTAACATGGAAGAGGGCTTGGCATTCAAAATGAAAAACAAACGAGCAGTATAAAATTGACAACTGGTCCGTAGCCCTTCCCCTTGGCCTTAACCCTTGGATGACTGCAGATCTGAAGGGTCTGGATAGGTATAAACAGTGTAGTGGTGAAGCATCCGCCATATCACTTCCACCTTATAGATGTGCTAACATTGACGTGACAGGGCCAGGGGGCTAGAGCTAGGCAGCGAATTGGGACCGACTTTGAGAGTAATGATGTGACACATACCCTGAAGTGGAGTGTCCCTCTGTGCCAGACTGTTTCGGACTCTCCTGTAGAGCCACATAGATAGAGACAGACACACAGACAGACCAACGCACACACAAATACATACAGACATTCAGAAAACAACAAAAACCCACAAAGAAAAAATACATACCAAACCATTATTTGACTAATAAAAACTAAAACTGAACTGAATTGGGAATAAATAAAAATGACTGTATTTTAATGTAAGTTAAAGGAAAACACTTGATCATGTTGTTGTAGTACTGCTAAATTTAAATCTGAAAAAGTACAATACAAATGTACTTAGCGTAACTGAGTAAAAGGAGCTTTTCTTCAAAAAAATTAAATAATGTGTTTTATTCTGTATCTTAAAAAGGGTGCGGCCCTTGGATTTCTCTCTACTGTATTCACATTTCTAGAACCGGCTGGTTATTGGCTGCAGATAGTGGTAGTAGTGGAACAGTCTGCTGTAGTGGTAGAGTGGCATGCACTTCTGTACCTGAGCAATGCTCAGCAGAGCAGGGTGACAGTCTGGGAGCGAGGTTGAGGTTGGGGGCAGCAGCGAGGGGGCGTTAGAATCAAGGGGCTGAGCAGCAGCGGCGGCAACAGACGGGGGAAAAGTGGGTCCCGGGGGCCCATCAGCCAGGCCAGGCAGGGTTAGCTGACTCTCTGGTGGGGTGAGCTGGGTCTCTGGGCCAGGGGTAGCAGGACGGATGGGTGGCAGGGAGGCAGGGTGGGGGTGAGATGCTGTGTGAGTGGGGCAGGGGGGCATGTGTGGAAGAGGGAGGGAAGTAGCCTGGGGGGGATTCAGAGGGTGCTGTTGCTCGGTGGTGGCAGCGAGCTGGGTCTCGGTGTGGACCTTTGTCTGGGCCAGTGTCTGGGTGTGAGTGTTTGCGAGAGCTTGCATGGCCGTCTGGGAGTGTGTGTGGGCGGGTAGCGGCTGCGTCAGCTGAGCCTGGTGGTGGGGGGATGGTGGAGGACCTCCTGCTCCTACCTGACTGCAGAGGGGTAGGGCTCTAGTCTGAGTCCCGAGCTGGGGCACGTTACTGGGGGCTGCTATCTGTGCTGGGTTAACAGTGGGCTGCTGGGACAACAGATGTGCAGGGATCTGAGGAAGTGGAGAAGTCAGTTGACTTCGGTTGAGAGTGGGAATTGAGACTTGCTGCTGCTGAGAGGGAAGGGACTGCAGAGCCAGCTGGATGGGGGCTGGAGCTTGTCCAGTCTGTTGTTGTATGTGTTGGGACGAAGCAGAGACCAAGGTGGTAGGGTCTATGACCTTGGCTGCAGGGGCTGCAAGGACAGTTCCAACAGATCCAGGGGACAGCATCATCTGCTGGTTCTGCAGCATGAACTGTTGTTGATCCTTCAGTATCTGTTGTTGTTGTTGTTGTGGTACTTGTTGAGTGATCTCCTGTTGTTGATTCTTCAGTATCTGCTGTTGTTGTTGTTGTTGTGGTACTTGTTGAGTGATCTCCTGTTGTTGATCCTTCAGTATCTGCTGTTGTTGTTGTTGTTGTGGTACTTGTTGAGTGATCTCCTGTTGTTGATCCTTCAGTATCTGCTGTTGTTGTTGTTGTGGTACTTGTTGAGTGATGTCCTGATGTTTCTGTTGGACTGGCTGCATGGTTTGCTGTTCGGTGGGCTGAAGTGCAGTGACATACTGCGGTGCCAATAGGCCGGCCGGAGCCTGGTGCTGGGGTTGAGGCTGCACCACCTCTGGAAGTTGAACACTGGGCTGCACTAAAGACTGGTGCTGGGGTTGAGGCTGGACCTGGCTTTGCATGGGGGGTATTGAGACTGGAGGTTGGGGTTGGACCAGAGCTGCGCTCTGATTCTTAGGAGGCATCATCTGAGTCTCAAGAACTTCTGGAATATGAATCTGAGTCAGGGCCTGGGTTGGGTGCAAAGGCTGGGGAGTCTGCTGGATGACTGACTGCCCTGGCGCCTGGGTCTGTATTAGAGCTGGCATCTGATCGGGAGCCTGTACCAGAGGAACCTGAGGCTGGATAGGGATCGGAGGACTTGGTGCCTGGATTGGGGCCACCATGTGAGATGGAATCTGGACCTCGATCATCTGGGGCTCGGCTTGGTGTGGAGGCTGGGTCTGGGCTTGGAGTACTGGGACTGAGACATTGCCCTGGCTCTGAGGGTGAGCTTCATTCCGAGCTTGAATCTGGGCCAGGACTTGGGCATGGGCTTGCACTACAGCCGGTAGAGCTTGGCTGGAAATCTGTAGCTGAATGGCTACAGGTGTCACTTCCTGACCCTGGGCGGCCATCTGAGCTTGGACCTGAATGTCCTGTATAACCTCTGCTGCTGGTATGGCTGGGGCCATAAGGGGGATCTGAGGCTGAGGTTCAATGACAGAGCTCTGATGGTGCTGCTGATGTTGCTGGGCAACGTACGCCTGTTGTTGTTGCTCCAGTAAGATAGGTTGTTTTTGTTGTTGTTGTTGTTGTTGTATCAGCACCACTTGCTGTTGTTCTGTCAGTTGCTGCTGGGTTAGGCTAGTGTGACTTGGTGGAAACAAAGCAGGGTTTTGCTGTTGTTGTTGCAACATACATACATCAATCTGTTGCTGTTGAATCAATGTTTGCAGCTGCTCACATTGTTGCAGAATTAAAGCGGTCTCTTGTTTCTCGCTTTGTTGTACTTGAATTATGGTGGTTTGCTGGTGCTGCTGCGGTTGCCCAGTCTCTTGCTGTTGTTGAATCTGTTGCTGCTGCTGTTGTAGCAAACCCTGTTTGTTCATTCTCTCCGCTTGTTGTTGCAGTAGCAATGCCTGCTGTTGCCGTTGTTGTTCAATCTGTTGTTGTAACAGAGCTTGCTGCTGTTGTTGCTCTAATTGCTGCTTCTGTAAAATCACTTGTTGCTGTTGAATCTGTTGCTGTTGTAGCATGGCTTGCTGTTGTTCCAACTGTTGCTGAAGCACAGCCTGCTGATGCTGTGGGTTGACTGGATGACTGACGACCGCCTGTTGTTGTAGTTGGGTCTGTTGTTTCAGCACAGCTTGCTGTTGTTGTTGCAGCTGTTGTAAATCCATTTGTGGTTGTTGTATCTGGCTCACTTGGTGAGCCTCCAGTTGTTGATGTTGTTGTTGCTGTTGTTGCTGTAGGAGGGCTTGCTGTTGCTCTAGCTGGTGCTGTTGTAGTTGTGCCTGTTGTTGCTGTTGCTTTAAGGCTTGCTGTTGCTGCTGCTCTTGTTGCTGCTGTTGTAACAGAGCTTGCTGCTGCTGTTGCTCAAATATCTGCTGTTGTAACAACGCTTGCTGCTGCTCCAGTTGGTGCTGTTGTAGTTGCGCCTGTTGTTGCTGTTGTAGCAAAGCCTGTTGCTGCTGTTGCTCAAGCTGCTGTTGTATGTACACTTGCTGTTGTTGTTCTAGTAACATTGCTTGTTGTTGTTGCTGATGTTCTATCTGGTGTTGTTGGTGTAGTAACAATATTTGCTGCTGTTGCTGCTGCTGCAGTTGTTGCTGCTGTTGTACGTCAATTTGCGGTGGTTGTGCATAGGCTTGGGTTTGATTCAATTGCTGTTGCTGCAATGACAATCCCTGTTGTTGCTGCTGCTGTTGTTCCATTGATTGTTGTTGTTGTAGTAAGGCCTGCTGCTGCTGTTGTTCCATTGATTGTTGGTGTTGTAAGGCCTGATGCTGCTGTTGTTCCATTGATTGTTGGTGTTGTAAGGCCTGATGCTGCTGTTGTTCCATTGATTGTTGTTGTTGTAGTAAGGCCTGATGCTGCTGTTGTTCCATTGATTGTTGTTGTTGTTGTTGTAGTAAGGCCTGATGCTGCTGTTGTTCCATTGATTGTTGTTGTTGTAGTAGGGCCTGATGCTGCTGTTGTTCTATTGATTGTTGTTGTTGTTGTAGTAAGGCCTGATGCTGCTGTTGTTCCATTGATTGTTGTTGTTGTAGTAGGGCCTGATGCTGCTGTTGTTCTATTGATTGTTGTTGTTGTTGTAGTAAGGCCTGATGCTGCTGATGTTCCATTGATTGTTGTTGTTGTAGTAAGGCCTGATGCTGCTGTTGTTCCATTGATTGTTGGTGTTGTAAGGCCTGATGCTGCTGTTGTTCCATTGATTGTTGTTGTTGTTGTAGTAAGGCCTGCTGCTGCTGAACCAAAGCTTGCTGCACATACACTTGCTGCTGTGGCTCAGTAGTTTGCTGCTGTTGGATTGCTATAGTCTGCTGTTGCTGCTGTTGTTGTTCCATCTGTTGCTGTATCAGTACCGCCTGGTTCTGGGGAATTACACTGGCCTGTTGTTGATGTTGTTGTTGATGATGCTGAAGCAGGGCGGCTTGTTGAGCCTCCATTTGCTGCTGCTGCTGCTGTTGCTCAATCAGTATCTGTTGTTGTTGTTGTTGTTGAACAATGGTCTGCTGCTGTGGGATCATGTCAGGCAGTGCTTGCTGGGTTAAAGGCTGGGGTGTCATCTGGATGACATTGGGAGTGACGTTGGCCTGGGCCATGGCCCCCACTCGTCCTGTTGGGTCCGCCGCTAACATGGGAGCTGGGAGGATGTTGAGCTGGGCTTGGGGGGAGACTGGGGGTGCGTAGGACAGGGAAGGGGCCAGTTGTGAAATCTGTGACCCATCTGAGTGGTATGACTGAGATTGTTGGTGGATTGTAGTCGCAGGGTGACAGAGGGATGGTCAGGTGGGCAGAGGGAGTTATGGTAAGAGAGGAGAGGGAGGATTGAGGTGGAGAGAGAAGGTAAGTGTAAATATTAATCATATGATTTAATCAAAGAATTCTAAACAGTTTCAAAGAACATGAAAGCATAATTATGATAATTGGAATTGTCATTATTGTTAAAGAACTGATAAAATATTAAGGTGAAGATTAAGAGTTATTTGGGAAGGTTCAAACTGTAGTGTTTTTGAGAGACCAGAGTCGATAGAGATGCAGATCTACTCACCTGTGAATACTGCTGTGGTATATCTGGTGAAACCTGTGTTGGCATGGCAACGGGCTGAACGTAAGTCTGCTGACCATCAGGAGCCCCACCACCACTTTGGCCAATGGACATGCCGGAAATCCCACTACTCTGACCAATAAGCACATTCGGAACTCCTCTGCTCTGACTAGTTGGAAACATTTTGGTGTGGGCCATAATTGCCTAAAAATAAATAATAGACAATATAAGTTAATGTGATTACAGGGTTGCTGAGTGAAAATAAGATTTCAATCTCTTTGTAAACTGGATTCTCCAAAACAGGAACAACCATAACATTGTGTATGTTCCAAATAGCACCCTAGACTCTACATGGTGCACTACATGGCCCTGGTCAAAACTAGTGCAGTACATAGGGAATAGGGTGCTATTTGATATGTAGCCATAGACTTGCCGAAGCAGCAGCAGGGAGGTTGGATTGAGAAAGCACGTAGGACTCCCGTTGCTGAGGGTACGCCTGGCTCTGGCCATTGGCATAGGACTCACAGCTGGCTGAAACAATGCTCTCCCCTCCTGAAGTAAATACAATGGGAGGTGTAAAACAATACATTTTTGGGGGATATTGAAAATATTTCATACAAATTTTTTATACTGGTATCATTCTGTCCACAATCCAAAAATATGTGTATATATTACATGTTCAATATACTTTGTTTGATGTTGTTACGGTGGTAGGTACTGTATGTACACTAATGCCGTGTTCAAGACAACTGGGAACTCTGAAAATTACGAGGTCAAATCATGACGTCAGTGATTTTCAGGTGGGAAAGTCAGAGCTCTAGAAAGAGGCCCGAGTTCCAATGTTGGAATTCCGAGTTGGATGACCGTTCAAATCGATATTTCCCAGTCGGAGCTCGTTTTTGTCCCGAGTTCTCAGTTGTTTTGAACTCACTGAAGTCGGAAGTCTGCGATTTCCGAGTTTCCAGTTGTTTTGAACATGGCATTTGTATACAAAACATTTTGAACACCTGCTCTTCCTTGACATAGACTGACCAGGTAATTCCAGGTGAAAGCTATGATCCATTATTGATGTCACTTGTTAAATCCACTTCAATGTAGAGGAGAGGAGACAGGTTAAATAAGGATTTTTAAGCCTTGAGACAATTGAAACATGGATTGTGTATGTGTGCCATTCAGAGGGTGAATGAGCAAGACAAAGTATTTAAGTGCCTTCGGACCGGGTTTGGTTTTTATTAACATTTTACATTTTGTACTTTTTCCCAGACTGATCCCCCATGAGAATCGCACCCACAACCCTGGTACTGCAAGCACCATGCTCTACCAACTGAGCCTTATGGGACCCAAAAACTTCAACGCTACTGGGTTTTTCACGTGTGTACCAAGAATGGTCCACCACCCAAAGGACATCCAGCCAACTTGACCAAACTGTGGGAAACATTGGAGTCAATATGGGCCAGCATCTCTGTGGAATGCTTTCGATACCTTGTAGAGTCCAAGTCCCCAACGAATTGTGCCTGTTCTGAAGGCAAAAGGGCTGCTGGGGGCTGGCAATATTAGGAAAGTGTTCATAATGTTTTGTACAGTCAGTGTATGTGCATTGTACAGTAGGAACCTATCTGGTAAGCTTCTGATAGAGTCGTACAGTACCTGTGGGCAGGCTCAGAGGATTCCCACTGTGGATCTGCTGCTGTTGCCTCATATGCTGATCTGCCTTTGGTATCTCCTCAGCCTCCCCCTGCCCACCACCTCCCCCGCCTCGCCCTGTCAGCCCAGCCACCCCAGGCCCCAGGGACGAGGTGCAGGAGGGGTAAGTGCTAGTGTAGGAGGAGGTGAGGGTGGAGTCCCGTCTCTCATCAAAGCCTTGCTGTTGTTGGAGCAGCTGCTGCTGGCGTCTCTCACGGGACTTCTTGATGAGCGTGACGCGGTCGCGGATGGATTTCCCCACCACTTTAGCATCGCTCTCATGGAAGAAGCCCGACTTCACCTGGCGAGGAGGGGGAAGAGAGAAAAGGAGGGGGGAGGGAGAGAGAGAGTAAGACAGTGAGAGAATGAGAGCGAGAGGGGGCGGAGAGAGACATTAAAAGCATTGCAAGGAAACCTTGATTAATGAGCCGTGGACTTTGCAATACATCAAAGCAACTCCAGACCCCACCTTTCCTGTGGCCCTCTCACCTTCCCTGTAGTTCTCTGAGAAGCCCTAGTTATTCCTGTTCCGACCTGCACTGCTCTCTCTCATATCATTTTCACACTAATGCGCTGAGTCGACCTTTACTGTACTGTACTGTACTGTGCTGGCCTGGGGCCATGCTAGAAAGGAAAATCTAAAATAAAAAATAACGCGCAGAGTATGTTTCGGGTTGGTACCATAGTGTGAAAAGGGTATCAATGTCTCACCATCTCTCTCTCTCCCTCACTCACCATCCCCTCTCCTTCCCCCCGCTAGTTCCTCAGCACTGTCGCTCTCTAGGTTCCCCCCACCCCTCCTCTCTCTCTCCCCCTCTCTCACCATCCCCTCTCCTTCCCCCCACTAGTTCCTCAGCACTGTCGCTCTCTAGGTTCCCCCCACCCCTCCTCTCTCTCTCCCCCTCTCTCACCATCCCCTCTCCTTCCCCCCACTAGTTCCTCAGCATTGTCGCTCTCTAGGTTCCCCCCACCCCTCCTCTCTCTCTCCACCTCTCTCACCATCCCCTCTCCTTCCCCCCACTAGTTCCTCAGCACTGTCGCTCTCTAGGTTCCACCCACCCCTCCTCTCTCTCTCCCCCTCTCTCACCATCCCCTCTCCCCCCCCTGCTAGTTCCTCAGCACTGTCGCTCTCTAGGTTCCACCCACCCCTCCCCTCTTTCTCCACCTCTCTCACCATCCCCTCTCCTCCCCCTGCTAGTTCCTCAGCACTGTCGCTCTAGGTTCCCCCCACCCCCTCTCTCCCACCTCTCTCACCATCCCCTCTCCTTCCCCCCTGCTAGTTCCTCAGCACTGTCGCTCTAGGTTCCCCCCACCCCCCCTCTCCACCTCTCTCACCATCCCCTCTCCTCCCCCCTGCTAGTTACTCAGCACTGTCTCTCTAGGTTCCCCCCACCCCCCCCTCTCTGTCCACCTCTCTCACCATCCCCTCTCCCCCCCCTGCTAGTTCCTCAGCACTGTCGCTCTAGGTTCCCCCCACACCCCCCCTTCTCTCTCCACCTCTCTCACATCCCCCCCCCCTGCTAGTTCCTCAGCACTGTCGCTCTAGGTTCCCCCCACACACCCCCCTCTCTCTCCACCTCTCTCACCATCCCCTCCCCACCCCCTGCTAGTTCCTCAGCACTGTCGCTCTAGGTTCCCCCCACCCCCTCTCTCCCCCCTCTCCCCCCCCTGCTCCTCAGCACTGTCACTCTAGGTTCCCCCCACCCCCCCTCTTTCTCCACCTCTCTCACCATCCCCTCTCCTCCCCCTGCTAGTTCCTCAGCACTGTCGCCTAGGTTCCCCCCACACCCCCCTCTCTCTCCACCTGCTAGTTCCTCAGCACTGTCTCTAGGTCCTCCTCCACCTCTCTCACCATCCCCTCTCCTCCCCCTGCTAGTTCCTCAGCACTGTCGCTCTAGGTTCCCCCATGTCTCTCTCCGCCTCTCTCACCATCCCCTCTCCCCCCCTGCTAGTTCCTCAGCACTGTCGCTCTAGGTTCCCCCCACACCCCCCCACTCTCTCCACCTTTCACCATCCCCTCCCCCCCCTGCTAGTTCCTCAGCACTGTCGCAGAAGGTCCCCCCCCCCTCTCTCTCCACCTCTCTCACCATCCCCTCTCCCCCCCTGCTAGTTCCTCAGCACTGTCGCTCTAGGTTCCCCCCACACCCCCTCTCTCTCCACCTGGTCACCATCCCCTCTCCCCCCCCCTGCTAGTTCCTCAGCACTGTCGCTCAGGTTCCCCCCACCCCCCCTCTCTTCCACCTTCTCACCATCCCCTCTCCTCCCCCTGCTAGTTCCTCAGCACTGTGGCTCTAGGTTCCCCCACACCCCCCCACCCCCCCCTCTCTCTCACCTCTACCATCCCCTCTCCTCCCCCCTGCTAGTTCCTCAGCACTGTCGCTTAGGTTCCCCCCACTCCCCCTCTCTCTCCACCTCTCTCACCATCCCCTCTCCTCCCCACCCCCTGCTAGTTCCTCAGCACTGTCGCTCTAGGTTCCCCCCCTCTCTCTCCACCTCTCTCACCATCTCCAGAGCCACCTCTTCTGCGCTGTCATTCTCCAGGTCATAACTGAACTCAATGGCCTCGTTGTCTTTGTGTTTGCCCTTCAGCTTCTTGGGATCCTCCACCCAGATCCTGAGGGCCAGACACTCCTGATACCCCATGTCCTCCTCCGCCAGCTCCACACGCACCCCAGTGTCCTCCCCAAAGAAGGCATGGGTCAACAGGTCCCGGATGGACAGCCTGCAGAGAGAGAGAACACATCAAGCAAAGAACAAAGTCCCACTTATTTCCTTTTATTGGATAAGACAGTGCAGAAGAGATGACAGGAACAGTAGGAGAGGGGCATGTCAGAAGGGCAGTGGGCTGGAGTTGAACCCATGTCTGATCTGGTATGTGTGCCGGGGTCAGCGGTACTAATCACTTTAGACAATCCACCGAAAGATTTCTTTTTTAATAAGCACTTGTCCTTATTATGAGAGAGAGAGAGAGAGAAACTTTTGTCAGTGTAATGTTTACTGTTCATTTTTATTGTTTATTTCACTTTTGTTTATTATCTACATCACGTAATTTGACAATGTTAACATATGTTTCCCATGCCAATACAGCCCTTAAATTGAAATTCAATTGAATTGAGAGAGACAGAGACAGAAAGACAGAGAGAGTGAGAGAGAAAGAGAGGGGGGAGGTAAAACTGCTTACCTCTGATTCTTGTCTTGGCGGATGCAGCACTCGATGATCTCTTTAATCTCTGGGTCATTGACTTTATCAAAGCTGGCTGGTTTTATACCCTGTAGACAGAGAGGGAAAGAGAGTAGAGAGAGAGAAACAGACGATGAGTGGGGTGGGGGGGTGATAGAACATGCAATAATTTAGACAACGGGACTACTCTGTCCTATATGGACAATAATATACCTTAGATGGGACTACTCTGTCCTACATGGACAATAATATACCTTAGATGGGACTACTCTGTCCTATATGGACAATAATATACCTTAGATGATGGGACTACTCTGTCCTATATGGACAGTAAAATACCTTAGATGATGGGACTACTCTGTCCTATATGGACAATAATATACCTTAGATGATGAGACTACTCTGTCCTATATGGACAATAATATACCTTAGATGGGACTACTCTGTCCTATATGGACAATAATATACCTTAGATGGGACTACTCTGTCCTATATGGACAATAATATACCTTAGACGATGGGACTACTCTGTCCTATATGGACAATAATATACCTTAGACGATGGGACTACTATGTCCTACATGGACAATAATATACCTTAGATGGGACTACTCTGTCCTATATGGACAATAATATACCTTAGATGGGACTACTCTGTCCTATATGGACAATAATATACCTTAGACGATGGGACTACTCTGTCCTACATGGACAATAATATACCTTAGATGGGACTACTCTGTCCTATATGGACAATAATATACCTTAGATGGGACTACTCTGTCCTATACGGACAGTAAAATACCTTAGATGGGACTACTCTGTCCTATATGGACAATAATATACCTTAGATGGGACTACTCTGTCCTACATGGACAATAATATACCTTAGATGATGGGACTACTCTGTCCTATATGGACAGTAAAATACCTTATGAGGACTACTCTGTCCTACATGGACAATAATATACCTTAGATGGGACTACTCTGTCCTATATGAACAATAATATACCTTAGGACTCTGTCCTATATGGACAATAATATACCTTAGATGGGACTACTCTGTCCTATATGGACAATAATATACCTTAGACGATGGGACTACTATAATGGACAATAATATACCTTAGATGGGACTACTCTGTCCTATATGGACAATAATATACCTTAGATGGGACTACTCTGTCCTATATGGACAATAATATACCTTAGATGGGACTACTCTGTCTTACATGGACAATAATATACCTTAGATGGGACTACTCTGTCCTATATGGACAATAATATACCTTAGATGAGACTACTCTGTCCTATATGGACAGTAAAATACCTTAGATGGGACTACTCTGTCCTATATGGACAATAATATACCTTAGATGGGACTACTCTGTCCTACATGGACAATAATATACCTTAGATGATGGGACTACTCTGTCCTATATGGTCAGTAAAATACCTTATTTGGGACTACTCTGTCCTACATGGACAATAATATACCTTAGATGGGACTACTCTGTCCTACATGGACAATAATATACCTTAGACGATGGGACTACTCTGTCCTATATGGACAATAATATACCTACGATGGGACTACTCTGTCCTATATGGACAGTAAAATACCTTAGATGGGACTACTCTGTCCTATATGGACAATAATATACCTTAGATGGGACTACTCTGTCCTATATGGACAATAATATACCTTAGATGGGACTACTCTGTCCTATATGGACAATAATATACCTTAGATGGGACTACTCTGTCCTATATGGACAATAATATACCTTAGATGGGACTACTCTGTCCTATATGGACAATAATATACCTTAGATGGGACTACTCTGTCCTATATGGACAATAATATACCTTAGACGATGGGACTACTCTGTCCTACATGGACAATAATATACCTTAGATGGGACTACTCTGTCCTATATGGACAATAATATACCTTAGATGGGACTACTCTGTCCTATATGGACAATAATATACCTTAGACGATGGGACTACTCTGTCTTACATGGACAATAATATAACTTAGATGGGACTACTCTGTCCTATATGGACAATAATATACCTTAGATGGGACTACTCTGTCCTATATGGACAGTAAAATACCTTAGATGGGACTACTCTGTCCTATATGGACAATAATATACCTTAGATGGGACTACTCTGTCCTACATGGACAATAATATACCTTAGACGATGGGACTACTCTGTCCTATATGGTCAGTAAAATACCTTATTTGGGACTACTCTGTCCTACATGGACAATAATATACCTTAGATGGGACTACTCTGTCCTACATGGACAATAATATACCTTAGACGATGGGACTACTCTGTCCTATATGGACAATAATATACCTTAGACGATGGGACTACTCTGTCCTACATGGACAATAATATACCTTAGATGAGACTACTCTGTCCTATAGGGACAATAATATACCTTAGATGGGACTACTCTGTCCTACATGGACAATAATATACCTTAGATGGGACTACTTTGTCCTACATGGATAATAATATACCTTAGATGAGACTACTCTGTCCTATATGGTCAGTAAAATACCTTAGATGGGACTACTCTGTCCTACATGGACAATAATATACCTTAGACGATGGGACTACTCTGTCCTATATGGACAATAATATACCTTAGATGGGACTACTCTGTCCTATATGGACAGTAAAATACCTTAGATGGGACAACTCTGTCCTACATGGACAATAATATACCTTAGATGAGACTACTCTGTCCTATATGGACAATAATATACCTTAGATGGGACTACTCTGTCCTATATGGACAATAATATACCTTAGACGATGGGACTACTCTGTCCTACATGGACAATAATATACCTTAGATGAGACTACTCTGTCCTATATGGACAATAATATACCTTAGATGGGACTACTCTGTCCTACATGGACAATAATATACCTTAGATGGGACTACTCTGTCCTATATGGACAATAATATACCTTAGATGGGACTACTCTGTCCTATATGGACAATAATATACCTTAGACGATGGGACTACTCTGTCTTACATGGACAATAATATACCTTAGATGGGACTACTCTGTCCTATATGGACAATAATATACCTTAGATGGGACTACTCTGTCCTATATGGACAGTAAAATACCTTAGATGGGACTACTCTGTCCTATATGGACAATAATATACCTTAGATGGGACTACTCTGTCCTACATGGACAATAATATACCTTAGACGATGGGACTACTCTGTCCTATATGGTCAGTAAAATACCTTATTTGGGACTACTCTGTCCTACATGGACAATAATATACCTTAGACGATGGGACTACTCTGTCCTATATGGACAATAATATACCTAAGATGGGACTACTCTGTCCTATATGGACAGTAAAATACCTTAGATGGGACTACTCTGTCCTATATGGACAATAATATACCTTAGATGGGACTACTCTGTCCTATATGGACAGTAAAATACCTTAGATGGGACTACTCTGTCCTATATGGACAATAATATACCTTAGACGATGGGACTACTCTGTCCTACATGGACAATAATATACCTTAGATGGGACTACTCTGTCCTACATGGACAATAATATACCTTAGACGATGGGACTACTCTGTCCTATATGGACAATAATATACCTAAGATGGGACTACACTGTCCTATATGGACAGTAAAATACCTTAGATGGGACTACTCTGTCCTATATGGACAGTAAAATACCTTAGATGGGACTACTCTGTCCTATATGGACAATAATATACCTTAGACGATGGGACTACTCTGTCCTACATGGACAATAATATACCTTAGATGAGACTACTCTGTCCTATATGGACAATAATATACCTTAGATGGGACTACTCTGTCCTACATGGACAATAATATACCTTAGATGGGACTACTTTGTCCTACATGGATAATAATATACCTTAGATGAGACTATTCTGTCCTATATGGTCAGTAAAATACCTTAGATGGGACTACTCTGTCCTACATGGACAATAATATACCTTAGACGATGGGACTACTCTGTCCTATATGGACAATAATATACCTTAGATGGGACTACTCTGTCCTATATGGACAGTAAAATACCTTAGATGGGACTACTCTGTCCTACATGGACAATAATATACCTTAGATGAGACTACTCTGTCCTATATGGACAATAATATACCTTAGATGGGACTACTCTGTCCTATATGGACAATAATATACCTTAGACGATGGGACTACTCTGTCCTACATGGACAATAATATACCTTAGATGAGACTACTCTGTCCTATATGGACAATAATATACCTTAGATGGGACTACTCTGTCCTACATGGACAATAATATACCTTAGATGGGACTACTCTGTCCTATATGGACAATAATATACCTTAGATGGGACTACTCTGTCCTATATGGACAATAATATACCTTAGACGATGGGACTACTCTGTCTTACATGGACAATAATATACCTTAGATGGGACTACTCTGTCCTATATGGACAATAATATACCTTAGACGGGACTACTCTGTCCTATATGGACAGTAAAATACCTTAGATGGGACTACTCTGTCCTATATGGACAATAATATACCTTAGATGGGACTACTCTGTCCTACTTGGACAATAATATACCTTAGACGATGGGACTACTCTGTCCTATATGGTCAGTAAAATACCTTATTTGGGACTACTCTGTCCTACATGGACAATAATATACCTTAGACGATGGGACTACTCTGTCCTATATGGACAATAATATACCTAAGATGGGACTACTCTGTCCTATATGGAGAGTAAAATACCTTAGATGGGACTACTCTGTCCTATATGGACAATAATATACCTTAGATGGGACTACTCTGTCCTATATGGACAGTAAAATACCTTAGATGGGACTACTCTGTCCTATATGGACAATAATATACCTTAGACGATGGGACTACTCTGTCCTACATGGACAATAATATACCTTAGATGAGACTACTCTGTCCTATATGGACAATAATATACCTTAGATGGGACTACTCTGTCCTACATGGACAATAATATACCTTAGATGGGACTACTTTGTCCTACATGGATAATAATATACCTTAGATGAGACTACTCTGTCCTATATGGTCAGTAAAATACCTTAGATGGGACTACTCTGTCCTACATGGACAATAATATACCTTAGACGATGGGACTACTCTGTCCTATATGGACAATAATATACCTTAGATGGGACTACTCTGTCCTATATGGACAGTAAAATACCTTAGATGGGACTACTCTGTCCTACATGGACAATAATATACCTTAGATGAGACTACTCTGTCCTATATGGACAATAATATACCTTAGATGGGACTACTCTGTCCTATATGGACAATAATATACCTTAGACGATGGGACTACTCTGTCCTACATGGACAATAATATACCTTAGATGAGACTACTCTGTCCTATATGGACAATAATATACCTTAGATGGGACTACTCTGTCCTACATGGACAATAATATACCTTAGATGGGACTACTCTGTCCTACATGGACAATAATATACCTTAGATGGGACTACTCTGTCCTATATGGACAATAATATACCTTAGACGATGGGACTACTCTGTCCTACATGGACAATAATATACCTTAGACGATGGGACTACTCCGTCCTATATGGACAATAATATACCTTAGACGATGGGACTACTCTGTCCTATATGGACAATAATATACCTTAGATGGGACTACTCTGTCCTATATGGACAATAATATACCTTAGATGGGACTACTCTGTCCTATATGGACAGTAAAATACCTTAGATGGGACTACTCTGTCCTATATGGACAATAATATACCTTAGACGATGGGACTACTCTGTCCTATATGGACAATAATATACCTTAGATGGGACTACTCTGTCCTACATGGACAATAATATACCTTAGACGATGGGACTACTCTGTCCTATATGGACAATAATATACCTAAGATGGGACTACTCTGTCCTACATGGACAATAATATACCTTAGACGATGGGACTACTCTGTCCTATATGGACAATAATATACCTAAGATGGGACAACTCTGTCCTATATGGACAGTAAAATACCTTAGATGGGACTACTCTGTCCTATATGGACAATAACATACCTTAGATGGGACTACTCTGTCCTATATGGACAGTAAAATACCTTAGATGGGACTACTCTGTCCTACATGGACAATAATATACCTTAGATGGGACTACTTTGTCCTACATGGATAATAATATACCTTAGATGAGACTACTCTGTCCTATATGGTCAGTAAAATACCTTAGATGGGACTACTCTGTCCTACATGGACAATAATATACCTTAGATGGGACTACTCTGTCCTACATGGACAATAATATACCTTAGATGGGACTACTTTGTCCTACATGGATAATAATATACCTTAGATGAGACTACTCTGTCCTATATGGTCAGTAAAATACCTTAGATGGGACTACTCTGTCCTACATGGACAATAATATACCTTAGACGATGGGACTACTCTGTCCTATATGGACAATAATATACCTTAGATGGGACTACTCTGTCCTATATGGACAGTAAAATACCTTAGATGGGACTACTCTGTCCTACATGGACAATAATATACCTTAGATGAGACTACTCTGTCCTATATGGACAATAATATACCTTAGATGGGACTACTCTGTCCTATATGGACAATAATATACCTTAGACGATGGGACTACTCTGTCCTACATGGACAATAATATACCTTAGATGAGACTACTCTGTCCTATATGGACAATAATATACCTTAGATGGGACTACTCTGTCCTACATGGACAATAATATACCTTAGATGGGACTACTCTGTCCTATATGGACAATAATATACCTTAGATGGGACTACTCTGTCCTATATGGACAATAATATACCTTAGACGATGGGACTACTCTGTCTTACATGGACAATAATATACCTTAGATTGGACTACTCTGTCCTATATGGACAATAATATACCTTAGATGGGACTACTCTGTCCTATATGGACAATAATATACCTTAGATGGGACTACTCTGTCCTATATGGACAATAATATACCTTAGACGATGGGACTACTCTGTCTTACATGGACAATAATATACCTTAGATGGGACTACTCTGTCCTATATGGACAATAATATACCTTAGATGGGACTACTCTGTCCTATATGGACAGTAAAATACCTTAGATGGGACTACTCTGTCCTATATGGACAATAATATACCTTAGATGGGACTACTCTGTCCTACATGGACAATAATATACCTTAGACGATGGGACTACTCTGTCCTATATGGTCAGTAAAATACCTTATTTGGGACTACTCTGTCCTACATGGACAATAATATACCTTAGACGATGGGACTACTCTGTCCTATATGGACAATAATATACCTAAGATGGGACTACTCTGTCCTATATGGACAGTAAAATACCTTAGATGGGACTACTCTGTCCTATATGGACAATAATATACCTTAGATGGGACTACTCTGTCCTATATGGACAATAATATACCTTAGACGATGGGACTACTCTGTCTTACATGGACAATAATATACCTTAGATGGGACTACTCTGTCCTATATGGACAGTAAAATACCTTAGATGGGACTACTCTGTCCTATATGGACAATAATATACCTTAGATGGGACTACTCTGTCCTACATGGACAATAATATACCTTAGACGATGGGACTACTCTGTCCTATATGGACAATAATATACCTTAGATGGGACTACTCTGTCCTATATGGACAGTAAAATACCTTAGACGATGGGACTACTCTGTCCTATATGGACAATAATATACCTTAGATGGGACTACTCTGTCCTACATGGACAATAATATACCTTAGACGATGGGACTACTCTGTCCTATATGGACAATAATATACCTTAGATGGGACTACTCTGTCCTATATGGACAGTAAAATACCTTAGATGGGACTACTCTGTCCTACATGGACAATAATATACCTTAGATGAGACTACTCTGTCCTATATGGACAATAATATACCTTAGATGGGACTACTCTGTCCTACATGGACAATAATATACCTTAGATGGGACTACTCTGTCCTATATGGACAATAATATACCTTAGATGGGACTACTCTGTCCTATATGGACAATAATATACCTTAGACGATGGGACTACTCTGTCTTACATGGACAATAATATACCTTAGATGGGACTACTCTGTCCTATATGGACAATAATATACCTTAGATGGGACTACTCTGTCCTATATGGACAGTAAAATACCTTAGATGGGACTACTCTGTCCTATATGGACAATAATATACCTTAGATGGGACTAATCTGTCCTACATGGACAATAATATACCTTAGACGATGGGACTACTCTGTCCTATATGGTCAGTAAAATACCTTATTTGGGACTACTCTGTCCTACATGGACAATAATATACCTTAGACGATGGGACTACTCTGTCCTATATGGACAATAATATACCTAAGATGGGACTACTCTGTCCTATATGGACAGTAAAATACCTTAGATGGGACTACTCTGTCCTATATGGACAATAATATACCTTAGATGGGACTACTCTGTCCTATATGGACAATAATATACCTTAGACGATGGGACTACTCTGTCTTACATGGACAATAATATACCTTAGATGGGACTACTCTGTCCTATATGGACAATAATATACCTTAGATGGGACTACTCTGTCCTATATGGACAGTAAAATACCTTAGATGGGACTACTCTGTCCTATATGGACAATAATATACCTTAGATGGGACTACTCTGTCCTACATGGACAATAATATACCTTAGACGATGGGACTACTCTGTCCTATATGGTCAGTAAAATACCTTATTTGGGACTACTCTGTCCTACATGGACAATAATATACCTTAGACGATGGGACTACTCTGTCCTATATGGACAATAATATACCTAAGATGGGACTACTCTGTCCTATATGGACAGTAAAATACCTTAGATGGGACTACTCTGTCCTATATGGACAATAATATACCTTAGATGGGACTACTCTGTCCTATATGGACAATAATATACCTTAGACGATGGGACTACTCTGTCTTACATGGACAATAATATACCTTAGATGGGACTACTCTGTCCTATATGGACAATAATATACCTTAGATGGGACTACTCTGTCCTATATGGACAGTAAAATACCTTAGATGGGACTACTCTGTCCTATATGGACAATAATATACCTTAGATGGGACTACTCTGTCCTACATGGACAATAATATACCTTAGACGATGGGACTACTCTGTCCTATATGGTCAGTAAAATACCTTATTTGGGACTACTCTGTCCTACATGGACAATAATATACCTTAGACGATGGGACTACTCTGTCCTATATGGACAATAATATACCTAAGATGGGACTACTCTGTCCTATATGGACAGTAAAATACCTTAGATGGGACTACTCTGTCCTATATGGACAATAATATACCTTAGATGGGACTACTCTGTCCTATATGGACAGTAAAATACCTTAGATGGGACTACTCTGTCCTATATGGACAATAATATACCTTAGACGATGGGACTACTCTGTCCTACATGGACAATAATATACCTTAGATGAGACTACTCTGTCCTATATGGACAATAATATACCTTAGATGGGACTACTCTGTCCTATATGGACAGTAAAATACCTTAGATGGGACTACTCTGTCCTACATGGACAATAATATACCTTAGATGAGACTACTCTGTCCTATATGGACAATAATATACCTTAGATGGGACTACTCTGTCCTATATGGACAATAATATACCTTAGACGATGGGACTACTCTGTCCTACATGGACAATAATATACCTTAGATGAGACTACTCTGTCCTATATGGACAATAATATACCTTAGATGGGACTACTCTGTCCTACATGGACAATAATATACCTTAGATGGGACTACTCTGTCCTATATGGACAATAATATACCTTAGACGATGGGACTACTCTGTCCTACATGGACAATAATATACCTTAGACAATGGGACTACTCCGTCCTATATGGACAATAATATACCTTAGACGATGGGACTACTCTGTCCTATATGGACAATAATATACCTTAGATGGGACTACTCTGTCCTATATGGACAATAATATACCTTAGATGGGACTACTCTGTCCTATATGGACAGTAAAATACCTTAGATGGGACTACTCTGTCCTATATGGACAATAATATACCTTAGACGATGGGACTACTCTGTCCTATATGGACAATAATATACCTTAGATGGGACTACTCTGTCCTATATGGACAGTAAAATACCTTAGATGGGACTACTCTGTCCTATATGGACAATAATATACCTTAGATGGGACTACTCTGTCCTATATGGACAGTAAAATACCTTAGATGGGACTACTCTGTCCTTCATGGACAATAATATACCTTAGATGGGACTACTCTGTCCTATATGGACAATAATATACCTTAGACGATGGGACTACTCTGTCCTACATGGACAATAATATACCTTAGATGAGACTACTCTGTCCTATATGGACAATAATATACCTTAGATGGGACTACTCTGTCCTACATGGACAATAATATACCTTAGATGGGACTACTCTGTCCTATATGGAGAATAATATACCTTAGACGATGGGACTACTCTGTCTTACATGGACAATAATATACCTTAGATGGGACTACTCTGTCCTATATGGACAGTAAAATACCTTAGATGGGACTACTCTGTCCTATATGGACAATAATATACCTTAGATGGGACTACTCTGTCCTATATGGACAATAATATACCTTAGACGATGGGACTACTCTGTCTTACATGGACAATAATATACCTTAGATGGGACTACTCTGTCCTATATGGACAATAATATACCTTAGATGGGACTACTCTGTCCTATATGGACAGTAAAATACCTTAGATGGGACTACTCTGTCCTATATGGACAATAATATACCTTAGATGGGACTACTCTGTCCTACATGGACAATAATATACCTTAGACGATGGGACTACTCTGTCCTATATGGTCAGTAAAATACCTTATTTGGGACTACTCTGTCCTACATGGACAATAATATACCTTAGACGATGGGACTACTCTGTCCTATATGGACAATAATATACCTAAGATGGGACTACTCTGTCCTATATGGACAGTAAAATACCTTAGATGGGACTACTCTGTCCTATATGGACAATAATATACCTTAGATGGGACTACTCTGTCCTATATGGACAATAATATACCTTAGACGATGGGACTACTCTGTCTTACATGGACAATAATATACCTTAGATGGGACTACTCTGTCCTATATGGACAATAATATACCTTAGATGGGACTACTCTGTCCTATATGGACAGTAAAATACCTTAGATGGGACTACTCTGTCCTACATGGACAATAATATACCTTAGACGATGGGACTACTCTGTCCTATATGGTCAGTAAAATACCTTATTTGGGACTACTCTGTCCTACATGGACAATAATATACCTTAGACGATGGGACTACTCTGTCCTATATGGACAATAATATACCTAAGATGGGACTACTCTGTCCTATATGGACAGTAAAATACCTTAGATGGGACTACTCTGTCCTATATGGACAATAATATACCTTAGATGGGACTACTCTGTCCTATATGGACAGTAAAATACCTTAGATGGGACTACTCTGTCCTATATGGACAATAATATACCTTAGACGATGGGACTACTCTGTCCTACATGGACAATAATATACCTTAGATGAGACTACTCTGTCCTATATGGACAATAATATACCTTAGATGGGACTACTCTGTCCTATATGGACAGTAAAATACCTTAGATGGGACTACTCTGTCCTACATGGACAATAATATACCTTAGATGAGACTACTCTGTCCTATATGGACAATAATATACCTTAGATGGGACTACTCTGTCCTATATGGACAGTAATATACCTTAGACGATGGGACTACTCTGTCCTACATGGACAATAATATACCTTAGATGAGACTACTCTGTCCTATATGGACAATAATATACCTTAGATGGGACTACTCTGTCCTACATGGACAATAATATACCTTAGATGGGACTACTCTGTCCTACATGGACAATAATATACCTTAGATGGGACTACTCTGTCCTATATGGACAGTAAAATACCTTAGATGGGACTACTCTGTCCTATATGGACAATAATATACCTTAGACGATGGGACTACTCTGTCCTATATGGACAATAATATACCTAAGATGGGACTACTCTGTTCTATATGGACAGTAAAATACCTTAGATGGGACTACTCTGTCCTATATGGACAATAATATACCTTAGATGGGACTACTCTGTCCTATATGGACAATAATATACCTTAGACGATGGGACTACTCTGTCTTACATGGACAATAATATACCTTAGATGGGACTACTCTGTCCTATATGGACAATAATATACCTTAGATGGGACTACTCTGTCCTATATGGACAGTAAAATACCTTAGATGGGACTACTCTGTCCTACATGGACAATAATATACCTTAGACGATGGGACTACTCTGTCCTATATGGTCAGTAAAATACCTTATTTGGGACTACTCTGTCCTACATGGACAATAATATACCTTAGACGATGGGACTACTCTGTCCTATATGGACAATAATATACCTAAGATGGGACTACTCTGTCCTATATGGACAGTAAAATACCTTAGATGGGACTACTCTGTCCTATATGGACAATAATATACCTTAGATGGGACTACTCTGTCCTATATGGACAGTAAAATACCTTAGATGGGACTACTCTGTCCTATATGGACAATAATATACCTTAGATGATGGGACTACTCTGTCCTACATGGACAATAATATACCTTAGATGAGACTACTCTGTCCTATATGGACAATAATATACCTTAGATGGGACTACTCTGTCCTATATGGACAGTAAAATACCTTAGATGGGACTACTCTGTCCTACATGGACAATAATATACCTTAGATGGGACTACTCTGTCCTATATGGACAATAATATACCTTAGATGGGACTACTCTGTCCTATATGGACAATAATATACCTTAGATGGGACTACTCTGTCCTACATGGACAATAATATACCTTAGATGAGACTACTCTGTCCTATATGGACAATAATATACCTTAGATGGGACTACTCTGTCCTACATGGACAATAATATACCTTAGACGATGGGACTACTCTGTCCTACACGGACAGTAAAATACCTTAGATGGGACTACTCTGTCCTATATGGACAATAATATACCTTAGACGATGGGACTACTCTGTCCTACATGGACAATAATATACCTTAGACGATGGGACTACTCTGTCCTATATGGACAATAATATACCTTAGACGATGGGACTACTCTGTCCTATATGGACAATAATATACCTTAGATGGGACTACTCTGTCCTATATGGACAATAATATACCTTAGATGGGACTACTCTGTCCTATATGGACAGTAAAATACCTTAGATGGGACTACTCTGTCCTATATGGACAATAATATACCTTAGATGGGACTACTCTGTCCTATATGGACAATAATATACCTTAGATGGGACTACTCTGTCCTATATGGACAGTAATATACCTTAGATGGGACTACTCTGTCCTATATGGACAATAATATACCTTAGATGGGACTACTCTGTCCTAAAATATGATGACAATAACAATATACCTTAGATGGGACTACTCTGTCCTATATGGACAATAATATACCTTAGACGATGGGACTACTCTGTCCTATATGGACAGTAAAATACCTTAGATGGGACTACTCTGTCCTATATGGACAATAATATACCTTAGATGGGACTACTCTGTCCTATATGGACAGTAAAATACCTTAGATGGGACTACTCTGTCCTATATGGACAATAATATACCTTAGACGATGGGACTACTCTGTCCTACATGGACAATAATATACCTTAGATGAGACTACTCTGTCCTATATGGACAATAATATACCTTAGATGGGACTACTCTGTCCTACATGGACAATAATATACCTTAGATGGGACTACTTTGTCCTATATGGATAATAATATACCTTAGATGGGACTACTCTGTCCTATATGGTCAGTAAAATACCTTAGATGGGACTACTCTGTCCTACATGGACAATAATATACCTTAGATGATGGGACTACTCTGTCCTATATGGACAATAATATACCTTAGATGGGACAACTATCCTACAGTAAAATACTTAGATGGGACTACTCTGTCCTACATGGACAATAATATACCTTAGATGAGACTACTCTGTCCTATATGGACAATAATATACCTTAGATGGGACTACTCTGTCCTACATGGACAATAATATACCTTAGATGGGACTACTCTGTCCTTCATGGACAATAATATACCTTAGATGGGACTACTCTGTCCTATATGGACAATAATATACCTTAGACGATGGGACTACTCTGTCCTACATGGACAATAATATACCTTAGATGAGACTACTCTGTCCTATATGGACAACAATATACCTTAGATGGGACTACTCTGTCCTACATGGACAATAATATACCTTAGATGGGACTACTCTGTCCTATATGGACAATAATATACCTTAGATGAGACTACTCTGTCCTATATGGACAATAATATACCTTAGATGGGACTACTCTGTCCTAGGACAATAATATACCTTAGACGATGGGACTACTCTGTCCTACATGGACAATAATATACCTTAGACGATGGGACTACTCTGTCCTATATGGACAATAATATACCTTAGACATGGACAATAATATACCTTAGATGGGACTACTCTGTCCTACATGGACAATAATATACCTTAGACGATGGGACTACTCCGTCCTACACGGGCAGTAATATACAGTTGAAGTCGAAGGTTTACATACACTTAGGTTGGAGTCATTAAAACTCATTTTCAACCACTCCACAAGGTACTATGTACTATGTACATGACACAAGTCATTTTTCCAACAATTGTTTACAGACAGATTAGTTCACTTATAATTTACTGTATCAAAAATCCAGTGGGTCAGAAGTTAACATACACTAAGTTGACTGTGCCTTTAAACAGCTTGGAAAATTCCCCCCCAAAAATGTCATGGCTTTAGAAGCTTCTGATAGGCTAATTGACATAATTTGGAGGTGTACACAGTGCCTCGAACACAGTACCTCTTTGGGTGACCTCATGGGAAAATCAAAAGATTTCAGCAAATATCTCATAAAAAAATTGTAGACCTCCACAAGTCAGGCTCATCCTTTCCAAATGCCTGAAGGTACCACATTCATCTGTACAAACAATAGTACGCAAGTATAAACACCATGGGACAACGCAGCCGTCATACTGCTCAGGAAGGAGACGTGCTCTGTCTCCTAGAGTACTTTGGTGCAAAAAGTGCAAATCAATCCCAGAACAACAGCAAAGGACCTTGTGAAGACGCCGGAGGAAACAGGTACGAAAGTATCTATATCCACAGAAAAACAAGTCCTATATCGACATAACCTGAAAGGCCGTTGCAAGCCGAAGAACACCATCTCAACCTTGAAGCATGGGGGTGGCAGCATCATGTTATGGGGGTGCTTTGCTGCAGGAGGGACTGGTGGACTTATCAAAATAGATGGCATTATGAGGCAAGAACATTATGTGACTATATTGAAGCAACATCTCAAGACATCAGTCAGGAAGTTAAAGCTTGGTCACAAATGGGTCTTCCAAATGGACAATGACCCAAAGCATACTTCCAAATTTGTGGCAAAATGTTAGTTATTTCGTGTATGTGCACGCTAGACTGATTTGCACTGGGTTATGTCAACCCATATTGTGTTTAGTGTTCTTAGTGCCGTGTGTTTTGTTCGCCGAAATAAAAGGCTCCTTTGTCTCCCCACCTTCTGCTCTCCTGGGCCTGACTCCCTTACAGCCAGTTACGCATACTTAACAATCCCTCCTCCACCAAACTTAACAGTTGGCACTATGCACTGGGGCAAGTAGCGTCTCCTGGCATCTGCCAAACCCAGATTCAAACATCGGATTGCCAAATGGTGAAGCGTGATTCATCACTCCAGAGAACTCGTTTCCACTGCTCCAGAGTACAATGGCGGTGAGCTTTACACCACTCCAGCCGACACTTGGCCATGGAAACCCATTTCATTAAGCTCCCGACGAACAGTTATTGTGCTGATGTTGCTTCAAGACGCAGTTTGGAACTCTGTAGTGGGTGTTGCAAACGAAGATAGACAATTTTGACTCGTTACGCGCTTTAGCACTTGGCGGTCCCATTCTGTGAACTTGTGTGGCCTACCACTTCACGGGTGAGCCGTTGTTGCTCCTAGACATTTCCACTTCACAATAACAGCACTTACAGTTGACCTGGGCAGCTCTAGCAGGGCAGAAATTTGACAAACTGACTCGATGCAAAGGTGGTATGCTATGATGGTGCCACGTTGAAAGTCACTGAGCTCTTCAGTAAGGCAATTCTACTGCCAAAGTTTGTCTATGGAGATTGCATGGTGGTGTGCTCAATATTATACACCTGTCAGCAATGGGTGTGGCTGAAATAGTCAAATCTACTAATTTGTATATGTTGTGTATAATATAATTTACTGAATATGAGGGGGGGGGGAGTAGGGAGAAGACAATACTGCAAAAGGGACAAAGGGAATTTTATGAAGGACATTCAAGAGAAAGATCTTGCAGAAGTAGGGAATAGAGAGACTAGGCCAACCAAAGCGCAAATGGACTGCAGTCCCAGGAAGCCATACTTACGCTGGTGACTTTACGGTAGATCTGTGCAGCATTCTGGCACTCTGAGTAGGGGTATTCTGAGGTGGCCATCTCCAGCATGCACATCCCAAAGGCATAGACGTCCACTGACTCGTCATAATGTTCCTCGTACATCTCTGGAGCCATGAACTCAGGAGTACCTGGAAGACAGGACAGCAGAGCCAACTGAAAAGGTTAATAACCTGATGAATAATCATTTGTTGGCTACTTATATTTGCTGGGTACTTATATTTGTAAAATGTCACACATGTACATGTGTAATATGCATGTGTGAATTGTAAATCATTTTTTTGCATGCTAGCAGATACCCATAGACGTCCAGTCATTACGCTACTGATAGTTAGCATTGGCTCGTGAAACTACCTCTAACTTCCTTCATACTGGACACGGAGACATAAAAATGGTATCCACTCTGGGGAAGTAGATAATGGGCCTCATTGCCAAAATCCCTTTAACATTCCCTTTGAGTGGCAAGTTAGTACACTAGAGCTCGACCTAAGAGCAACAATAATCACAGCAGAGACTGTACACAGATCAAACTGCCTTGTTGGAGAGTTGGGGCAGCTTGTAAAATATTCATTATGTTGCAGAGTGACCACAGATTCTAAAAGCCATTTGTACAACAGAGAGATCCATTAGCACCTATTCAAGATGAATTGCCATTTGTAATAAATACATTGGAAATCTTACTCACAAGAGTTCTGACATGCCTGTAGCCCATTAGAAATGTCAATACCCTTCCCATAACATAAGACAACAACTGATAACTGATGATTGTTAGTTACCTATGACACTCTTAGCAAAGGAAGTCCTCATGAGAGTAGCCAGTCCAAGGTCTCCTATCTTGACGGAGCCGGTAGGGCCCGTGATGAAGATGTTGTCACACTTCAGGTCCCTGTGAATGATGGGAGGGGTCCGGGTGTGGAGGAACTGGAGGCCCTTCAGGATCTGACGACACCAGCTCCTCAGGACCTTAGGCTTCATCACCTTGAAGCGCTTTAGATACCTGCAGTCAGAACCGGACAGGACAAAATATTATAACTAAGGTCAACAGTATAATGATTATGGTTTATATAGACAGAGGAACAACTGTATGACCACATTCGTCACACATTTCAAGAAGCTAGGTGTATGTCGCACATCACTACTTCACAGGAGAGGCATTTGAATGTTTTTATATATATTTTGAAATAAAAATGACTTTTTTTTTAGCAGAAATGCCTTTTGGAACATGTGAACTTTCATGTGCCTTAATAACAAGCGTGTACGACATTTGTAAATAGAAATAAAATTGTTAAATTGCAAGCCTAGTTGGTTTAGCCACGGAAAAAGCGAGGAACCTTCCCACTAGCCATGATTGGCTGAGATAATGGATGGGCTGGACATGGCAAGAGATGAATTCGGATTGGTCTGCCGTGTGAGTGCTTTAATTTATAACATGAGCTGCTCAGTATGTGTAGATAATCCTTGCTACCAGGTTTAAAATATATATATATATATATATAAAGTTGTGATGGACTACTTTCGGCACACATAAACCGGAGTGACTTGACAAAATGGACCAAACAAGCTGTAGCTAGCTACAGACAAAACAGAAAAGACACGCTGCCGTGAAGCATTCATCCATGTATATGTGTAAGAGTCTAGCTACATTTTCAGATATTATACGTTTCTCATTTTGTCAGAATGTTGTTGTCATTGCAAGTTAAAGCATACTGTTAGCTAGCTAGCAAATGTTACGTGTATGATCTGTGTAGGAATATTGTTAGTATCTCTGAAAGCCATTTGCATTGCTAGTAATAGCCTAATGTTAGCTAGATAGCTAACGCTGAACCTAGTTGGTTAGCTTTAGCTACCTGCAGATTCATACAACAGCATTTCATGCATGGTGGCTAGCTATGACAATCTGTTTATACTGTAGCTATGGGTTGGATTTATTTATTTAATTTATTTAATTGTTTAGCTAGCTAGCTACAAGACTACACTTTGCCAGACGATTACATGACCCATCAAGTTAGCCAGGTGTGTCTGCGGGTGATTACGGCCATCTATTGTATTTCTTGAACATGTGTCCATGTCTAGACAATAGTGACCGATCCACTTTGCTGGATGTGACTGGGGGGTTGTTATAGCATTTATTTCACGTGACCCATCAATTTAGACAAGCGTGTCTGGGTAAGTATCATTTCTAATAATTATAAAATATTTATGCAATATTTTTTATCTGGACTCTTTGTATTTTTGATATTGCTACTATGCAACTATATACATTTCACTGTACTGTTTACACACCTTCTGTATCCTGTTCATGTGACAAATAAACTTAGATTTGATTTGATATAGTGTGTATTTACCAGAGACGGTAATGTGAAGAACAACATGACCTGCACCAAAGACTAGATAAAGTGTGACTTTACCTGGAGTCTGTCCTTATTGTAGGCTACTACTTTCACCACTTTTAGTCTTGATATCTATGGTTCTTTACTACACTACCTTACGCACTCTGTTTAGCACATGGCCTCACATGTGAATCCTAAAGAGATAGGTGGGGGTTAAGGCTTAAGAGGGTGTGAGCGATGCTGAATGGGTGTTGACAAAGAAGAGCTCTCCAGTAGGAGTACCAAAACATTCAAGGACCATTTTCTCAAAAGTGTAGTGACACATTTATCAACTTTCAAAGCAGAATTACTTTCCCATTGTTCCTCAACTGCAGTGTATGATGTTGTACCTCTGAGTCTCTAATTATATCCATTGTAAAAAATGTTGCTACATCGAGGCGAGGCGGTAGGCCATTTTTGGTTATAAGTGATTTGTGATGCATCTATATAAGGCTTATAGAGGCTTCATTAAACTTCATGAGAAATACTTTATTGAAAGTGAGACCTTATTTCTACGGAGAGAACATCCTCATGAATGCTCTGATTAGCCAACTCACTGGTTCCAATTTACAGGAGGCTGAAGTGAGCCGTCATCTCTTTGCTGTAAAACCCTATTTGACGCTGAGCAGTGGAGTACATGTGTATGTCTGTCTGTCTGTGTGTGTTTGTCTTCTACCCACGTTTTGAGTGTCCCCGAGGTCATGAGTTCGGTAACCAGGACGATGCACTTCTTCCCTCGCAGCACTGACTCCCAGGAGTCATAGAAACGGACAATGTTAGGATGTTGGAGCCCCTTCAGCATCTCTGCCTCCTCCTTAAAACGCTGCTGCTCCGCCTTGGTCAGCTTACGGTCCTGTAGACACACAGGAATACACACAACGCAGGTTAGACATAAGTAGACATCAGTGAGAGCACTTGGTTGTGAGATCAAGTTACAAAGATCGATACCTGCACACTGGTGAATGCTCCAGCAGGCCAACATTTCGACCCCAAAGGTCTTCATCAGTAAGAACATACCCACAGCCTAGACAGCGTTCAGTGCTACACTTTTAATATTGTACAAAAACAAACAATGGGTTTAAAGTGCTTCGGTCTGTTTTAAAGTGGCATTGGATCACACTTTTGCACATTCCACCATCACCATACACTGAACCTGAAACCTGTGACAAGAAGAATGCTTTCAGGTGACGATGCATATACTAAACCTGAGTTTACATGGAGCATCATCCAGGAAACAGTACTGTCAACAACAGAGCCAATACAGGAGAAATATACCTATTAGGAAACAGTACTGTCAACAACAGATCTAATACAGGACAAATATACCTATTAGGAAACAGTACTGTCAACAACAGATCTAATACAGGACAAATATACCTATTAGGAAACAGTACTGTCAACAACAGATCTAATACTGGAGAAATATACCTATTAGGAAACAGTACTGTCAACAACAGATCTAATACAGGAGAAATATACCTATTAGGAAACAGTACTGTCAACAACAGATCTAATACTGGAGAAATATATCTATTAGGAAACAGTACTGTCAACAACAGATCTAATACAGGAGAAATATACCTATTAGGAAACAGTACTGTCAACAACAGATCTAATACTGGAGAAATATACCTATTAGGAAACAGTACTGTCAACAACAGATCTAATACTGGAGAAATATACCTATTAGGAAACAGTACTGTCAACAACAGATCTAATACTGGAGAAATATACCTATTAGGAAACAGTACTGTCCCCAGCTCAACAACAGATCTAATACTGGAGAAATATACCTATTAGGAAACAGTACTGTCAACAACAGATCTAATACAGGAGAAATATACCTATTAGGAAACAGTACTGTCAACAACAGATCTAATACTGGAGAAATATACCTATTAGGAAACAGTACTGTCAACAACAGATCTAATACAGGAGAAATATACCTATTAGGAAACAGTACTGTCAACAACAGATCTAATACAGGATAACTATACCTATTAGGAAACAGTACTGTCAACAACAGATCTAATACTGGAGAACTATACCTACCAGCCAGGTCTCTTTACACTACCAAGCAACCATGTTTAATTTAATTACACACCTACGACCACTAGATGGCGGCAGCGGAACATAGTTTCCTCTGCATCAGTGGAGAGCCAACACCCCACCTCAGCCTGTACAACTCATTCAGATGCATCTGCCACGCTGCTATTAGGCCCAGTATGGTGGATACTGCAGAAATCCATTCACTGGCAGTATATCATTGGGGAATACACACACACACACACACACACACACACACACACACACACACACACACACACACACACACACACACACACACACACACACATACATATATACAGAAGTATACATGCACACACATGCATGCGCGCGAGCGCACACACATGCAGACAGCCACACTCATGGTGGAAACAGACACACACAGCACACACACACAGCACATACACACACAGCAGACTACTGACTGGCTCCTCTGTTGGCATCTGGCAAATACACACTTTGGATATATTCATCTACTTGATGAGAAATTGTGATGCAGGTACACTGTTAGAAAACATACAGCACATAAAATATGCTATGCGATACATATTCATTTCAACCCAGGAGAAATGACAGACTCAAACACTTCTCTATTACAGGGTAAAGAAAACAAAACTAAGTCAGAACCATTCCACATGCTTTTATACTATTAGGAACTGCTGAATGATTTTACATTTATGTATGATTGGATGACAGGACACATTTATGTATGATATCAATAAATTAATGTTGAAGAATATGGGCCCCTTAGCCATTTCACAAATGGCAGCTGTCCTAACAATTGTCACCGTAAAAAGAACAAATAAAGCATTGTGGGTTTTTTGTGGTCATTGACCTCAGTTGACCTTGTCACTTGTGGCCTCTTAGGCATCATTCAACATCACGCTTTAGACTGAATAGGACAATAACCAAAGGTCACGACCTGAGGCGGGGAAACCGCAGACGTGACAATTGCAACAAGTGGTGACAAGGCATGATGGCCATATTGCAAAACAAAGCAAGAAACTACAAAACAACTACCATCCTCCAACTAGCACTTTTCAGGTTTATGATAACTACCATCCTCTAACTAGCACCTGTCAGGTTCATGATAACTACCATCCTCTAACTAGCACCTGTCAGGTTCATGATAACTACCATCCTCTAACTAGCACCTGTCAGGTTCATGATAACTACCATCCTCTAACTAGCACCTGTCAGGTTCATGATAACTACCATCCTCTAACTAGCACCTGTCAGGTTCATGATAACTACCATCCTCTAACTAGCACCTGTCAGGTTCATGATAACTACCATCCTCTAGCAAGCACTTGTCAGGTTCATGATAACTACCATCCTCTAACTAGCACCTGTCAGGTTCATGATAACTACCATCCTCTAACTAGCACCTGTCTGGTTCATGATAACTACCATCCTCTAACTAGCACCTGTCAGGTTCATGATAACTACCATACTCTAACTAGCACCTATCAGGTTCATGATAACTACCATCCTCTAACTAGCACCTGTCAGGTTCATGATAACTACCATACTCTAACTAGCACCTATCAGGTTCATGATAACTACCATCCTCCAACTAGCACCTGTCAGGTTCATGATAACTACCATCCTCTAACTAGCACCTGTCAGGTTCATGATAACTAGCACCTGTCAGGTTCATGATAACTACCATCCTCTAACTAGCACCTGTCAGGTTCATGATGATTACCATCATCTAACTAGCACCTGTTAGGTTCATGATAACTACCATCCTCTAGCTAGCACCTGTTAGGTTCATGATAACTACCATACTCTAACTAGCACCTGTTAGGGTCATGATAACTACCATCCTCTAACTAGCACCTGTCAGGTTCATGATAACTACCATCCTCTAACTAGCACCTGTCTGGTTCATGATAACTACCATCCTCTAACTAGCACTTGTCAGATTCATGATAACTACCATCCTCTAACTAGCACCTGTCTGGTTCATGATAACTACCATCCTCTAACTAGCACCTGTTAGGTTCATGATAACTACCATCCTCTAACTAGCACCTGTCAGGTTCATGATAACTACCATCCTCTAACTAGCACCTGTTAGGTTCATGATAACTACCATCCTCTAACATTGGCACCTGTTAGGTTCATGATAACTACCATCCTCTAACTAAACCTGTCAGGTTCATGATAACTACCATCTAACTAGCACCTGTCAGGTTCATGATAACTACCATCCTCTAGCTTGCACCTGTCTGGTTCATGACAACACCATCCTCTAGCTAGCACCTGTTAGGTTCATGATAACTACCATACTCTAACTAGCACCTGTTAGGTCATGATAACTAGCATTCATAATATTTTGCTTTCCATTTGTATAGGCTCTGTGTTGATAAGTCCTTGTCTGCGGGTAGAGGAGCTACTACTGCAGACATTTAATATGTTTTTTATCCAAACTGACTTAATAGTCATGCATGCATACATTTTTACATATGGGTGGTCTCAGGAATCGAATCCACTATCCTGCCATTGTAAGTGTCATGCTCTACCAACTGAGCTACAGATGTTACAACCTGGCTCTTAGATGGTGGAATGTTGGCTGTTAAGGAGTAACAAAAATATGTATTAAATAACTAACAAAGTATAAAACTACAAAGGAAAACTAAACTTTGAAGTGTGAAGGAACGCATGTGAGGGGTGTAATGGAGATGCATGGATGAAGGTAAAATGTGTGTAAGTGTTGAAGGGTGCACCTTATCAAAAATCCATAATCAACCAGGTCACAAAATGATGCTTGTGGAGAGAGGTTCAGAGAGCCAGGACTGTCAGGTTCATGATAACTACCATCCAGGAACTTTTATATCCTAGTTGATCCCAAACCACCCTGCCATAGAAGTGTCAACAGAACAGACATCCCAGAAATAGCATTCATAATATTTTGCTTTCCATTTGTATAGGCTCTGTGTTGATAAGTCCTTGTCTGCGGGTAGAGGAGGTGCAACTTGTCACCTTAACGACCCAATCAGCTCCACCTGTTCCCAATCTGGAATGTAAAAGCACAAACACAAAATAGGCAGGGAGAGTGAGGGGGCGTAACAAAGCACAAACACAGGGAAAACTAAAAGCACAAAAAATCCATAATCACACAAAGATGCTTGTGGAAGTAGGCAGGGAAACAGAGTGAGGGGTGCAACTTGTCACCTTAAATACCAAATCCCCACCTGTTCCCAATCTGGAAATAAAAGCACAAACACAGAGAAGTAGGCAGGGAGAGTGAGGGGGGGCGTAACACCCCACCGCACAAACACAGGGAAGTAGGCAGGGAGAGTGAGGGGGGGCGTAACACCCCACCGCACAAACACAGAGAAGTAGGCAGGGAGAGTGAGGGGGGGCGTAACACCCCACCCCACCGCACAAACACAGAGAAGTAGGTAGGGAGAGTGAGGGGGGGCGTAACACCCCACACCACCACACAAACACAGGGAAGTAGGCAGGGAGAGTGAGGGGGGGCGTAACACCCCACCCCACCGCACAAACACAGAGAAATAGGCAGGGAGAGTGAGGGGGGCGTAGTAACACCCCACCCCACCGCACAAACACAGAGAAGTAGGCAGGGAGAGTGGGGGGGCGTAACACCCCACCCCACCGCACAAACACAGAGAAATGGGCAGGGACAGTGAGGGGGGCGTAACTCCCCACCCCACCGCACAAACAAAGAAAGAGAAATAGGCAGGGAGAGTGAGGGGGGCGTAACTCCCCACCTCACCGCACAAACATAGAGAAGTAGGCAGGGAGAGTAAGGGGGCGTAACTCCCCACCCCACCGCACAAACACAGAGAAGTAGGCAGGGAGAGTGAGGGGGCGTAGTTGTTTTTCTGCAAAGGGACCAGGACGACTGATCCGTGTAAAGGAAAGAATGAATGGGGCCATGTATCGTGAGATTTTGAGTGAAAACCTCCTTCCATCAGCAAGGGCATTGAAGATGAAACGTGGCTGGGTCTTTCAGCATGACAATGATCCCAAACACACCGCCCGGGCAACGAAGGAGTGGCTTCGTAAGAAGCATTTCAAGGTCCTGGAGTGGCCTAGCCAGTCTCCAGATCTCAACCCCATAGAAAATCTTTGGAGGGATATGAAAGTCTGTGTTTCCCAGCAACAGCCCCAAAACATCACTGCTCTAGAGGAGATCTGCATGAAGGAATTGGCCTAAATACCAGCAACAGTGTGTGAAAACCTTGTGAAGACTTTCAGAAAACGTTTGACCTCTGTCATTGCCAACAAAGGGTATATAACAAAGTATTGAGATAAACTTTTGTTATTGATCAAATACTTATTTCCCACCATAATTTGCAAATAAATTCATAAAAAATCCTCCAATGTGATTTTCTGGATTTTTTTTTCTCATTTTGTCTGTCATAGTTCAAGTGTACCTATGATGAAAATTACAGGCCTCTCTCATCTTTTTAAGTGGGAGAACTTGCACAATTGGTGGCTGACTAAATACTTTTTTGCAAGGGTCTCCTTACTCCATTCTCACCTGAGAGGATGATAGTTATTCTTTAGCCATTTCACAAGCTCCATACAACCTATGTAGGAAACCACTAACATATGACAACAAATTTGGGCGAGGCTCAACCACCTTCCAATCCCCCTTTAATAGAGCAAGGGGATCACACACAGTATGACCAAAAACAAGGTCATTAGGACTGAACCCAGTACTCACTTGTGATACTTCTTTTACAGCGAGCAGCAACCACGGTAACCCCTCTTCCCAGTCACGTTCTAATTCCGTGCAGTACGCAATTAATAGGCAATTATCACAAGACCTGTGCAAATATGTGCAAAGTGAAGTTGGAACCCTGATCGCTCTGAATCATTTGAATTATTCCAAAAAAGGTAGATGACCCGTGACAAAGCCTTCACAACAGACTTGGTGGTAATGTTGTGAAGTGGATCGGCTGCAGGATATCTTGTAGCCTGACACATCACAGTTAACATGTAGGTGCTACCAGCTTTAGAACGAGGTAAGGGTCCAACACAATCAATAATCAAATGCTCAAATGGCTGGCCTGTAACAGGAATAGGTTGTAGCTGGTCTGGCCTTAACATCTGATTAGGCTTCCCAGTCAGCTGACAAACACGGCATGTTTTGATGTAAGTAGAAATGTCTTTCTTTAAACGAGGCCATTAAAAATGTCACAAAATACGATCATAGGTTTAACTAACCCCTAAATGACCAGAAACGTCATGAGATGTTTTCAAAACTAGATCTTGAAGTTTAGAATGAACAACAATCTGAACAAGAGCATCACCCACAAAAATGTTGCATTTCCCCACCGACACCTGATGTAGTAACCCTTGGCAGCACTGAGGGAGACATAACACATTGAACCACCATTTCATTGTAAATAATCTAATTGTAATGCAGTTTCTCTCTCTCTCTTTCTCTCTCTCAGCATCAAGACAGCATCTTCAAATTGGGACTGCCCCACTGCATCTCTGCTCCTCTCCTAGACTCTCTGCTGCGTCACAGTCTGACTGGCTTTATGTGTGAGTGTCTTTTTATGTCTGGGACTCTTGGGTGTTAGTGGATGTGTCCTTAGGTCTGTCTAGGTCTCTTTACATTATCTCTGCATCTAACTCCCTTACAACGTGATTGTGTGTGTGTGTCGTTTCCGTTGGTAACCGTCTGACTGCATCTGTCATAATGTCATTGTGTATAATCAGAGCACCACCCTGTGTCACTGCTTGTCGTCTGTGGCTGTCTGGCCATCTGTCTCATTACCTCCCCATTTTCTCTCCACTGAACCAGCAGCTCTCCCCATAGAGATATTCATTCTGGCCTCTCCCCTGGTGCATCTATTGTGTTTACCAGAGTCAGGTCAGACAATCTGGGGTCAGCAAAGGTCACTGGGGTCAATTATCATAATTATCCTGTCTGTTATGTCATGGCAGCCCCAGACAAACACACACACACACACACACACACACACACACACACACACACACACACACACACACACACACACACACACACACACACACACACACACACACACACACACACACACACACACACACACACACACACACACACACACACACACACACACACACACACACACACACACTCACATCTGCTCTCTACAATATGTTAGGGTGGTAGAATATATGCTCTGGGGCTGCATAAATAAGACATAATCCTCCATTCATTCTAAAGATTGCTTAACATACCAGCATATAATACTATTACTGCTGACAATGAAGTGGAAATCTCATTGATAAATATGTATTCTCAGAACCCAGAATCAAATCTCACAGTACGCTGGCCAGCTATTCGATGCACGATAAAATAGATACTATAAGTGGTTTACAAAAACTACTAAGCTATGAAAATATTGACACTTTTCTACAGCAAGCAAACAAACTGGCCGTATACGATGTGATAACACACACGAAAGACAAACACACGGTTGAGAAAACAAAGAAGATCAAGCTGACCACAAGACAAATGGGGGAGAGGGAGCAACAGAGTAACAAAGAGAGAGAAACAGAGGAAGAAAGGGAGTGAAAGGGATAGGGGCAGCTATGAAAGAGACCTATTGTGTACAACCTAGTGGGTGTCTCTGCAATCCCTCTGAATGAATATCCTAGTTACTAAGTTAAGTGGTGTGATACATATGGTGTGCGTCGCCAATGGCAACCTATTCCCTATAATAGTGCACTACTTTTGACCAGGGGCTATAGGGCTCTGGTAAAAAGTAATGCACTATATAGGCAATAGGTTGCTATGGGTGACGCAATCATTCAATAATCTACACAACTCCTACGGCTCCCACATAACATAAATAAACCATTATCTACTGTCTGTCTGATAATTCCTTACAAGTCCTTGTGTGTTGATGTTGCTCGATGACTCCAACCCATTTGAGGATTATGAATGCATTCCAAATGGGGCCCTATTCCCATTAAAGTGCACTACTTTGACCAGGGCTGGCACCCTATTCTCTTTAAAGTGCACTACTTTGACCAGGGCTGGCACCCTATTCTCTTTAAAGTGCACTACTTTTGACCAGGGCTGGCACCCTATTCTCTTTAAAGTGCACTACTTTTGACCAGGACTGGCACCCTATTCTCATTAAAGTGCACTACTTTTGACCAGGGCTGGCACCCTATTCACTTTAAACTGCACTACTTTTGACCAGGGCCTATAAAAAAAAAAAACGGGTGCCATTTAGGACACGAACTGAATATAGTTGCACCACTTAGCTGGTTGTTATAAAGCAGCTATTTTGGTCTCCTAAACCAAACAGCCCCCTAATGCTGATAATAACAATGTAGCACTCAGAGAAAAGCCCATTACTGAACATGAACAGGCCTAAAAGTCTACTAATAATGGCCTTTATGCGTAGTGTGGTAATCTTTTTTTATTTATTTTTTTATTTCACCTTTATTTAACCAGGTAGGCTAGTTGAGAACAAGTTCTCATTTACAACTGCGACCTGGCCAAGATAAAGCATAGCAGTGTGAACAGACAACACAGAGTTACACATGGAGTAAACAATTAACAAGTCAATAACACAGTAGAAAAAAAAGGGGAGTCTATATACAATGTGTGCAAAAGGCATGAGGAGGTAGGCGTATAATTACAATATTGCAGATTAACACTGGATTGATAAATGATAAATGATAAATGATCATGTACAATCTGGTAATGTGTATTGTAAGATTGTATCCCTGAGCTATCAGTGAACAATAAGATTGGCCAATTAGATGTCATTCATGTCTGACGTGGCTATTGTTCACAGTTGCTCCCGATAAAAAAAGTGTTTGGGAAAGTGTTTAGTAAGGTGTTTGATAATGTGTTTTGGTAATGTAATGTGAATTGGTAATGTGCTGTTTGGCAATGTGCTGTCTGGTGGCAGGCTTGTAAATCAGGTTGTAAGTACAGTAGACTAACGTTATGCTTGATAATGTGTTTTGGTAATGTAATGTGAATTGGTAATGTGCTGTTTGGCAATGTGTTGTCTGGTGGCAGGCTTGTAAATCAGGTTGTAAGTACAGTAGACTAACGTTATGCTTGATAATGCGTTTTGGTAATGTACTATGTATGGGTAATGGGTTAAGTAACGTGCGCAACACTGCGTCTCCAGCACAGTCACAGTGACAGGCCCGTAACTCTGTCTTTAAACAGACTAAGACATTCTGTGTGGCGGCTTCAGTCCCACTTCCTGGCCCGTAACTCACAGGCCACAGTCACAAGCCATAGGCTTGTAAATAGACTCAGACATGACCCAGGTTGACTCCAACCACACCATGAAACTGTTTTGGACCAGACACTGTTTTGGAACAGTCACCTGTTAAGCAGGCGACCAGCCAGCCAGGTTCCGGGTCCGCAAGGCCTATAAAGCATTCAGCCTGACAGACAGCCGGTAAAACAGTCAGCCAACATGACAGACATCTGTGTCCAGTCAGCGGGGAAACAACCCCACTTCATTTGGACTGTGCGGGGCCTCTTCATTCCTCCTCTACATGACCATAAATAGACAACAGTTTTAGCAGTGGTGGAAAAAGTACCCAATTGTCATACTTGAGCAAAAGTTAAAGATACCTTAACAGAAAATAACTCAAGTAAAAGTGAGTCACCCAGTAAAATACTACTTGAGGAAAAGTCTAAAAGTATTTGATTTTAAATATACTTAAGTATCAAAAGTAAAAGTAAAAGTTTAAATTCCATATATATGGCAAACTAGATTCCACAATTTTCTTGTTTTTTTAATATACCGATAGTCAGGGGCACACCTCAACAGTCAGACATAATTTACAAAAAAAAAAGCCCGGGAGTGGGACAAGAGGTTTGAGGCCGAGTCAAGACCGGGAGAGGGACGAGAGGTTTGAGGCCGAGTCAAGCCCGGGAGGGGGACGAGAGGTTTGAGGCCGAGTCAAGACCGGGAGAGGGACGAGAGGTTTGAGGCCGAGTCAAGCCCGGGAGGGGGACGAGAGACAAGGTTTGAGGCCGAGTCAAGACCGGGAGAGGGACGAGAGGTTTGAGGCCGAGTCAAGACCGGGAGAGGGACGAAGCCCGGGAGGGGGACCGGGAGGGGAGGTTTGAGGCCGAGTCAAGACCGGGAGGGGACGAGAGGTTTGAGGCCGAGTCAAGACCGGGAGAGGGACGAGAGGTTTGAGGCCGAGTCAAGCCCGGAGGGGGACGAGAGGGAGGCGCAGGGGGACGAGAGGTTTGAGGCCGAGTCAAGACCGGGAGAGGGACGAGAGGTTTGAGGCCGAGTCAAGCCCGGGAGGGGGACGAGAGGTTTGAGGCCGAGTCAAGACCGGGAGGGGGACGAGAGGTTTGAGGCCGAGTCAAGACCGGGAGGGGGACGAGAGGTTTGAGGCCGAGTCAAGACAGAGACCAGAAAAATGCGAGTCCAATTCAGGACCATGACTGTAATTTTGTCAAATCGTCACCATTAGAGTTCAAAATGTCCAGTATTTCAGAACATATGTTCTTATGAAATATGAACACAGACACCAGGCTGTGTGCTGCACGCATGTGAATATATTTCACGTGCTTTTTGATTGTGTCGGCTACTTTGTGCATGATTTATCTATTGTATTACATAATTAATAAGTCAAATACCTCCACTACACTACTTCGATACAAAACAAAACAAATTAAGAAGTGAGTATAGGCAATGCCCACTGAAAAAAACTGGGTATATACAGTTGAAGTCGGAAGTTTACAGGTTATATATATATATATATACAGTTGAAGTAGGAAGTTTACAGGTTATATATATATATACAGTTGAAGTCGGAAGTTTACAGGTTATATATATATATATATATATATACAGTTGAAGTCGGAAGTTTACAGGTTATATATATATATATACAGTTGAAGTCGGAAGTTTACAGGTTATATATATATATATACAGTTGAAGTCGGAAGTTTACAGGTTATATATATATATACAGTTGAAGTCGGAAGTTTACAGGTTATATATATATATATATATATATATATATATATACAGTTGAAGTCGGAAGTTTACAGGTTATATATATATATATATACAGTTGAAGTCGGAAGTTTACAGGTTATATATATATATATACAGTTGAAGTCGGAAGTTTACAGGTTATATATATATATACAGTTGAAGTCGGAAGTTTACAGGTTATATATATATATATATATATATACAGTTGAAGTCGGAAGTTTACAGGTTATATATATATATGCAGTTGAAGTCGGAAGTTTACAGGTTATATATATATATATATATATATACAGTTGAAGTCGGAAGTTTACAGGTTATATATATATATACATTTGAAGTCGGAAGTTTACAGGTTATATATATATATACAGTTGAAGTCGGAAGTTTACAGGTTATATATATATATGCAGTTGAAGTCGGAAGTTTACAGGTTATATATATATATACAGTTGAAGTCGGAAGTTTACAGGTTATATATATATATACAGTTGAAGTCGGAAGTTTACAGGTTATATATATATATATACAGTTGAAGTCGGAAGTTTACAGGTTATATATATATATACAGTTGAAGTCGGAAGTTTACAGGTTATATATATATATATACAGTTGAAGTCGGAAGTTTACAGGTTATATATATATATGCAGTTGAAGTCGGAAGTTTACAGGTTATATATATATATACAGTTGAAGTCGGAAGTTTACAGGTTATATATATATATATATACAGTTGAAGTCGGAAGTTTACAGGTTATATATATATATACAGTTGAAGTCGGAAGTTTACAGGTTATATATATATATGCAGTTGAAGTCGGAAGTTTACAGGTTGGAGTCATTAAAACTCGTTTTTCAGCCACTCCACAAATGTCTTGTTAACAAACTAACGTTTTGGCAAGTCGGTTAGGACATTTACGTTGTGCAAGCTTGACAACATGGGAAAATCAAAAGAAATCAGCCAAGACCTCAGAAAAAAAAGATCTGCTTTATCCTTGGGAGCAATTTCCAAACACCTGAAAGTACCACATTCATCTGTACAAACAATAGTACGCAAGTATAAACACCATGGGACCACGCAGCCATCATACCGTTCAGGAAGGAGACGCATTCTGTCTCCTAGAGATTAACGTACTTTGGTGAGAAAAGTGCAAATCAATCCCAGAACAACAGCAAAGGACCTTGTGAAGATGTTAGAGGAAACAGGTACACAAGTATCTATATCCACAGTAAAACGAGTCCTATATCGACATAACCTGAAAGGCCGCTCAGCAAGGAAGAAGCCACTGCTCTAAAAACCGCCATAAAAAGCCAGACTACGGTTTGCAACTGCACACGGGGACAAAATTGTACTTTTTGGAGAAATGTCCTCTGGACTGATGAAACAAAAATAGAACTGTTTGGCCATAATGACCATCATTATGTTTGGAGGAAAAAGGGGGAGGCTTGCAAGCCGAAGAACACCATCCCAACCGTGAAGCACGGGGGTGGCAGCATCATGTTGTGGGGGTGCAATTCACAAAATAGATGGCATCATGAGGAGGGGACATTATGGGGATATATTAAAGCACCAACTCAAGACATCAGTCAGGAAGTTAAAGTTTGGTCGAGAATGGGTCTTCCAACTGGACAATGACCCAAAGCATACTTCCAAAGTTGTGGCAAAATGGCTTAAGGACAACAAAGTCAACATATTGGAGTGGCCATCACAAAGCCCTGACCTCAATCCCATAGAAAATGTGTGGGCAGAACTGAAAAAGCGTGTGCGAGCAAGGAGGCCTAGAAACCTGACTCAGTTACACCAGCTCTGTCAGGAGGAATGGGCCAAAATTCACCCAACTTATTGTGGGAAGCTTGTGGAAGGCTACCTGAAACGTTTGACCCAAGTTAAACAATTTAAAGGCAATGCTACCAGATACTAATTGAGTGTATGTAAACTTCTGACCGACTGGGAATGTGATGAAAGAAATAAAAGCTGAAATAAATCATTCTCTCTACTATTATTCTGACATTTCACATTCTTAAAATAAAGTGGTGATCCTAACTGACCTAAGACAGGGAATTTTTACTCGGATTAAATGTCAGGAATTGTGAAAAACGGAGTTTAAATGTATTTGGCTACGGTGTATGTAAACGTCCGACTTCCGCAAGGCCCTCCAGTGAGTGGTGTATGGTGCCTGAGGAAGGCACGCAGCATCATCAAGGACCCCACACACCCCAGCCATGAACTCCCTTACCGTCTGGCAGACAGTATCGGAGCAAGAGGTCCGATACCAACAAGCTCAGAGACAGTTTCTATCTACAAGCCATCAGACCGCTGAACACTTGAACTGGACTGACCACCTGCATTGACTTGCAGCCCCATAAAGGGATACTTTGGGATTTTGCCAATGAGGCACTTTATCTACTTCCCCAGAGTCAGATGATATGTGGATACCATTTTTCTGTCTCTGTATCCAGTATGGAAATGGTATCGATGAGTTCATTTGACTCTGGGAAATTAAATAAAGAGCTTCAATGGCAAAATCCCGAAGTATCCCTTTAAGGGGTGCCAAGTCAATACAGGTGGTCAGTCCAGTTCAAGTGTTCAGCAATTAAATAATTGCCAAAATCCCAAAGTATCCATTAACACACACATCACAACTGCTGCTACCATATTCTTATTTATTATTTCTAAATACTGCAACATTTTCACACTTACCAACCAATCCACCCTACCCCAAAACATGTGTAAATAATAAACTATTCAGCAACAAAGGTCAAAGGCTAACAAAATGAACCATCAAAACTCGTATTGACTGTATGTCTCTTTAGTGTGAACTACCGGTTGTCTCTGAACCAGTCAACCCCTAAATGGTAGTCCTATGGGATTATCATGACAATGATCTTTGAATCCTACAGCATAATCCAGTATAACCCAATAGTGTCTCCTCTCCCCTTCAGAGGGTCTGCCTGACTGAACACACACGATAACACCGCCTGTACTGGAACTAACAAGGGGTTTCAGACCATGTTTCTCCCGACTGGACTACAATGGCCCTTTTCCCTCGACTGGACAACAATGGCCCTTTCCCCTGACCGGACAACAACGGCCCTTTTCCCTCGACTGGACTACTATGGCCCTTTCCCCCTGACCGGACTACTATGGCCCTTTTCCCTCGACTGGACTACAATGGCCCTTTTCCCTCGACTGGACTACTATGGCCCTTTCCCCCTGACCGGGCTACAATGGCCCTTTCCCCCTGACCGGACTACAATGGCCCTTTCCCCCTGAACGACTACAATGGCCCTTTCCCCCTGACTGGACTACTATGGCCCTTTCCCCCTGAACGACTACAATGGCCCTTTCCCCCTGACCGGACTACAATGGCCCTTTCCCCCTGAACGGCTACAATGGCCCTTTTCCCCTGACCGGAATACAATTGCCCTTTTCCCTCAACCTGGCTCCAATGGCCCTTTTCCCTCAACCTGGCTCCAATGGCCCTTTTAGATTAAAAAAAATATGTGAAGTAAATCTGCCTTTCTTCCACATCAGATTGACACTTTTCTGTGCTATTATATTATCTTGTTGTGGTTGTTTGACCTTTGATCTTTGTCTTTAATCCAATAGAGTGTCTCCTCTCCCCGCAGGGTCTGAGCTGAGTGAACACATGATAATGCCACCTTTAACTAACCTTGTTGTCCCTAATCTAAAGCACCCAGAATCCAATCTCGATTAGAGAGTCTGTCACAGAAATACCATGTTTCCCCCAACTGGAGCCTTGGATGGTGTGTGTATGCATGTGTGTTTGTGTATGCATGTGTGTTTGTGTATGCATGTGTGTGTGTATGCATGTGTGTGTGTGTGTTTGTGTGTGTGTGTGTGTGTGTGTATGCATGTGTGTTTGTGTATGCATGTGTGAGCTCTATGTGTGGGTATGTGTATGAGTGCCTGTGTGCGTGCGTGCGTGCGTGCATGCGTGCGTGTGTGTGTGTTCGAGAGAGAAAGAGAGAAAGAGAGAGAGCATTAGCACCTCTGTGTGTGGACATGACATAAATACTAAGGTGAATCCTCAGGAGGCCAGGCTTCCCTGGCTGGTTGCGGTTTCTAAGAAGACACTTTAAATCACTCCCACATCCCTAACGATTGTCTCATAGCAACCTTTTACTGCGGTAAAGCGTCCCTAATCAACCCCTTTCTTCAGTAAAGTGAACCTAAAAGCCGTTCCATCTCCTCTCTGGTCGGAACGGAAGATGGTGGAAGCGGATGTTTTGTTTGAAACTGATGGCGTGTCGAATAGTGAAGAGAAATAGATTACAATGTAGAATCCAAATTTACATATGTATTCAGACCCTTATACAGTATTTTGTTGAAGCACCTTTGGCAGTGACTTTAGCATCGAGTCTTCTTGGGTATGACGCTACAAGCTTGGCACACCTGTATTTGGGGAGTTTCTCCTATTGTTCTCTGCAGATCTCTTAAGATATGTCAGGTTGGATGGGGAGCGTTGGTGTACAATCTGGGGTTTGGCTGGGCTACTCAAGGACATTCCCGAAGCCACTCCTGTGTTGTATTGGCTGTGTGCTTAGGGTCATTGTCCTGTTGGAAGGTGAACCTTTGCCCCAGTCTAAGGTCCTGAGTGCTCTGGAGCAGGTTTTCATCAAGGATCTCTCTGTACTCTGCTCCGTTCATCTTTGCCTCAATCCTGAATAGTCTCCCAGTCCCTGCCACTGAAAAACATCCCCACAGCATGATGCTGCCACCACCATGCTTCACTGCAGGGATGGTGCCAGGTTTTCTCCAGACGTGACGCTTGCCATTCAGGCCAAATAGTTCAATATTGGTTTCATCAGAGCAGAGAATCTTGTTTCTCCAAGCAAACTGTCATGTGCTTTTTACTGAGGAGTGGCTTCCGTCTGGCCACTCTACCATAACGTCCTGATTGGATGAGTGCTGCAGAGATTGTTGTCTTTCTGGAAGGTTCTCCCATCTCCACAGAGGAACTTTAGAGCTCTGAGTGACCATCGGGTTCTTAGTCACCTCCCTGACCAAGGCCCTTCTCCCCCGATTGCTCAGTTTGGCCGGGCGCCCAGATCTAGGAAGAGTCTTGGTGGTTCCAAACTTCTTTCATGGAAGAATGATGGAGGCCACTGTGTTCTTGAGGGCCTTCAATGCTGCAAAAATGTTTTGGTACCCTTCCCTAGATCTGCACTGCGACACAATCCTGTCTCGGAGCTCTACAGACAATCCCGTCGACCTCATGGCTTGGTTTTTGCTCTGACATGCACTGTCAACGGTGGGACCTTATATAGACAGGTGTGTGCCTTCCCAAATCATGTCCAATCAATTGAATTTACTACAGGTGGACTCCAATCAAGTTGTAGAAACATCTCAAGGATGATCAATGGGAACAGGATGCACCTGAGCTCAATTTCGAGTGTCATAGCAAAGGGTCTGAATACTTAAGTAAATAAGGTATTTCAATTTTTTATTAATTTTAGAATAAGGCTGTAACGTAACAAAATGTGGAGAAAGTCAAGGGGTCTGAATACTTTCCAAAGGCACGGGAGGAATATCATATGCCAGCTGAGGCGAAATGCTGCAATTGTGATGGCAAACATGCAACGAATTCCTGAAGTGCCCTTTTATGGTGAAGGAGGCAGAGGTGACAAGAGTAAGGGCTGTCTAGTGTGTCTCCTAGGTGGAGAAAGTGTGAAGAGATTTCCTCGTTCACTACCCGTACAGTAGATGGCAGCATGCACCTAGACACATTTGTTTGCGGACCATCATAAAACCAGAAAAGAAGAAGACTGGTCGGAACCAGTCGTACCTGGATAGGATGGAGCTAGGCTACACTAGCTCCATCCAGCTGTCCCTCGCCTGGCTGCCTGGCTCATTCTAAACACACACACACACACACACACACACACACACACACACACACACACTGATACATTCCCACACAGGGTGGATTGAGTGGATTTGGGTGGATTGGATGGATTTTGTGGACTGGGAGGATTTGGGCTAGATTGGGTAGACTGGGTGGATTTGGGCTGGATTGGGTAGACTGGTGGATTTGGGCTGGATTGGGTAGACTGAGTGGATTTGGGCTGTATTGGGGTGGATTTGGTGGAATGGGTGGTTTGGGTGGATTTGGTGGAATGGGTGGTTTGGGTGGATTTGGGCTGGATTGGGTCAGGCCGGTGTGGGCTCAATGGGCTGACAGGAGAAGAGAGGGTTGGGGTCAGCCAGCCAGTGGGGTGGGTTTTTGGGGTTTCTACCCTAGCCCAGACCACCCCAGACCAGTTAGTTGTGCTGTCTGTGCAGGGTTTTTGTTCCCGCCTGACAGGCACCCACTGTAATTAACTCCCTGGATCACTCTGTATACTCTCCCTCGCAGACAAAGAGGGGGAGAGGGAGGGAGGGAGGAGAGGGGGAGGGAGGGAAAGAGAGGGCTAGCGAGAGAGGTGTGAGAGTGTGGCACACACACAAATCCAACCATGTGTGTGTGTGTGCATTAGCCAGACTGCCACTCTCTGGGAGTCATGCCATGTTAATCCTCTATTTGGCTCATCAGTCTCTAACTCTCTCTCCATCCCTCCCTTCCTCCCACGCTCTCCCTCTCTCACTCCATCTCTCTCACTTTAAACAGTTTTCATAAGGTGGAAAAGGCCTAGAGTATGTTTGCAAATCCAAGATCAAGAACACTGTTTTCATTACTTGAGATAAGGGCCAATGCAGAGTGCATACAATCATAGTGCAGGTTTCCTTCTCTGGTGGTACAATAAACATGTTACTACAAAACTAAATGGTACACACTAGTACTACTGCCTCAGTAAGTCTCTGGTTGAGGATGTCTGGCTTTCCTAAGTGCTTAGGTATGGTTGGCTGCTGCTGGCTGCCTTTGATGGTGTGACCAGTTGGAGTGGTAAGTGATCTAAACCAGAGCGGTCGGTTGGCTGGTGGGACTGATTTACGGTAAGAGCAGAGCTGGTGGTCATAGCTCTACAAGCAGTCTAGTGGTAACACCCGATGTGATTTACGGTAAGAGCAGTAGGGACAGAGCTGAAAGGTGGAAGGATACAGAGGTTGTTATGTGTAGAGCCCCGTGATCTAGTGGTCTAATGGTAACACAGTTCACATAACACAGTTCACATAGCACACATAAATATCTGTCTGTCGCCCCAGGAGACGGGACATCAATCCTCCCTACTGGGTCTCCTCTCCTCATTCATCTACCCCTCTACTTCAATACTGTCTGAATAAAACATTACAAATATTTGAAAACGCAGTGCTGTTATTAAACAGGGAAATCGAGCTAAAGGCTAGAGGGGAGCAATGGAGGTGGTTAGTCTTATAAGCAGTGCTCTAACACAATTGCATTTAAATTAGTTCAATTCAAGAAGTAAACTGAAATTTCAATTCCAAACAATTTGCTTCATTACTTTTCAATTAAGGAAAATGAAATGGAATTGACCCATAGGGCTCTGGTCAAAAGTAGTGCACTACACAAGGAATAGGGTGCCATTTGAGAGAGAGTTTGGACACAGCTGCTATGTAGCATAAGCTCCACAGCCAACACATACCACAGCCGTGGTAGACTAGCCTACTAGTCTTTCCACACAGTCGTGGTAGACTAGCCTACTAGCCTTTCTACACAGCCGTGGTAGACTAGCCTACTAGCCTTTTCACACAGTCGTGGGAGACTAGCCTACTAGTCTTTTCACACAGTCGTGGTAGACTAGCCTACTAGCCTTTCCACACAGTCGTGGTAGACTAGCCTACTAGCCTTTCTACACAGCCTTGGTAGACTAGCCTATTAGCCTTTCTACACAGCCGTGGTAGACTAGCCTACTAGTCTTTCCACACAGTCGTGGTAGACTAGCCTACTAGCCTTTCTACACAGCCTTGGTAGACTAGCCTACTAGCCTTTCCACACAGTCGTGGTAGACTAGCCTACTAGCCTTTCTACACAGTCGTAGTAGACTAGCCTACTAGCCTTTCTACACAGCCGAGGTAGACTAGCCTACTAGCCTTTCTACACAGCCGTGGTAGACTAGCCTACTAACCTTTCTACACAGTCGTGGTAGACTAGCCTACTAGCCTTTCTACACAGTCGTGGAAGACTAGCCTACTAGTCTTTCCACACAGCCGAGGTGTAGAAGTGAAATGTTCCCCTTAGCCACTGTTGTTTAGCCTATCTATCTCTGACGAGCCTGACGCGAAGGATATACTGCTTACTCAGGAAAAGGCCCCAATCCCCGTGATCTGCCTCTAGAGTAGGTGGAGAAAGAGGGGCCGAAGGGCGGGCTGTCTTCTAAGAATTCGTAGGCAATCAAATAAACCCCCACTTCCCACCATTCTGCTTGCAAACAACAATAAAATCGACGAGCTATGTGGAAGATTAAACTACCAAACATACATTAAAAACTGTAACATCTTATGCTTCACGGAGTCGTGGCTGAACGATGACAATATTAACATGGTTATACAATGTACCAGCAGGAGAGAACAGTGACGTCTGGTAAGACAAGGGGCAGCGGACTATGTACTTTGGTAAACAACAGCTGGTGCACGATATCTCAGGAAGTCTCGAGCTGGTAAGACCCAGAGTTATCTCTGCTGCAGATGATAAGTTCATTAGAGTTACCAGCCTCAGAAATTGCAGTCAAGAAACAGACACATCTCAACCTCAACTGTTCAGAGAAGACTGCCTGAATCAGCCCTTCATGGTTGAATTGCTGCAAAGAAACCACTATTAAAGGACACCAATAAGAAGAAGAGACTTGCTTGGGCCAAGAAACATGAGCAATGGACATTAGGCCGGTGGGAAATTGTGCTTTGGTCTGGAGTCCGAATTGGACATTTTGGGTTCCAACCACCGTGTCTTTGTGAGACGTTGTGTGGGTGAACAGATGATCTCCGCATGTGTGGTTCCCACCGTAAAGCATGGAGGAGGAGGTGTTATGGTGTTGGGGTGCTGTCTGTGATTTATTTAGAATTCAAGGCACACTTAACCAGCATGGCCAAGTCCTTCAAGACTGTTGGAAAAGATTTCCCGGTGAAGCTGGTTGAGAGAATGCCAAGAGCGTGCAAAGCAGTCATCATGGCAAAGGATGGTTATTTGAAGAATCTCAAATATAAAATATATTTTGATTTGTTTAACAGTTTTTTGGTTACTACATGATTCCATGTTTTATTTCATTGTTTTGATGCCTTCACTATTATTCTACAATGTAGAAAATAGCAAAAATAAAGAAAAACCCTTGAATGGGTAGGTGTTCTAAAACTTTTGACTGGTAATCTGCATATGACATATGCAGTGATAATGAATAGTAGTAATACAGAATATAATACAATATAATTGCAATGCAGTAGGAATGAATACTACATTCTTAGAAAAAAGGGTTCCAAAAGGGTTCTTCGGCTGTCCCCATAGGAGAACCTTTATTGGTTCCTGGTAGAACCCTTTTGGAACCATCTGTGGAAAGGGTTCTACATAGAACCCAAAAGAGTTCTACCTGGAACCAAAAAGGTTCTACCTGGAACCAAAAGGGTTTCTCAAAGAGTTTTCCGATGGGTACAGCCGAAGAACCCTTTTATGTTTTAGATAGCACCTTTTTTTGCAAGGATGTAATGAATATCAGGCAACGTTGTTATCAATGGACAATGAATGACTCACCCGTCATCTATGGATTTCATAGAAAGTACAGGCATGTGTGGGTGACTGTCTTGCTGCAGTCTGCACTTTCAACCTCTAATGTTTCAAATCTAGTGCATTTTCATTTTCACGCGGAGTGTACTTACTACTATATCATCATGCATTTTTCATGTGTTCCTGAGTGCAGCAAAAGTACATCTCCCCCCCTTTCTCTCTGTCTCTCTGTCTCTCTCTCTCTCTGTTTCCAATGTGCTGCAGTGAGTCTGAATCTCAGACTGAATAGTTAGCAGACAACAGGCTGAGATTATCCCAGGGAAGAGAGAAGCTCCTGAGAAGACTCTTGGGAAGCATTAGGTGGGTCTGTGTGTGTGTGTGTGTGTGTGTGTGTGTGTGTGTGTGTGTGTGTGTGTGTGTGTGTGTGTGTGTGTGTGTGTGTGTGTGTGTGTGTGTGTGTGTGTGTGTGTGTGTGTGTGTGTGTGTGTGTGTGTATGTGTGTGATGTGTGTGTGTGTGTGTGTGTGTGTTATGGTGTGTGTGTTTAATGTGTGTAATGTATGTTTTCCAAACAGTGTGTGTGTATGTTGTTGTGTGTGTGTGTGTGTGTGTGTGTGTGTGTGTGTGTGTGTGTGTGTGTGTGTGTGTGTGTGTGTGTGTGTGTGTGTGTGTGTGTGTGTGTGTGCGGGTCCTGGGAAGATTTCAACTGACTTGAAGTCATGCATTATGGTGTGTGTAATTTAATACAAAAGTAATAGCTATAGATTTTCCAAACAGACCAGTAAATATATTGTTGCCATTGATTAGTACTACTGTAATTAACATACTTACTCAATGTTGCAATAAACCAGAAATCAAACCGTGGCATACATAAAACTGAGCCAAACCAGACCAAGCTGTACTGATCTGGCCTGCTTAAAACTGAGCCGAGCCAAACCAAGCTGTACTGATCTGGCCTGCTTAAAACTGAGCCGAGCCAAACCAAGCTGTACTGATCTGGCCTGCATAAAACTGAGCCGAGCCAAACCAAGCTGTACTGATCTGGCCTGCATAAAACTGAGCCGAGCCAAACCAAGCTGTACTGATCTGGCCTGCGTAAAACTGAGCCGAGCCAAACCAAGCTGTACTGATCTGGCCTGCGTAAAACTGAGCCGAGCCAAACCAAGCTGTACTGATCTGGCCTGCATAAAACTGAGCCGAGCCAAACCAAGCTGTACTGAGCTTGTCTGCATACGCATCCATCATACTTGCTGGAGGCGTGCTGAGAATAACATATCCAAGGCAGTACAATTTGTTTTGGGTCGGCACAATGTCTGAAAAGTGTCTAGCCTCGAGGGAACTAGAATGAGAGAGTATCGATCTTTACCTGTAGTTCGCACCAGGCCACCTCCACCCAGGTCTCAGTGTCTAGGCCTTTGTAAACGGTCTTAAAGGCTCCCCTCCCCAGCTCAATGTCAAACTTCAGAAACCTCCCCCCCGGCGAGGTGGCCACGGCCTTCATCTCTGCCTCCTCCTCCTGCTCCCTGTCCCTCTCCTTCCCCGTCTGGGCAGGGGCGGAGGAGGGGGCGTCCTTGGCCCCGGGGTCCTGGGTGGTACTGGGGCTGGATGGGTCATGGTGAGTGGTGTCGTGTCCTAGGGCTGCGGAAGCTGAGGCGGCGGTGGTGGTAGCGGCCTGGGCCCCGGTGAGGGTGAAGACTGAATCCAGGTGGGGGGCGGAGTGGGACACCTCTGGGGGGTCTGCCGCTACCTCGTCCTCCTCCTCGCAGATCTCCACACTCTTCCTGAAGAAACGCTTCTCTCTCCTTAGCCTCGGCCCGTGACCTCCTGACCCTGAAGCCACCACGGTCGCAGCCGGGGATGAGGGTGTGGAGAGAGACATAGGTCTAAACGGAGGTATCTCCTCTTCCTTAACATCTCTGTCCTCCATCTCTCCTCGCCCTCCTCTACTTCCGCCTCCTCTTGGTCCTTCTCCTGTATCCCTACCCTCGGCGGCTCTCCTCTCCTGAGCCTGGGAGGAGGGGAAGTCAGAGGGGGTGCTTTGCGTCCTTTCCCTCCTGCCATCCTCCTGCTCCGTCTCCTCCTCTCGCGCTCCATCAGTTTTCTCTGAGGAGTCCTCTGTCCCCGTGGGTTCTCCAGGGTCCGTCGCCATGGGGATGCCCCTCCTGCTCCCCGTCCTCTCCTCCTCCGACCCTCTGGTTCTTGTTCAGTCCCCGTCTCTCCTCTCTTTCTGTGGTCCTCTTCTTACCCACCTTCTAGGTTCTCTGGCTGCTGTTGTTCCAGTGTTGCTGGTGACTACGGGGCTGGGCCCTGCCACTAGAGGCTCCCGTCCTCGTCTCTCCTTTCTTTAGAGTCTTTACAGAGGCATAAAGAGGATGAGCAGCACAGTGCTTCTTATCTCCACTCCGTCCTAGCTTTCTGTCCTTACTTTCTTTCTCTCCATCTCCTAAAGTGCATACCCTTTCCTGTGCACCTTACCAAGGGGACTAAACTCAATAGGCACCTCAATAAAGCCTCGCCTCAGCCAACCTTACTATATACACACGCTGAGGCAGAAGAAAGTGTTTAATGTCTCTGGGAAAGAGAGGGAAGCTGAGGGAAGCTAGGGCCTCTTCCTCCTCTTCTAGATAATCTTCTCTGTCAAAGTCTTAAGGCGAATCTCCTCAGGTAAATCCTGTGAAGAAAACAAACAAACACATTAGTATTCAGCAGGCTAGTATAGCGAGATGCGAATAACTTTCCACTGTTCAAGTCATATTCAAATCATTCATTTCCAAGAACACCAGTTTCAGTTTGATGTTTGAGATTGTTTTTGTTTGATGTTCTGGGTATGATGGTGAGGTCAGTGGGGGACTGCACAGAGGGAGGATCTGAGAATCTGAGTTCTCAGCTATATCCTGGTACTATATTCCTTTCCACAGTCAGTCCTGTCTGTCAAAGAATGCCTGCTCACAATGTGTAAAATCCTATCAAATCAAATTGTTCTTATTAATGGAGAAATGTTCATACACTCCTCAGAGGAATGGTTTCCTCATTTTGAATGTAACTTATTCCTAATAGGACACTTTAAACACTGCCTGGCTAGCACCAATTTATGCTGTTACTCCCAGGCATTTCCCCAGTGTCTGTTCCATCTCAAGTGTTGATTGCCTTATAAAAAAGGCAATATTCTGCAATGTATTTTCTATTTCTGCAGTTTGTGCCGTAGCTAGTAGCAAAATTGTATCTTCTAAATTGCTACAATCCTTAATTTGCCAGCCAGCCGATACCGACTGTTTCTTTCAGTTTCAACCCTCATAAGTCTGCTGAAGAAATTCTCCAGTAATAGGATGCCAGATAACGCAGATGGCATGTTCCATGTTTCCAGTGTTTTTGGGTTCATTCTGAAGACTCTCAGGTGATTCATTCATTTTGGATTGGGGTGGCAGGTAGCCTAGTGGTTAAGAGCGTTGGACTAGTAACTGGAAGGTTGCAAGTTCAAACCCCCGAGCTGACAAGGTACAAATCTGTCGTTCTGCCCCTGAACAGGCACTGTTCCTAGGCCGTCATTGAAAATAAGAATTTGGCCTCCTGGGTGGCGCAGTGGTTAAGGGCACTGTACTGTACTGCAGCGCCAGCTGTGCCATCAGAGTCCCTGGGTTCGCGCCCAGGCTCTGTCGCGACCGGTCTGTGGGGTGACGCACAATTGGCCTAGCGTTGTCCGGGTTAGGGAGGGCTTGGTCGGTAGGGGTGTCCTTGTCTCATCGCGCACCAGCGACTCCTGTGGCGGGCCGGGCGCAGTGCGCGCCAGGTGCACGGTGTACCCTCCGACACATTGGTGCGGCTGGCTTCCGGGTTGGATGCGTGCTGTGTTAAGAAGCAGTTGGGTTGGGTTGGGTTGGGTTGGGTATCGGAGGACGCATGACTTTCAACCTTCATCTCTCCCGAGCCCATACTCGTAGTTGTAGCGATGAGACAAGTTAGTAGCTACTACAACAATTGGATACCACGAAATTTGGGAGAAAAAGGGGTCTTAACTGACTTGCCTAGTTAAAATGTAAAATAAAAATATTAATGTATGGTGAGACTTGAGATAATGTAGGCCTACTCTGAGGAAAGGAACCATTAAAATCTGTTAATCAAAAACCACCGGGCCGGTTCAACTTGGGGCGGCAAGGTAGCCTAGTGGTTAGAGCGTTGGACTAGTAACCGTGAAGGTTGCGAGTTCAAACCCCCGAGCTGACAAGGTACCAATCTGTTGTTCTGCCCAAGAAAAGGCAGTTAACCCACTGTTCCCAGGCCGTCATTAAAAATAAGAATGTGTTCTTAACTGACTTGCCTGGTTAAATAAAGGTAAAAAAAAGAAGCAAAGTTTTCTACAGCCCAGCACCCCTAAAAAGTGTTCATACTCCATAGACTTCATAGACTATTTAAACTAAGGAATCTGTCATAGAATAATATATTGTGTAGTTTCACTATGAGTTTGTCATCAATCAGAATTTAGTGAGTGTGTTGCAATTTTAGTTGTGTTTGGAGACCAATGGTGGAGACCATTAGTCAATACAGCGGTTCTGATGATTAAAAATGGATGATTCAGTACTATGGACCATTCATTCCTTCATTATTCATTCATGAGCAGAGGGTTGCTCTTAGCGATCTGTCAACTCTTAGTGATATCTGTCAACTCGTACTTGTAGCTACTCTATTACACAGTAACAGCCTTTTCGTCTTGGTAAGCAACTACAGTGTAGATTTGGCCTTGTGTTTTAGGTTATTGTCCTGCTGAAAGGTTATTGCCCGGCTGAAAGGTTATTGTCCTGCTGAAAGGTTATTGCCCTGCTGAAAGGTTATTGCCCTGCTGAAAGGTTATTGCCCTGCTGAAAGGTTATTGTCCTGCTGAAAGGTTATTGTCCTGCTGAAAGGTTATTGTCCTGCTGAAAGGTTATTGCCCTGCTGAAAGGTTATTGCCCTGCTGAAAGGTTATTGTCTGAAAGGTTATTGCCCTGAAAGGTTATTGTCCTGCTGAAAGGTTAAAGGTTATTGTCCTGCTGAAAGGTTATTGTCCTGCTGAAAGGTTATTGCCCTGCTGAAAGGTTATTGCCCTGCTGAAAGGTTATTGCCCTGCTGAAAGGTTATTGTCCTGCTGAAAGGTTATTGCCCTGCTGAAAGGTTATTGTCCTGCTGAATCTGTTGGAAAGCAGACTGAACTATTTTGCTTGTACTTAGCTCTTTTCCATTACTTTTTATAAATAAAAAAACTCCCTAGTCCTTGCTGATGACAAGCATACCCATAATGTGATGCAGCCACCACCATGCTTGAAAATATGAAGCCTGGTACTCCGTGATTTGTTGTATTGTTACAGTGCCTTGTGAAAGTATTCGGCCCCCTTGAACTTTGCGACCTTTTGCCACATTTCAGGCTTCAAACATAAAGATATAAAACTGTATGTTTTTGTGAAGAATCAACAACAAGTGGGACACAATCATGAAGTGGAACGACATTTATTGGATATTTCAAACTTTTTTAACAAATCAAAAACTGAAAAATTGGGCGTGCAAAATTATTCAGCCCCCTTAAGTTAATACTTTGTAGCCCAACTTTTGCTGCGATTACATATGTATGTCTCTATCAGTTTTGCACATCGAGAGACTGACATTTTTTCCCATTCCTCCTTGCAAAACAGCTCGAGCTCAGTGAGGTTGGATGGAGAGCATTTGTGAACAGCAGTTTTCAGTTCTTTCCACAGATTCTCGATAGGATTCAGGTCTGGACTTTGACTTGGCCATTCTAACACCTGGATATGTTTATTTTTGAACTATTCCATTGTAGATTTTGCTTTATGTTTTGGATCATTGTCTTGTTGGAAGACAAATCTCCGTCCCAGTCTCAGGTCTTTTGCAGACTCCATTAGGTTTTCTTCCAGAATGGTCCTGTATTTGGCTCCATCCATCTTCCCATCAATTTTAACCATCTTCCCTGTCCCTGCTGAAGATAAGCAGGCCCAAACCATGATGCTGCCACCACCATGTTTGACAGTGGGTATGGTGTGTTCAGGGTGATGAGCTGTGTTGCTTTTACGCCAAACATAACGTTTTGCATTGTTGCCAAAAAGTTCAATTTTGGTTTCATCTGACCAGAGCACCTTCTTCCACATGTTTGGTGTGTCTCCCAGATGGCTTTTGGCAAACTTTAAACGACACTTTTTATGGATATCTTTAAGAAATGGCTTTCTTCTTGCCACTCTTCCATAAAGGCCAGATTTTTGCAATATACGACTGATTGTTGTCCTATGGACAGAGTCTCCCACCGCAGCTGTAGATCTCTGCAGTTCATCCAGAGTGATCATGGGCCTCTTGGCTGCATCTCTGATCAGTCTTCTCCTTGTATGAGCTGAAAGTTTAGAGGGACGGCCAGGTCTTGGTAGATTTGCAGTAGTCTGATACTCCTTCCATTTCAATGTTATCGCTTGCACAGTGCTCCTTGGGATGTTAAAGCTTGGGAAATCTTTTTGTATCCAAATCCGGCTTTAAACTTCTTCACAACAGTATCTCGGACCTGCCTGGTGTGTTCCTTGTTCCTCATGATGCTCTCTGCGCTTTTAACGGACCTCTGAGACTATCACAGTGCACGTGCATTTATACGGAGACTAGATTACACACAGGTGGATTGTATTTATCATCATTAGTCATTTAGGTCAACATTGGATCATTCAGAGATCCTCACTGAACTTCTGGAGAGAGTTTGCTGCACTGAAAGTAAAGGGGCTGAATAATTTTGCACGCCCAATTTTTCAGTTTTTGATTTGTTAAAAAAAGTTTGAAATATCCAATAAATGTCGTTCCACTTCATGATTGTGTCCCACTTGTTGTTGATTCTTCACAAAAAATACAGTTTTATATCTTTATGTTTGAAGCCTGAAATGTGGCAAAAGGTCGCAAAGTTCAAGGGGGCCGAATACTTTCGCAAGGCACTGTAATTTCTTTGCCACATTTTTTGCAGTTTTACCTTCGTGTATTATTGCAAACAGGATGCATGTTTTGGAATATTTGTATTCTGAACAGGCTTCCTTATTTTTTACTTAGGTTAGTATTGTGGAGTAACGACAATGTTGTTGATCCATCCTCAGTTTTCAATCACAGCCATTAATCTCTGTAACTATTTTAAAGTCACCATTGGCCTCATGGTGTAATCCTTGAGCGGTTTCCTTCCTCTCCTGCAACTGAGTTAGGAAGGATGCCTGTATCTTTCTTGTGACAGGGTGTATTAATACACCATCCAAAAGCTCAATTCATAACCTCACCATGCTCAAAGGGATATTCAATGTCTGCTTTTTTTTACCCATATACCAATAGGTGCCCTTCTTTGCGAAGCATTGGAAAACGTCCCTGGATCTGTCTTTGAAATTCACTACTCGACTGAGGGAACTTACAGATAATTGTATGTGTGGTGTACAGAGATGATGTAATCATTAAAAAAAATAATTTTAAACACTATTATTACACACAGAGTGAGTCCATGAAACTTATTATGTGACTTAAGCACATTTTTACTCCTGAACATATTTTTATTTTATTTTTTTATTTAACTAGGCAAGTCAGTTAAGAACAAATTCTTATTTTCAATGACGACCTAGGAACAGTGGGTTAACTGCCTGTTAAGGGGCAGAACGACAGATTTGTACCTTGTCAGCTGGGGTGTTTGAACTTGCAACCTTCCGGTTACTAGTCCAACGCTCTAACCACTAGGCTACCCTGCCATAACAAAAGGGTTGAATACTTGGTTAATACATTTCAGCATTTTATTTTTTATTAATTTGCACACATTTCGAAGAACATAATTCCACTTTGACAATATGGGGTATTGTGCGAAGGCCAGTGAAACAAAATCAAATTTAATCAATTCTAAATTCAGGCTGTAACACAACAAAATGGGGAAAAAGTCAGAGGGTGTGAATACATTCTGAAGGCGCTGTACATTACTACTTAGACCCATACAGTACAGTAATACATGCTATAGCAAGCTCCTCCATCTGTGGCCTACATTAAGGCTATAGTCTGTTTACAGAATGAGGATTGAGACAAAGATGAAAGGTGGACACTATAACTATAAAGAGCACAAACTCTATTCTGTCTATAGATACATGTCATAGAAGTACTGTAGGTCCAGCTGCTGTCTAGTCAGGTAGCTACAGTAATATTATTCCAAACCTCTCAATTGACTTATACCTCATTCACATTACAGTGCTAACCTGAACTTTTCTCTTTGTCCTTTCCTGTCCTTTGACCACAAACAAGGGAAAGGAACCAGAGTGGAGACAAACATATTATATAGGACAGACATTAGCCTGGTCCCAGATCTGTTTGTGCTATCTTACCAACTCCTATGGTCATTGAAAATGAATTGGACATGACAGCACAAAAAGATATGGGACCAGACAGTGGGGAATGGGGACAGACATGATATAAGTGAGTCTATGAATGAGACAGACATGGGTCGATAGGTAAGGCCTCAGCAGGAAATAGGTGACACGGGGGAATATCTCCTTTAAACACAAGCTTATTCCCCAGTGTCCCCAGGGCAAGGAGTTCCCATGGAACAGAGTTATCACAGTGCATCAAACACATTCACACTGACACAGCCCATCGCTCTCTCCCTCGCAGTCACTGACTCTCCTACACACACAGACACAGACACGCAAGCACACACACAGACACAGGCATGTATACATGCACACGCATAAACACACACACACGCACACACACACACACGCACACACACACACACGCACAAACACACACGCACACACGCACACACATGTATACATGCACACGCATACACAAACACACACATATGTACATACACACACACACATGTATACATGCACACGCATACACAAACACACACATATGCACATACACACACATGTATACATGCACATGCACACGCATACACAAACACACACATATGCACACACACACACACACACACACACACACACACACACACACACAAGTATTGAATTTCAAGCACAGATTCAACTACAAAGAGCAGGGAGCTTATCGAAAGCCTCAAAGAGAACGGCAGTGATTGGTAGATGGGTAAGAATAAAAAATCAGACATTGAATATGTCATTAAGCATGGTCAAGATAATAATTATGCTGTGGATTATGTTTAAACCACCCAGACACATCAAAGATCTCGTCGTCCTTCTGAACTGAGCTGCAGGACAGGAAGGAAACGGCTTAGGGATGTCACCATGAGGCCATTGGTAATTTTAAAACGGTTACAAAGTTCAATGGCTGAGACAGGAGAAAACTGAGGATGGATCAACAACATTGTAGTGACTCCACAATAATGACCTAAATGACAGATAGAAAAGAATGATAGAAATAATCCAAAACATGCATCAAAGCACAGAAGTAATACTGCAAAAAAACACAGCAAAGGAATACACTTTTTGGCCTGAATGCAAAGCCTTATGTTTGAGGCAAATTCAACACAAAACATCACAGCGTAACAGCTTCCTTATTTTCAAGCTTGGTGGTGGCTGCATCCTGGTATGGGTATGCTTGACATCGGCAAAAACTGGGGAGTTTTTCAGGATGAAAAGAAACGGGATGGAGCTGAGCTTCGGAAAAAGTCTAGAGGAAAACCTGCTTCAGTTTGCTTTATACCAGGAATTCACCATTCAGTGGACAATAGCCTACAACACAAAGCCAAATATACACTGTAGTTGCTTACCAAGAACACAGTGAATGTTCCCGATTGGCCGAGTTACAGTTTTGACTTAAACCTGCTTGAAAATCTATGGACTTGAACATTTCTGTCTAGCCATGATCCCCAACCCCTTGACAGAGCTTGTAGAATTTTGAAAAGAATAATGGGCAAATATTGCACAATCCATGTGTGCAAAGATTTTATAGACTTTCCCAAGAAGACTCATAGCTGTAATCTGAGGCTGGCACTAAGACAGCATTGAATGAGCTGTATTCTGTCATAAGAAAACAAGAAAACGCTCACTCAGAGGAGGCGCTCCTAGTAGCTGGGGACTTTAATGCAGGGAAACTTAAATCCGTTTACCAAATTTCTATCAGCATGTTAAATGTGAAACCAGAGGAAAAAACACTGGACCATCTTTATTCCACACACAGAGACGCATACAAAGCTCTCCCTCAACCTCCATTTGGCAAATCTGACCATAATTCTATCCTCCTGATTCCTGCTTACAAGCAAATATTAAAGCAGGAAGCACCAGTGACTCGATCAATACAAAAGTGGTCAGATGAAGTGGATACTAAGCTACAGGATTGTTAGCACAGACTGGAATATGTTCTGGGATTCCTCCAATGGCATTGAGGAGTACACCACATCTGTCATTGGCTTCATCAATAAGTGCATCGATGACATCGTCCCCACAGTGACCGTATGTACATACCCCAACCAGAAGCCATGGATTACAGGCAACATCCAAACTGAGCTAAAGGCTAGAGATGCTGCTTTCAAGGAGCGGGACTCTAACCCGAAAGCTTATAAGAAATCCAGCTATGCCCTCTGACAAACCATCAAACAGACAAAGCATCAATACAGGACTAGGATCGAATCGCACTACACCAGCTCTGACACTCGTCGGATGTGGCAGGGCTTGCAAACCATTATAGACTACAATGGGAAGCACAGCCGAGAGCTGCCCAGTGACACGATCCCACCAGACGAGCTAAACTACTTCTATGCTCACTTCAAGGCAAATAATACTGAAACATGCATGAGAGCACCAGCTGTGTGATTACGCTCTCCGCAGCTGATGTGTGTAAGACCTTTAAACAGGTCAACATTCACAAGGCCGCAGGTCCAGACAGATTAACAGGACATGTACTGCGAGCATGTGCTGACCGCCTGGCAAGTGTCTTCATTGACATTTTCAACTTCTCCCTGTCCGAGTCTGTAATACCAACATGTTTTAAGCAGACCACCATAGTGCCTGTGCCCAAGAACACTAAGGTAACCTGCCTTAATGACTACCAACCGGTAGTACTCACATCTGTAGCCATGAAGTGCTGGTTATGGCTCACATCAACACCCTTATTCCAGAAACCCTAGACCCACTCCAATTTGCATACCGCCCAACAGATCCACAGATGATGCAATCACTATTACACTCCACACTGCCCTTTCTAGAGGTCGACCGATTAATCAGAATGGCCGATTAATTAGGGACGATTTCAAGTTTTCATAACAATCGGAAATCGGTATTTTTGGGCACCTATTAATGCATAATTTAAAAAAAATTACACCTTTATTTAATCTTTATTTAACTAGGCAAGTCAGTTAAGAACACATTCTTATTTTCAATGACGGTCTAGGAACGGTGTGTTAACTTCCTCGTTCAGGGGCAGAACGATAGATTTTCACCTTGTCAGCTCAGGGGATCCATCTCGCAACCTTACAGTTAACTAGTCCGACGCAATAACGACTTGCCTCTCTCTCATTGCACTCCACAAGGAGTCTGCCTGTTACACGAATGCAATAAGCCAAGGTAAGTTGATAGCTACAATTAAACTTATCTTATAAAAAACAATCAATCAATCATAATCACTAGTTAACTACACATGGTTGATGATATTACTAGATATTATCTAGCGTGTCCTGCGTTGTATATAATCTGACTGAGCATACAAGTATCTAAGTATCTGACTGAGCGGTGGTAGGCAGAAGCAGGCGCATAAACATTCATTCAAACAACACTTTTGTGTGTTTTGCCAGCAGCTCTTCGTTGTGCGTCAAGCATTGCACTGTTTATGACTTCAAGCCTATCAACTCCCGAGATGAGGCTGGTGTAACTGAAGTGAAACGGCTAGCTAGTTAGCGCGCTAATAGCGTTTCAAACGTCACTCGCTCTGAGCTTGTGGTTGTTACCACCTGAGAATATTGAAGACTCATGTTAAAAGGAACCACCAGCTTTCATATGTTCTCATGTTCTGAGCAAGGAACTTAAACGTTAGCTTTCTTACATAGCACATATTGCACTTTTACTTTCTTCTCCAGCACTTTGTTTTTGCATTTTTTAAACCAAATTGAACATGTTTCATTATTTATTTGAGGCTAAATTGATTTTATTGATATATTATATTAAGTTAAAATAAGTGTTCATTCAGTATTGTTGTAATTGTCATTATTACAAATAAATAAATACAAATCGTCCGATTAATCGGTAGCGGCTTTTTTGGGCCTCCAATAATCGGTATTGTCATTGGAAAATCATAATCGGTCGACATCTAGCCCTTTCCCACCTGGACAAAAGGAACACCTATGTGAGAATGCTATTCATTGACTACAGCTCAGAGTTTAACACCATAGTGCCCTCAAAGCTCATAAATAGGCTAAGGACCCTGGGACTAAACACCTCCTTCTGCAACTGGATCCTGGACATCCTGACGGCCGCCCCCAGTTGGCAAGGGTAGTCCCCTCCTGTACTCCCTGTTCACTGATGACTGCAAGGCCAGGCACGACTCCAACACCCTCATTCAATTTGCCGATGACACAACAGTGGTAGGCATGATCACCGACAATGACGAGACTGCCAATAGGGAGGAGGTCAGAGACTTGGCCATGTGGTGCCAGGACAACAACCTCTCCCTCAGCGTGATCAAGACAGTAGTTGATTGTGGACTACAGGAAAAAGAGGACCGAGCACACCCCCATTCTCATCGACTGGGCTGCAGAGGAATAGGTTGAGAGTTTCAAGTTCCTTGGTGTCCACATCACCAACAAACTAACATGGTCCAATCACACCAAGACAGTCTGAAGAGGGCACGACAAAACCTACTCCCCCTCAAGAGACTGCAGCTGCCCCATCGAGAGCTGCCCTGGCTGGTTGCATCACTGCCTTCTTCACATTTCATTACAAATTCTTATTTTCAATGACGGCCTAGGAACAGTGGTGTTAACTGCCTGTTCAGGGGCAGAACAACAGATTTGTACCTTGTCAGCTCGGGGGTTTGAACTTGCAACCTTCCGGTTACTAGTCCAACGCCTTAACCACTAGGCTACCCTGCCGCCCCATGATTGATTGATTGTTTTTATAAGATAAGTTTAATGCTAGCTAGCAACTTACCTTGGCTTACTGCATTCGCGTAACAGGCAGTCTCCTTGTGGAGTGCAACGAGAGAGAGAGGCAAGTCGTTATAGCGTTGGACTAGTTAACTGTAAGATTGGACAATGTGAAAATCTGTCGTTCTGCCCCTGAACAAGGCAGTTAACCCACCATTCCTAGGCCGTCATTGTAAGATAAGAATGTGTTCTTAACTGACTTGCCTAGTTAAATAAAGATTAAATAAAGATGTAAAAAAAAAAATATATATATATATATATATATATATAAATCGTCCAAATCGGTGCCCAAAAATACCGATTTTCGATTGTTATGAGAACTTGAAATCGGCCCTAATTAATCGGCCATTCCGATTAATCGGTCGACCTCTAATACACACACAACTGTACCATACGTGCCTGCACACAAACACATGTCCTCTTTAAAAAAAATAACAAATCCTGACACCAGGGAAATTACCTCCCAAATTGGCAGCAAATATGATCAATATCAGTGGTCATAAGAGATAAGGATAACAAACAAAATACTGTTAAGACAAAGCCTGGTTTTGGGAGGCTTTGTATGGTGTGTGTCCCAAATGGCAACATATTTCCTAAATAGTGCACTACTTTTTACCAGGGCCCTGCTCAAAAGTAGTGCACTATATAGAGAATAGGGTGTATAGGTCGCTGGTCTAAAGTAGTGCACTATATAGGGATTATGTTGCCATTTGGATCGTAGACCCTGTGTTTTTGTGTGAAGGTACATGTTCACAATCACATCATGTCACTGCTGGTCTGAAGCTCATCCATTCAGCCTTGCAGTAATGGAGTTACATCAAGTAGGCCTACATGTAATGAGATCTGAACATCCAGCTGTGTTCTGCCTCCCTGTCCCTCCAGGCCCTTTATGGACCATATTAGGTGTGTACACTTGACATGCAGCCTAATATATATATTTTTTAATGCACAGCAGAAATCATCATGACTCTTCCAGTTGATTATTATGAATCGTTTACAATTTGCCTATTACTGCTCAGTTCCATTTAACCCCAAACATCTCTATAAAACTGGAACTCAAAGTAGATTTTTTTTTTACAGTCTACTGCAAACATGACAAACTAGCTACAATAAAATGTGTCACGTGGTAACCCCATACTTCTCTAATGAAACATGAACTCAAAGTTTGAAAACGTAGTTAATGTACAGCTAATGCAAGCATGGGAAACTAAATTCCATCACACAATTTAGGCTACCACAGACTCCATCACATAGTACACCATGGACATGGACAACAGAGGGTCCCTCTGTACCACAGAGTCGCTGCAATGCAAACATAACAAACACTGTGCTCCCGCTTTCCCTCTCTCCCTTCTTTTTCATCCCTCCCTTCATGGGCATACACACATTAATCCCCTGGGACTGAACAACTTCTGGTGATTTAGTCAGGCGGACAAAGGAGGAGCCTGGGGAATGGGGTGCGTGTCAGTGTGTGTTTGTGTTTCACTGTGTGCGTGGTCGTGCATGTGTGTGTTGGGGGGGGTGCAGTGTTTGTGTGTGTGTGTGTGTGTGTGTGTGTGTGTGTGTGTGTGTGTGTGTGTGTGTGTGTGTGTGTGTGTGTGTGTGTGGACAGAAAGGGAATGAGAGTGGAGAGAGGGGACATCAAGGTTCCAAATTGAAAGAGAGAGAGCGCGAGAGAGGGAGAGAGATTTAGAGAAAAAGAGCGGCAGGTGAGCGTTGGGTCAGTAACCAAAAAGTTGCTGGTTCAAATCCATGAACCGACTTGGTGAAAAATCTGTTGATATGCCCTTGAGCAAGGCACTTAACCCTGGACCAGAGCGACTATAAATGTGCGGAGAAAGAAGCAATGGGGCTGGCTAGTTTGAAGGGGTGGGAAAAATGTTGTGTGAAAGAGAACAAGAGAGAAATGAAGAGGGGGGCACAGACAAAAAGGGGGTTGTGGGGGATTCTCCCTGATTAAATATGCCAGTGTTTGTGTGAATGAAAGCAGTGACTATAGCTACATTTCTGCTTGAACAAAAACAACTACTGTTTGCACAGGGATGAATAGGACAGAGAACATGAGAAAAAGAGAGGAATGAGAGTGGATTGGGTATAGAGGAAAATGACTGGAGCTATTTGATTCCATTAGCATAGTAATATTTCCATAGGCTGAGTGGCTGATTGTGTTCGAATACCCATACTAGTGTACTAAATATTATACAACACATTTTTTTTAAATAATATGTGAAATTTGTAGAAATAGTACTCGGAAGGCGCCATCCAATGCCCGCCAGTCATTCATTTTGGTACAGCACATCAATTTATCTCATTATCAGATGTTGTCAAACATGTCGGAAAAGATGAGTGAATTCTACTAGATCAAACGCCGAAATGCAGTTTAGGTGTGTAGTGTGCTAGTATTGGTATTCAGACATGGCCACTGACTGTGACTAGGAGCATAAGGAGCCGAAGCTCGGTGGGTTTTGCCCTGTGGCGTATTGCTCCGTCCAGGGCACAGCAGTTTGGTCATAGAAATAAAAGCACTGCACAAATCGCCGCCAATACACTCATTATGACGTCATTGACTTAAATAGTGATCTATTTGTGTTTGGTGTGCCGCTGCCACGCTGCCCTATTGACCCACACTACTGGTGGGTTCAAACCCTTCAGTGGGGCGGGGAGACTTGGCATGTCCGTGACCCAGGACAACACCCTGTTGTTCTCTGCAAACATCAAAGCAGTGACCCGCTCTACAATATCAGTAGAATACGACCTTTACTCACACAGGAAGTGGTGCCGGTCCTAATCCAGGCACTTGTCATCTTCTGTCTGGACTACTGTTGGCTGGGGTCCCCGTTGCTGCCATCAAACCCCTGAAATTTAGCCAGAATAGCTCAGTCCATCTGGTGTTCAAGTTATCCCATGTCACCCTGTCTAAGCTCGCATCATCTTCAAGGTGCTTGCCTACGGAGCTGCAAGGGGAAATGCCTTTCCATACCTTCAGGCTATGCTCAAACCCTACATCTCAACCCAAGCACTCCGTTCTGCCACCTCTGGTCTCTTGGCATCCCACCCCTGTGGTAGGGAAGCGTGTGTATGAACGTGTGTGTCTTTTTACCTTTATTTTACTATGCAAGGAAGTTAAGAACAAATTCTTATTTTCAATGACGGCCTAGGAACAGGGGCAGAACGACAGATTTGTACCATGTCAGCTCGGGATTTGAACTTGCAACCTTTCGGTTACTAGTCCAACGCTCTAACCACTAGGCTACCCTGCCTCCCTGTCTGTGTGCTGGAAAGAAAGAAAAGTTTGAATACAAGAGTTGTTGCTACACTGTCCTCTGCCTGGCAACACATCTAAATAAGGCCATTCAAAGGATTGTAGACATCTGAGCCTGATGAAGACCTTTGCACAATAAAAACATTGCACAATAAAACTGTGGGAGCATATGTACAGTGGCAGGTATCTATCATTCAGACATCAGTAGCAGGTATCTATCATTCAATCATCAGTAGCAGATATCTATCATTCAGACATCAGTGGCAGGTATCTATCATTCAGACATCAGTGGCAGGTATCTATCATTCAATCATCAGTAGCAGGTATCTATCATTCAGACATCAGTGGCAGGTATCTATCATTCAATCATCAGTAGCAGGTATCTATCATTCAGACATCAGTGGCAGGTATCTATCATTCAATCATCAGTAGCAGGTATCTATCATTCAGACATCAGTGGCAGGTATCTATCATTCAGACATCAGTGGCAGGTATCTATCATTCAATCATCAGTAGCAGGTATCTATCATTCAGACATCAGTGGCAGGTATCTATCATTCAATCATCAGTAGCAGATATCTATCATTCAGACATCAGTGGCAGGTATCTATCATTCAGACATCAGTGGCAGGTATCTATCATTCAGACATCTGAGTTTACATTTCAAATCTCAGAAGGATGAATAGTGATACAGTACTTTGATGACGAGATGAAAGCATGTGTCCTATTGGTCAAAGTATCAAGTACCAGCCATTTTGTATTCAATCAAAGGCTACTGGAAAATCCTAAAGGCATACCCGTAACTGGAGCTGTCCTGGGGTCAATGCATGATTCATGTAAAAGCTTAATTTATTTCTCTGGTTGGACGTATGTGATGAGGGATGGATACCGAGATGAACAGTGATGCTGGGTAAATAGCCTATATAAAGCAACACCTGGGACAGTCTGACTAATTTACAGTTGAAGTCGGATGTTTACATACACCTTAGCCAAATACATTTAAACTCAGTTTTTCACAATTCCTGACATTTAATCCTATTAAATATTCCCTGTTTTAGGTCAGTTAGGATCACCACTTTATTTTAAGAATGTGAAATGTCAGAATAATAGTAGAGAGAGTGATTTATTTCAACTTTTATTTCTTTCATCACATTTCCAGTGGGTCAAAAGTTAGTATTTAGTAGCATTGCCTTTAAATTGTTTAACTTCGGTCAAACGTTTTAGGTAGCCTTCCACAAGCTTCCCACAATAAGTTGGGTGAATTTTGGCCCATTCCTCCTGACAGAGCTGGCGTAACTGAGTCAGGTTTGTAGGCCTCCTTGCTTGCACACGCTTTTTCAGTACTGCCCACAAATGTTCTATGGAATTGAGGTCAGGGCTTTGTGATGGTCACTCAAATACCTTGACATTGTACCCTTAAGTCATTTTGTCACAACTTTGGTTAGGTAAGTATGCTTATGGTCATTGTCCATTTGGAAGACCCATTTGTGACCAAGCTTTAACTTCCTGACTGATGTCTTGAGATGTTGCTTCAATATATCCACATAATTTCCCCTCCTCATGATGCAATGTATTTTGTGAAGTGCACCAGTCCCTCCTGCAGCAAAGCACCCCCACAAAATGATGATACCACCCCTGTGCTTCAAGGTTGAGATGGTGTTCTTTGACTTGCAAGCGTCCCTCTTTTTCCTCCAAACATAAAGATGGTCATTATGGCCAAACAGTTCTATTTTTATTTCATCAAACCAGAGGACATTTCTCCAAAAAGTATGATATTTGTCCCCATGTGCAGTTGCAAACCGTAGTCTGTCTTTTTTATGGCGGTTTTGGAGCAGTGGCTTCTACCTTCTACCTTCTACCTTGCTCATTTTACTGTGGATATAGATACTTTTGTACCTGTTTCCTCCAGCATCTTCACAAGGTCCTTTGCTGTTGTTCTGGGATTGATTTGCTCTTTTCGCACCGAAGTACGTTAATCTCTAGGAGACAGAATGCGTCTCCTTCCTGAGCGGTATGACGGCTGTGTGGTCCCATGGTGTTTACCTGCGTACTATTGTTTGTACAGATTAACGTGGTACCTTCAGGCGTTTGGAAATTGTACCCAAGGAAGAACCTGACTGAGGTCTACAAATAAAATGTATGAGGTCTTGGCTGATTTCTTTTGATTTTACCATGATGTCAAGCAAAGAGGCACTGAGTTTGAAGGTAGGCCTTGAAATACATCCACAGGTACACCTCCAATTGACTCAAATTATGTCAATTAGCCTTTCAGAAGCTTCTAAAGCCATGACATCATTTTCTAGAATTTTCCAAGCTGTTTAAAGGCACAGTCAACTTAGTGTATGTAAGCTTCTGACCCACTGTAATTGTGATACAGTGAATTATAAGTGAAATAATCTGTATGTAAACAATTGTTGGAACAATTACTTGTCATGCACAAAGTAGATGTCCTAACCGACTTGCCAAAACTATAGTTTGTTAACAAGAAATTTGTGGAGTGGTTTAAAAACAAGTTTTAATGACTCCAACCTAAGTGTATGTAAACTTCCGACTTAAACTGTATATCAACGCCCAAAACACACAGCTTCAGCTAACAGGTCTAGACTTGAGCAACATACCAGGAAGAGGAATAGTTTGTATTTGGATAGAAGCTGAATGAAAATGTGCACTTGTACACAGACATCAGACCGTCCAACAACAACAACACAGTTTACAATAAGAATCTATTTTGAGGAGAGATGTTCAAAGACATAAAATGCCTTATCTAACTTTGAAAAGAGAAGTTAAACTTCCTTCCTCTCCTCTAATCATAATTACCATCACAGTATCCGACTCTTTGATAGTGTTTCTCCTGTCCTGTATTTAGACTGGGACTTGGAACTTCCATACAACACTCAAACACACAGTGGTTGTTCTCTTCCCATTGGAGGAACCCAAGACTTAAGAACACAACAACTACTATTGTCCAATCCAGGTCAAGCATGTGACACTGAGGGCAGTGTAGGTAGCAAGCACACAGAGGACCTTTAGATCCCTCAGAGAGGAGGGGGACTGAGATCCCTCAGAGAGAGGGGGAGAAGAGAAAGAGAGAGGGGGAGGGGAGAGCGAGTGCAAGTTTGAGTGAGATCACTCAGAGAGACGAGAGTGAGAGGAAGAAGTATTATCTAACCGTCTATTATTCTGCTGTCCCACTCCCCTTCTCTTCTCCTCTCTCCTGTCCTCCCCTCTCTGCTCGCTTCTCTTCTCCTGTCGACTCTCCTCTTCTCCTCTCTCCTGTCCTCCCCTGTCCCCCTCTCCTCCCCTTCTCCAACCCCGTCCTCCCATCCCTTCCCCCCTCTTCTCCTCTTTACTCCTTTCTTCTGTCCCTTGTCCTCCCCTCCCCTCCCCTCACACTCAACAGTCTATCTAATCCAGGTGAGAGGGCCTTAATCAGCGGATGTCTCTGTGATGAGTCAGGATTACAACATGTTACTAAAGTGTCTTAGGTCTACTACTGAGATGGAGCTCCGATCCACAAGGTGGATGGAGCCCGGGCACATGGTGGATGGAGCTCTCGCACATGGTGGATGGAGCCCTCGTCCATGGTGGATGGAGCCCTCGTCCATGATAGATGGAGCCCTCGCACATGGTGGATGGAGCCCTCGCACATGGTGGATGGAGCCCTCGTCCATGGTGGATGGAGCCCTCGTCCATGATAGATGGAGCCCTGGTGGATGGAGCGCACATGGTGGATGGAGCCTCGCACATGGTGGATGGAGCCCTCGTCCATGGTGGATGGAGCCCTCGCACATGGTGGATGGAGCCCTCGCACATGGTGGATGGAGCCCTGGCCCATGGTGGATGGAGCCCTCGCACATGGTGGATGGAGCCCTGGCCCATGGTGGATGGAGCCCTCGCACATGGTGGATGGAGCCCTGGCCCATGGTGGATGGAGCCCTCGCACATGGTGGATGGAGCCCTCGTCCATGGTGGATGGAGCCCTCGTCCATGGTAGATGGAGCCCTCGCACATGGTGGATGGAGCCCTCGCCCATGGTGGATGGAGCCCTCGCACATGTTGGATGGAGCCCTCGCACATGGTGGATGGAGCCCTCGCACATGGTGGATGGAGCCCACGCACATGGTGGATGGAGCCCTGGCCCATGGTGGATGGAGCCCTCGCACATGGTGGATGGAGCCCTGGCCCATGGTGGATGGAGCCCTCGCACATGGTGGATGGAGCTCTGGCCCATGGTGGATGGAGCCCTGGCCCATGGTGGATGGAGCCCTCGCACATGGTGGATGGAGCCCTGGCCCATGGTGGATGGAGCCCTCGCACATGGTGGATGGAGCCCTGGCCCATGGTGGATGGAGCGCTCGCCCATGGTGGATGGAGCCCTCGCACATGGTGGATGGAGCTCTCGCACATGGTGGATGGAGCCCTCGCACATGGTGGATGGAGCCCTCGTCCATGGTAGATGGAGCCCTCACACATGGTGGATGGAGCCCTCGTCCATGGTGGATGGAGTCCTCGTCCATGGTAGATGGAGCCCTCGCACATGGTGGATGGAGCCCTCGCACATGGTGGATGGAGCCCTCGCACATGGTGGATGGAGCCCTCGCACATGGTGGATGGAGCCCTCGCACATGGTGGATGGTGCCCTGGCCCATGGTGGATGGAGCCCTCGCACATGGTGGATGGAGCTCTCGCACATGGTGGATGGAGCCCTCGTCCATGGTGGATGGAGCCCTCGTCCATGGTAGATGGAGCCCTCGCACATGGTGGATGGAGCCCTCGCACAGGGTGGATGGAGCCCTCGCACAGGGTGGATGGGGCCCTCGCACATGGTGGATGGAGCCCTGGCCCATGGTGGATGGAGCCCTGGCCCATGGTGGATGGAGCCCTCGCACATGGTGGATGGAGCCCTCGCACATGGTGGATGGAGCCCTCGCACATGGTGGATGGAGCCCTCGCCTCTCAGACCACGGCACATATTTTATTTCTATGCTACTGAGTGTCACCTCTGAACCAAACTGTTTCATAGTTTATATTAGAATAGTGATTTATTATAAGCTGTACTCTTTATGGTTTTCAGTGACTGGGATCAGGGGGTTAATTTATTAAGTCCTCAGCATTTTTGTCAAGAAGGAGTGGTCTGATAACGACTTGAGTACATCACTATTATAGGACATGGCTGAACCAAAAATGGCACCATATTACATTTACATTTACATTTAAGTCATTTAGCAGACGCTCTTATCCAGATATCCCCTATATGGTGCATTACTTTTAACCAGGGCCCTATTGGCTCTGTTCAATGTTGTGCACTATATAGGGAATAGGGTGCAATTTCAGACGCTACCATCTGCTATTACTCCCAGTGGGGGGATCCAATAAAACATTATACCAGTGCTTTGATGCTCTCTTTTAACAAACTTTTTTTAAACAAAAAAATAAGTATTTTGAATCATCACTATGTATATGTATATATATAAAACATTTAATAATAATAAAAGAGGATAAAAATTTGGCAATGGCAATTCTGATTTACAAATGGACAAGCCAGTGACAGCCAATGATAGTCATTTTTACAGGCTGTAGTATAGGGCCATATGTGGTTGTCGTCAGAAGACACATCATGTTGATGGATTCTAATTTGACCTTAGCATAAAAGCAAAACGCAATTAATGATGGTGTTTGTAGCCTATAGCCTGATATTGTTTACAATAAACACAACACGGCCAAGCGCAGGTCCTTCCTCAAAAGGCTCCTCTTGCTGGCTGACTGCTGCAGACTGTAGAAGCCGTGGCAGGATAAATGTTTGTCACCTAGCGCGCGAGGGTTTGCTATAATTTATGATTGACACGTCAGATTGAAATCCCACAAAAATCATAAATGGATACGCCAGGTTATAATAAGACAATATATTTGTTGTTTCAGCAGGGGAAGCTAAACTGACGTAACAAGCAATTGGAAAATAATACATTTGATGGCATTTTCCATGGAGCAGGCGCACGGGCGCGAATACTAGGCTATCCAGCATTACAGAAATCTGACATAACGCAAACAATGTAACCTATGAAAAAAATATATAAATTTTGAAGCCTGCCCTGTGCTGGGGATTAAATAAGAAAATGTGAGGCACGATATCACCGAGTAGAAGCATTTAACTCCCCAATTAGACATCATGGTAGTTAGCGTACAATAACAGATTGCAACACCTAAGCTACCCTGGTGAACAGAAATAGGGATCCTATTCCAAGCTGTCCAGCACTGTTGGAAATTCGTTATAATTGAAACAATGTAGCAAGAAAACAAGAAAACTGCACTTACCTAAATGTATCATCAGGTGACGTCCGTTCTGATTTTTTTAGGCAAACTGGTAACCCAGACAGCTAGCAAGCTAGCTAAACAAGCCCTATAATTTATATTCCGTTATGTAGCTACACAAATTATTTCAAACGTTGCTCAAGCGACCTTTAAATTTCACTTCATTGCCTATAATGATTTTAACAGCAATATTCCATCAGATTATGCAATATACGATTTATTTTCAAATATACGACTCATTTTTAAAATTTGAGCTTCACCATTAGTGCGTGTCGGTAAATCCAAGTTTGAAAATCCCAACTAGAGTCGAGTCTTTCTAAATCTACACGAGAGCAGGCAGGTCTAACGGTATGTGCCACACAGATATGCGACATAAATGTATATACACTTATACATGCAGATACCTTCAGACGTTACTTATGTACATAATTTACAAGATAGGAGTCACACGGCCATCTGTGTACAAGGTGTAACTGCACGCGCTTGCTGACTTCTCCATTCCTCTCGACAACCCGCGAGGAGGCTCTGATGTGCGCACGCGAGCGCTGCTGAAATGGGCCACAAGAGGGCGGCATTCAACTCGCCTGCTTTCTGTTGTGGCCTCTCCCATTTGAATGACATATTGCATTACACAGTAGTAAGCCCCATTACATTGTTGTCTTGCAAATACGTATGACCTGCTCTACATGGCATTTGAGTTCTTCTTCTTACATTTAGATTGGGCATGCTAGAAATGTCTGTAATTGCACGTAACAAAAATCTATGACTTGTCATTTGTGAAATTGATGTTTAGGCGTCATTTCCCCATTTCTTATGCATCGGCTCAAATTCAAGGCCAGGGTTTAGCATATAATTTGCATAATGCCCAAAAAGCATGCAGATGGAATAATGGTCACATTCCACAAAACATGACAAAGAAAGAGATCTCAGTGAAAAGGGGCCATTTTCTTCCCATTCCGCAGACCCCTGGTTAAGGCACTCACACAAGTACAGAATGAACTGAATAACCCCGTCTTTTGGCGCCCCCTAATGGGTTTAAACAGATGACTGCTGTCTGTCCACGGTGCATGACACTGCTTCCTATTCTTCATGGAGCATGCAGATGGGGGCATTATGCATGACTTCCCACAGATCTGGGGCTGCATGTAACAAGACGGAGGAGACGTGCTGATCTAGGATCAGCTTCGATTTTAAGATAATGGACAGGAGGGAACCAAGGGCTGCACTGTATGTCTCAAGAGCATCAGTTGACATCAGCTTTTTCAATCGTTCACATTGTCATTACATCAACCCGTAAAGAAGATTGCAGTAATCAGATGACCAAATACATACTTAACATGCAGTCATACTCCACAAAGGATAGCCTATAAAATTCACTCAAAACAGTATTTGGTCCTAGATGGTTTGCGCTCTTGCGAACTCCATTGCTCATTGTCAAGCCATGACAAACATTGACATAAGAATTGGCATGATAGAACATACAGACTGGCCCTCAGGCTGAACCACACCGCACACAGAGACTTATATATTTAAAAATAAATAGTGTAAGTCACAAAAATGAATAGTAGAATTCTATAGTTCACTTGGTCTCAAAGCACTTATTCCTGGACCAAACATTCTGCAGTTTGTTTTGAGTGTATTGAAAATGTAACAAGTGGTGTATATTTAATCAAATTCAGAGAACAAAATACGCAAGATACCTATCAAATTGAAAAATAATAATAAAGTAATACAATATCTAAATAAACAACAGTGAGGACAAGGCCTGAGATACACAGGTAAAAGCATGAATAGTGTTGTTATCCAACAGTACAATCATGTTTTACATTTAGGCACTGAAGTCCACTCTAGTGTGAAATCAATCCATGAATATAGCCTATGAGGTGTAAAAATAAGTATCTATAAGATTCTAGACTAGTTCTATTCCAAGTTAAATACACAAGATTGGAAAATTTTGATAGAACGTATTTGAGTAAACTGCTGTGCAGCAATCAGTGTTCTCTTTCAGAAAAAATGTTGGTTGGTCCTTTGCATGGGGTGATGTAAGTTTCCTTTACCAATCAGTCTTTAAGATAGATGACACAGAAACCTTGGTATAAAACTCTTTAGTAATAAAATGCAATTGCAGACAGTTTTGCATACAGAATACCTCAGTAGTCTATAGTAAAAATCTGTGTGGGGAAACAGGAGACCACACTCTTTATACAACCTATCGTCAATCATATCTTAACATTGTTATACAGAGTATCTAAGATGAGAAAAGCATGTCTAGACAGTGGTTTCTCACTCTACTATCTCGGCCTTGAGGCTGTGTGACTGTCAGCAGGTGCAGACAATTCTCAGCCTGAGAACTAAAGCAGTACTTCTCCGTTTACCCAGTACTTTTCCATCATTGCACATTGCAAGCATACAAAGGTCATCACATATATACAGTTATCATGGCATTGGTGTAACCCCACATCCAACCCCCAGGGTAACACTCACATAAAAGGTGGAGGTTATTAGCACTTTAACCTGGTCCCAGATCTGTTTGTGCTTCCGTTACACCTTGTCAAGCCAAATGTTTGACATGACTACAAGTTGGCATGATGGAACAAACAGACTGGCACTCAGGCTAGCACAACTAGACTGAAATCTACAATTTAATATATTAAACTATGCATACAAAATATATATTAATGCATTTTAATTTATCATAACATACAATATCCTTCCTAGAACAGCCAGCAATAATATGTTGCTAGTGAATCCTAATTGTATTCTGTTCGCGATTTCCGTTCATATAGGCAGCATTATCTGCCCTCTTCCTGTGCATTTGCAGGGTTTTACAGGCATTACTTCTTTAATATATTCTTTTTTTTCTATCCAGCATCATTTTTTCCCTTATTTGTGCATCAAACATTTGGTCTCTGAAATATCCATGTCCTCCTACGTGGTCATTCCCAGGAACATTAAGCCTCAAACACTTAAATCAATTCCTAGTTCGAATGTCAAGTCCAAACAGTTGCTTCAACAAGTTAGCATATCAACCATCAGGCCAGCTTGCTACCAGCATTGTGACAGAGTCAGTCCACTCAAGAGAAGATGTCCTTTGCAGCACGTGTTACTTCACAAAAATAACAAAAAGTGAAGGAAAAAAAAAAGTATTGTAAGAGTCTTTACCTCCCTGTAGTTACATGATATTGTAACAGAGCATCATTTACCCAACTGTAGTCGTGCAATACCAATACCATACTCAAGTCTCATTAGGGACTGGTCATAGGGCCATCTTAAGCCCATTATGTGGGCTTGTCTAACTGATCGTTTGGCTAATAATGGGTGCCGAGAGACACAAAAAAGGGCCGGTGTGATAGAAACGCAGAGGGAAATGTATGGTCCCAGTCCGTCCACAAGTTTCATTAAAGAGAAGTAATGTGAGGAAGCCTGTAAATCGAGGTGAGTCAAAATGTCAGAGTCAATATGCTTCTGCTGCTCCAGTTTCTCCAGATACATCTGTGCTGCTAATCCTTAGAACCAGAGGCCTTCGTTCTCAAAAGGTGCTAGTCCTTAGAACCAGAGGCCTTCGTTCTCAAAAGGTGCTAGTCCTTAGAACCAGAGCCCTTCGTTCGCAAAAGGTGCTAGTCCTTAGAACCAGAGGCCTTCGTTCTCAAAAGGTGCTAGTCCTTAGAACCAGAGGCCTTCGTTCTCAAAAGGTGCTAGTCCTTAGAAACAGGTTGCGTTCCAACTCTCCAACCCTTCTCCCAAAGTGTGCACTTGTCTTGCACACTCCCAGTATTTAAAAGTATTGGATCCATGTAGGGCATAAGCATCATCTGAGAAGAGTGGAGGAAGGGAGGGATACAAGCAGAGTGTGTTTAGCCCTCTGAAGGGGAACGGAGGGGGACACAGCCGTCCATTTCCAGAGACTCAGGCCAGCCTTCGTACTTGTTACTGTTCTTATTGTTCTTCATACGCTGGGGGGGTGAGAGAGAGACACACAGGCAGAGAGAGAGGGTATGAACATTAGGCTTTACAGATCAAACACACTGACAGAGCCATAGATATAACACAGTGTAGCTATAATATGGACAGAGTTACGAGCAGAGCTATGAGGAGGACAGTGAGTGTACAGATACGTCACCACACGTAGATCACAGAGGTCACGTATCCTTATCTCATGCACACGTAGATCACAGAGGTCACGTATCCTTATCTCATGCACACGTAGATCACAGAGGTCACGTATCCTTATCTCATGCACACGTAGATCACAGAGGTCACGTATCCTTATCTCATGCACACGTAGATCACAGAGGTCACGTATCCTTATCTCATGCACACGTAGATCACAGAGGTCACGTATCCTTATCTCATGCACACGTAGATGACAGAGGTCACGTATCCTTATCTCATGCACACGTAGATGACAGAGGTCACGTATCCTTATCTCATGCACACGTAGATCACAGAGGTCACGTATCCTTATCTCATGCACACGTAGATCACAGAGGTCACGTATCCTTATCTCATGCACACGTAGATGTACAAGCACATCCAATTATAAACGACGCAACTACGCTGGATAGCCATTTTGCTTGGCGCTCTTGCGTTGTTCGTACGGTATAAATTATATATAGTTTAGGCTTTAAGTAAAGGTAGTCTACCTGTTCGAATGGACTCTTGTTCTCGATGCCCTTGGCTCCTAAAAACACCCAGCTGTCTCTGAAGGTGAGCTCCCTCACTGCTGTGCTACCCAGCTCCTCAAACAGACGACGAGCCTCGTCATTTAATCTGCCGCGGGTGTTAGGAGAGGGAGACAGACAGTCGCAGTAAAGTAGGCTAGCTAGAGTTTGGGAAGCCCTGCCATACAGTACAACATACCAATTTTGTATATTTTAACACCAAACATAATTTTCACTTAGTAATGTTTACAATTGTAAGAATAGATTGGTAGATTTACAAGTCGTCCATATGTTCAATTTGGTTTTGTTATGCATTTTACAAGATTGTGGTGACTGTAAAACAACCCCTTTAGTGCTGTGTGTGTGAGTTATGTGCCATGAAGCGTAATATTATAACCACACAGCGATGAAAGCATTGCACAGGACTGGGGCTCACTTAGTAATGTCCATGCTAGACTCTTACTTTGTGGCAGGATCGTCAAAGGAAGCTACAAACACAAGTGTTCCCTCATGTAAAGGTAGGAGATACTTCAACAGGTCAGTAACATCTGAGAATGGAAGACAGATGGGTAGGATGAAGCCTATTAAAGTACCTGTATTTAACTGAACAATATGTAGAGGGGCGTTAAACCACTTTTAACCTTTTGTACAGTGAAAATATTGAAGATAATGATGTATAAAATAAACTAATGTAAATATTACAAACATGCACCAAATGACACCAGGACATTAGTATAAAGGTGTTTAATCCTCTTACCTCCTGCCCACATATCAAATGATTTTGTGTCCAAGAGCTCTCCAGATACCCCTGATGAGCAGAAACATTCATTCATTTAAAGTTAGCAATCTGTGCAACAGTCAAGTCAAAATCACAACTGCACAAATTAACTTGAAATATAACTTTGAACAATTTGTCAGAGATTATTCTAATTACCATTTACTAAAGCAATGTTTAGTCCTCTACCAACATTGTTGTTGACACTGCTGACAAGGCTGAGGGAGAGAAAGGGAAAGGTTGGAGGAACCGTAAGTACCAACACTTTACCTGGGTTGGTTAACGTACTAACTAGGAACACAAGCATTTGGCTACACCCGCAATAACATCTGCTAAATATGTGTATGTGAACAATAAAATGTGATCATTTACTGGTTAAATTTAAGATGATCATAAACCCATTGTAGGCAGTAGATGAAAGATGAGATTGGAGCTACTAAACTTTCAGGAAACTAACCCCTGAAGAGTTCATCTATACATTGTTACACTCCGACAATGAAGGAGCAACCATAGACAGACAGAAAGATGCTACAGACAAAACCACTCCTTCTGTCAGTTTTGGCAAGATGTCCCAAACATATCTGGAATCAGGCTAATGAAGGAAAGCAAAATAAGACAAATACTTGCATTCAGCTCTTCAGACAAACTTCAGGGTTAAGATGATATGATGGCAGAAAGAGTTCATGAGAAATAAAAGGAAACGGAGACAAGCTGGAGAGAGTGAGATGGTTGGTGGTGACATTGATACATTGGTGTAAGAAGTGTGATGGCCCCGATGATGTACAATAATTCTCACATCTTATCCTCCAGGCAGATTTTGGGCCCAATGACGTTGGCGGCTCCAGAGACAATGCGGAAAGCCAGATGTTTCTGAGGACAGGGAGCCGACAGACCACACTTGTACCTGTGGTGTTTGGGCTCTGGAAGAGGAGAGGACACACAAATTAGCACATTAGAATGAAAGCGTACCCAAGCTGGGAATATGGTGCTCAACTGAGGGACACAGATTAGCACTGTCCCACTGACATTGAAATGTTTAGGTTCCAAAAGGATTACTTTTTGTGATTGCCACTGTAAATAATGGTATTAACTTCTCACATACCAGCTGTTGGCTCCTCGTTTGTCCCTGTAAAAAATATAGATATGAGTTAATGTTGATCTATCCTGTTTTCTCCTATCACAGCCATTCAAACAAACTGTTTTAGTCTCCATTGGCCGCTGTGAAATCCCTGAGCAGTTTCCTTCCTCTCCGGCAACTGAATTAGGAAGAAGGCCTGTAACTCTGTAGTGAGAGGGTGTACTGATACCCAATCCAAGAGGGTAATTCATAACCTCACCACTCTATTCAACGTCTGCTTTTTAAAAATTATAAATAAATCTACCAGTAGGTGCCCTTCTTTGAGAGGCATTGGATAACCTCCCTCGTCTTTGTGGTTGAATCGATTTGAACTTCACAGATAATTGTGTGTGTGGGATACAGAGATAAGATAATAATTCTAAAATTCATGCAACTTATTGAGCACATGTTTACTCCTGAACGTATTTAGCTTTGCCATAACAAAGGGGTTCAATACTTGACTCAAAACATCTGTTTTCTATTTGTAATTCATTTATACAAATGTCAAATGACAACTCCACTTTGATATTATGGGGTATTGTGTGTAGACCAGTGACAAAAATAATCTACATTTACTCAATTTTAAACTCAGGCTGTAATAACAAAATGTGTAAAAAGTCAAGGGGTGTGAATACTGACGGCACTCAGTGTGTTGATAACATCGTATTCCAAATCAGATCAAATGTTAGTCACATGTGCCGAATACAACAGGACCTTACAGTGAAATGCTTACTTACAAGCCCTTAACCACTGCATTGTGATGTCCCTGCAATTCTCAGCCCTAGTCTATTATAAACTGTCAGAAGTAGGTATTGGTCTGAAGCCGAAAAAGGGAAATTCACGAGCGCCACAATGCCTACTCCACCAAGTTTTTTTTAGCACACAGCTACTGTAGTAGGTCAAAGCTATTTTTAGTCTATTGTACTTCAAACAATGTCTATGCAGGATGCTTAGGATTCAAACCTTCTCAAACAGCCTAATTCATACTCTTCAGTGTCCTGCTATTAAAATAGTGTACACACACACACACACAATTATCTTTCAAAACATTAGAAACTTATTCCTAATATCGAGTTGCACTCCCTTTTGTCCTCAGAACAGGCTCAATTTGTTGTGGCATGAACTCTACAAGGTGTTGAAAGCAGTCCAGATGCTGGCACATGTTGACTCCAATGCTTCCCACAGTTGTGCCAAGTTTTCTGGTAGTGCATCTCTACACCGAATATCTCGTTCCATCTCATCCCACAGACGCTCAATTGGATTGATGTTCGTGGAACCATTCCTGGACAATCCTAGCCTTGTGGCAAGGGGAATTATCCTGCTGAAAAATCCATTAGCAGATGGATATACTGCTGCCATGAAGGGATGCACCTGATTGGCAAAGAATTCAAAAAATACCCCAAACGATCATCACCAGTCTACAACGTTGACACTTGGCATTTATTTTACCTTTATTTAACTCAGCAGGTCAGTTAAGAACAAATTCTTATTTTCAATGACGGCCTAGGAACAGTGGGTTAACTGCCTGTTCAAGGGCAGAACGACAGATTTGTACCTTGTCAGCTCGGGATTTGAACTTGCAACCTTCCGGTTACTAGTCCAACGCTCTAACCACTAGGCAACCCTGCCGCCCCATGATGAATGCATGTACTGATGTGGTTCTCTCCATACCCTAGTGCTCTCAGGCATGAAACAAGAACTGAGATTCATCAGATAAGGCAAAGGTAAGGCAAGCAATAATGTAGGCTTTGTTTAACCTTGGGGTTTCCAACCTTGGTGCACCCATCCCCCCGGCTATTGTGTTTAAAACTTGGTATGGCGACTTCAGGTTCTCAGGTATACATTGAATTACTCATTTTAGATGAACAATACCCATTGCATGTATTATACATTAGCTACGTGACAGTTTCTCATTGTTTGGTATTGACCATGAATTTTATTTAGCTAGCTGTACTTTGTGGAAGAATGTGGGATCGCTAGATTGTCAACTTGGGCTGACCTCAACCAACTGATTGGTTGTTTGGTTGATAGGCTGTCGGTCGACCAAGATTTTTTGTAAAGCAGACGCAAATATATTTATTTTTCTTATGGCACGAGAGACCTGTCTGATTTGCGCCTGTCTCGGTGGACTAATCCACTGAGGCCGCAGGGAGGCCATGGTCCAAGAAAAAGGTGAGTGTTGCATGGATGCACAACGCATGTCTCTTTCGCCTGAAATGACATACCAAAAACTAACTGCCTGTAGCAAGGATATGCATATTCTTGGTACCATTTGAAAGGAAACACTTGGAAGTTTGTGGAATTGTGAAAGGAATGTAGGAGAACGCATTAGATCTGGTAAAACAAAGAAAAAGCCAACTGTTTTTTGTACCATCATCTTTGAAATTCAAGAGAAAGGCCATAATGTATTATTCCAGCCCAGGTGCAATGTAGATTTTGGCCACTAGATGACAGCAGTGTCTGTGCAACGTTTTAGACTGATCCAATGAACCATTGCATTTTTGTTCAAAATGTACCAAGACTGCCCAAATGTGCCTAATTTGATTATTAATAGCTTTATGTTAAACTGTGCACTCTCAAACAATAGCATTGTATTATTTCACTGTCCTGTGTGGCTCAGTCGGTAGAGCATGGCGCTTGCAACGCCAAGCATCGTGGGTTCGATTCCCGCTGGGACCACCCATATGTAAAAGTAGTGGCCCCAGCCGACTTGTAAGTCGCTTTGGACAAAAGCGTCTGCTAAATGGGATATATTATTATTATTTAATAGCAACTGCCAATATCAGATATGTCTATGTCCTGCGAAATGGTCTTGTTAATTACAACCTTACGCTAATCGCATTAGCCTACTATAGCGCAACTGTCCTGCAGGGGACCCACCAATCCTGAATTAGTTTTAAGGTCCTTGTCCTGTTGCATTTACCACAGGTGGACACCAGTCAAGTTGTAGAAACACAACCAAGACATTCAATGGAAACAGGATAGACCTGAACTCAATTTAAGTCTTAAGTAAATAAGTTTTTTTTTTTTGTATACATTCAAACATTTCTAAAAAAATAAATAAATAACAATGTTTTTGCTTTGTCATTATGGGGTAGTGTGTAGATTGATGAGAAACAATATATAATGTTATCAATTTTAGAATAAGGCTGTAACATAAAACAATCTAGAAAAGGTAAAGGGGTCTGAATATTTCCCGAAGGCACTGTACTATTGTGGGGCTAGACGTCAGACAGTAAGGTTGTCGTCGTCTTACCACTGAAGAAGTGTTTGACCACCAAGTTGCTGTCCCCTCCAAGTATGGAGCTGGCTAACACCCAGGTGAGGCCCACCAATAGCAGCACAGCAACAGCTCGCAGAGGCCCTGGCACACAGACACATTCCATTAGAATAGGCTCTTTCTCAGCAACAATACATGACAATCATTAGATACAACTAAAAAGACAGCTGGATACACTCTCACAGACAAGACACACTCCTACCTGCCAATCTCATGATTTATTTTCTTCAGAAGCTAAGGCAGACAGACCGGCAAGTAGTGCTACAGAAAACAATGAGTATATAGTCATGTTAGAAACAACATGGGCTTTTCTGGTAATTTCGTGGAAGTTTCACTGAAGCAACAATGTTTGAAAACATTAAAATGATACTTTGAGCAAATTACAGGAATCTCTATCAATGATACAATTTGGCAAGCAAGCAAGAGTTATTTCGAGATGCATTCGACAAGACAAAGGCAAAAAGTGGAAAGGCGCCCACTGCAATGAGAGCAAAAAGGAAACACCCACTGTTATTTATTCCAAAGCAAACTCATCTAGATTTCCTTCGTGAAAATTCACCTTTCCTGGCAAGACAAACTTGGACACTAAAATATGATTTGGGAGACGAAGTTCAGCGTCTGTAGTGTTTGCACCGTTCCAGTTACGACAAGCACAGAACAATTATCTTAATTTCTTCAAGCGTGCGATCTTGCTGATTAGATTTGAGCGTTTCATTTTCTGTGACGTCAGCCTCGAGTCTGCGCGCATGCGAATTTCCACTGTTATGCCGCGTTCAAAAAAATACGAATTCAAATCACAAAGTCAGTGGTTTTCAGGTCGGAACGTCTGAGCTCCAGAAAGAGACAGGAGTAACCGAGTTAGATTTTTCCCCCCGAGTTCCTAGTCTTGAACACTCTGAAGTCGGAATTCTACGATTTCCGAGATCCCAGTTATTTTGAACGCGGCATTACTCCCATGTGTATACAGTAAATCATTGGTTACGCATTAAGGTGCCTCCACGCGTCATACATTTTGTTCATGTTATGATGGGGGGATATCACCACCCAATTAATTACATAAACTATACTACGGATGCAGAATAGATTACAAAATTATATGGTAAACTTATTTATGAACAGCTCGAGCTCTAATGTGGCAATATTATTTCATAGAATTGGGAATTAGAATACTAACAATTATTAGTAATTTAAATTTAAATAATACAATAATGTTATAATAGGACCTCTATCGATTCTTCTCTCTGAAGCGTGGGCACGAGCAGATGCGCGTTAACAGCATAAGTCGGATTCCGTCAAGATGGCCGCCTCCAGTGCAGTGATATCAATGTCTAAAATCATTAAACCCATTTGGGGTGGACGGTTGGCAACGACAGCAAAAGTAAGACAGAGTTTTATGATTCACAGTTATGATGGCAAATAAACTACATACAACATGATTGAGAGAAATTGTGTTTCTGGACTATAATACAAGGTCATTTCTGGTTAGCATTAGCAAGAAGCCCATCCCTCCCTTTGCTACGTTCTCATTTGACATGCATACGGTATACTGTATTGTTGCTTATCTCTAGAAAGACCCAAAGGGACTCACCGACCACGTGAACCACAAGTTGAGTTAACGCCCTGTCCTGTTCTTCTGTTTCCTGAGGTATTTGGAGCCACAGTGAGCAGTCGCAGAGAGAAGTCAACAGTAGTGAGTGCCCATCTTGGAACCTGCATCAGATAGGCTATCTGTGGTGGTTTGAGTAGGCCTACTGTAGCTAGATCTTGTGAATGTGCAGAGATTACAGTTACATGGAAACCAACCCGATGTGGAATTGCGTTGAATTCTACTTCAGGCAGAAATTAGCGTTAAATAAAAGCCAGACTGTTAAATATAATTAAATGTTAACTGATTTTAGGGTGGTCCTTTTGCAGGTAGGAATGTTAGACAATATTGTAATGAAACAGCAGGGAGCAGGTCTCGAACCCTCGACCTTCCAGCCCGAGGTCCGGCGCGCTATGGCTCGATTTCCGCGCTTATAAACCCAGGGTTCTCACAGGAAAGTATAATTAAATCAACGTTTCAAAGCTCTGGTTGTGTGTTCAGATTTCTATCACCTCATGCATGTGCACAATATGAAAATACATGCACACCACTGATGCGTACTTGTGGAGCTCCTGTAAGTGTTTACATGTTTCTGCACATGCTTCAGGTAATAGAAATGTGAACACACTACCAGCACTTTGATAAGGTGATTTAATTATACTTTCCTGTGGATATATTGTCTCACATTCCTACCGCCAAAAGGACCAACTACACAGACAACTGTTAAAATATAATTTGATTCAATATTCTGGCTCATAGAGCTTGTGTGAGGAAATTTTCCAAGCCAATGTATTGCATTAATCTAACTATGAACCAGACCAATCACAGTCTGATTGTCAGGCAGAGGTCACAGTAGCTAGCTGTCTTGCAGAGTGTGCAGAGATCAGGGTAGCTAGGCCTCTTACTTAAACAATAAGGCAGTTGTTATGCGCAACGCTAAGTGTCTGGACACAGCCCTTAGCCGTAGTATATTGAGCATATACCACAAACCCCCCGAGGTGTCCTTAATGCTAATATAAACTGGTTGGCAATGTAATTATAGCATTAAAAATAAATGTTTTGTCATACCCGTGGTATACCACGACTGTTAGCCAATCAGCATTCAGGGCTCGAACCAACCAGTTTATAATGTGCATTTTAGGCACATGGTGAGTTGCCTAGTACACTTGACTGTCAGAAATCACAAGGCTTGATTGCTGTCAAGTATGTCTATTTGAGGCATGGTACTGGTGATGTAGCTAACCTACCCAGGTATTGCTTGCTGTCAAGTATGTCTATGTCTATGAGCAGCACAAGATTCACACTGCCACTCTGTCAGATTTAAACATTTCAGATGGAGCTCTAGACACTTCTGCTTGGTATTTATTATTGTTTGATTGATTTGGTGTGACAAAATTGGCTGGCTAGCTAACTAACTCCGTTGTCACCTTTAGGCTGAGCATTTGTAACGTGATCCAAGACTCCCCTCTAGGGAGACGGGATCATTAATGAGCTAGCAATCTGAGGTGTAGGGCAACTGTTTGTTTTCTGGTGCTTTGCTAATCTCTCACTGTATTGTTCTGCTTTTCCGGCCGTTTCTACAACTAATAGGGACAAATCATTGTAAGTACCGCGTTGCATTGCATCACCGTTCATCAAATTCCCACGTTACACAACACGCCTTATTCACACCATTGGCACACAACCATAGTTTGATTTGCTTTCGGTGCAGCCTGGTAACTCTGACAGAAAAGTGTGCAAGGATAACAAAAAAATGTGTGCATTTCAGCCCCCTCCTGCGAAGTATGGTGGCAGACACACTGTAACTCTGATACCTGGAGATGGTATTGGACCAGAACTGCTCAATCACGTAAAGGAGCTCTTCAGGTCAGTCAAATACGCTTTATAACAGTCTATAATGTGTTTATAAGCTGTTATTCGCACCTCATCAACATCTTATAAACACATAGCCACTAATATGTGCCTGGGAGCTCTTAAGGTCTGCTTATTGTATTATAACTGGTCATAGCATTCATGGCTTATAAACACTTATAACAGTTAATTCATTTAACAGTTTATTTAACGGATGCTTCAGGATTTTATCTACTTGCCCAGAGTCAGATGAAGTAATGGATACATTTCTTTTGTCTCTGCATCCAGTGTGAAGGAAGTTTGAGGTTGTTTCGCTTGACAATGCTAACTGGCTTTAGCGCAATGACTTGAAGTCTGTGGTATCTACTAGCAACTTCCTTCAAACTGCACGCAGAGAATTTTTATTTTTATCCATGAGTTCATCTGACTCTGGCGAACAAAACTGAACAAAACTATAAACGCAACATGCAACAATTTCAAAGATTTCACTGAGTTACAGTTCATCTAAAGAAATCAGTTAATTAAAATAAGTTTGAGGCCCTGATCTATGGATTTCACACGACTGGGAATACAGAGATGCATCTGTTGGTCAAAGATACCTTTAAAAAAAATGTAAGGGGCTTGGATCACAAAACCGTTCAATATTTGGTGCGAAGTTGCTTGATGTTGGCGGGAACTGAAACACGTTGTCGTATATGTAGATCCATAGCATCCCAAACATGCTCAGTGGGTGACAAGTCTGGTGAGTATGCAGGCCATGGAAGAACTGGGAATTGTGTACAGATCCTTGTGTCATGGGGCTGTGCTTTATCATGCTGAAACATGACGTGATAACCGCGGATGAATGGCACGTCAATTGGCCTCGATAAAATGCAATTGTGTTTGTTGTACGTAGCTTATGCCTGCCCATACCATAACCCCACCTCCAACATGGGGTACTCTGTTCACAACATTTACATCAGCAAACCGCTTGCCCACACGACACCAGACACGCTGTTTTCTATCTGCCTGGTACAGTTGACACCGGGGTTCAGCTGTGAAGAGCACACTTCTCCAGCATGCCAGTGGCTATCGAAGTTGAGCATTTTCCCACTGAAGTCGGCTACGACACAGACCTACAGTCAGGTCAACACCCTGGTGAGGACAATGAGCACACAGATGAGCTTCCCTGAGACGGTTTCTGACTGTTTGTGCAGAAATTTGGTTGTGCAAACCCACAGTTTCATCAGCTGTCCGGGTGGTTGGTCTCAGACAATCCCACAGGTGAAGAAGCCAGATATGGAGGTACTGTGTCACACGTGGTCTGCGGTTGTGAGGCAGGTTGGATATACTGCCAAATTCTCTAAAACAACGCTGATGGCTTATGGTAGAGAAATGAATGTTCAATTCTCTGTTAACCGTTCTGGTGGACATTCTTGCAGTCAGCATGACAATAGCACGCTCCCTCAACTTGAGACATCTGTGACATTGTGTTGTGTGACAAAACTGCACATTTTAGTGGCCTTTTATTGTCCCTAGCACAAGGTGCACCTGTGTAATGATCATGCTGTTTAATCAGTTTCTTGTTATGCCAGACCTGTAAATTGCATGGATTTTGGGGGCAAATGAGAAATGCTCACTAACAGGGATGTAAACAACTTTTGAGATAAATAACCTTGTTGTGCATATGGCAATCGTCTGGGATCTTTTATTTCAGCTCATGAAACATCTGACCAACACTTTACATGTTGCGTTTATATTTTTGTTCAGTAGATAAAGGGCTTCATTGCCCAAATCCTGAAGTATCCCTTTAAATGCGAATGGTAGTGAGTGGCTTCCTTGTTCCAAGTTCATAACAGGATATTCACAGCTTATAGACATCAATATGTCTCATGCCCATAGTTGTACAGTACAACCAATGAGTTGAGGTAGAATGACTGAGTTGTTGAGTTGTCCTTCCCATATTGTGTTAATGTGCTCTATAGGTTCAGCTGTGTACCTGTGGACTTTGAGGTCGTGAATGTCAGCTCAGCTACCGAGGATGACATCAACAACGCCATCACAGCCATCCGCCGTAACGGAGTGGCCCTCAAAGGTAGGAGAAACTGTAGAATCCATGGGAAGGCCTTGGAAGCTCTAACTCATTTGCAATGGGGCGGGGTAGCCTAGTGGTTAGAGCGTTGGACTAGTTACCGGAAGGTTGCAAGTTCAAATCCCCGAGCTGACAAGGTACAAATCTGTCATTCTGCCTCTGAACAGGCAGTTAACCCACTGTTCCTAGGCCATCATTGAAAATAAGAATTTGTTCTTAACTGACTTGCATAGTTAAATAAAGGTGAAAAAAAATGTTTGCCAGTCCACCCATTATGCACTTGAATGGGGAGGCACTTTCTATGGGAGAAGTACTGAAGAGATTTTGTACTCAAATTGTAGGCAGCTTCTAGTTATTTAATCCTATTGTCCATTAACTGCAGCTGTGTCACATTAACTGCAGTCACTGTGTCATATTGTGTGTGTCTGTATGCTATAGCATGGTTTCCCAAACTCGGTCCTGCCCACCCCCCTGGGTGCACATTTTGGTTTTTGTTCTAGCACTACACAGGGGATTTCAAATAAGCAAAGTTTGACGAATTGGTCATTTGAATCAGCTGTGTAGTGCTAGGGCAAAAATTAAATGTGCACCCAGGGGGGTGGGCAGGACTAGTTTGGGAAACACTGTTCTATAGAATACCTATAAAACAGTCAACATGCTTGTGTTTTTGTGTGTGTATTTGTAGGTAACATTGAGACCCTCCACACCCTGCCTGCTTCCCACAAGTCCAGAAACAATCTCCTCCGGTAAGTAAAGGTTTCTATCCAATCGTTTATTTAAAAAAGACAGAGGACCTCTTCCTTGAGTGCTCTGTTGCTGCTAACGGGGCACCGATCTCTATCCCAAATGGTCTTCTGTGGCTTTTCTGTAGTCTCCTCCATCTCTCTGTCCAGCCCTGTCAGCTTACACTGTCTCCTCCATCTCTCTGTCCAGCCCTGTCAGCTTACACTGTCTCCTCCATCTCTCTGTCTTGTCAGCTTACACTGTCTCCTTCATCTCTCTGTCCAGCCCTGTCAGCTTACACTGTCTCCTTCATCTCTGTCTCTCTGTCCCACAGCACCAGTCTGGACCTGTATGCCAACGTCATGCACTGTAAATCCCTCCCTGGAGTTCAGACTCGCCACAACAACATTGACATCATGATCATCAGGGAGAACACTGAGGGAGAGTACAGCAGTCTGGAGCATGAGGTTAGACGCACACAGGCACACGCACAGGCAGACACGCAATTTTACTTCCTCAACTCATCCCTTTGTGTTTTTCCATTTCCACTCTTTGCTGTAAATAACCTGCGTTAGCATCCCTCTCTCCTTCCCTTTGTGCTGTAGAGTGTATCAGGGGTGGTGGAGTGTCTCAAGATCATCACCCGGACTAACTCCCTGAGAATCGCTGAGTATGCCTTTAAATTGGCCCGGGAGAAAGGTCGCAAGAGGGTCACTGCAGTTCACAAGGCCAACATCATGTAAGTCAGTCAGTCAGGGACGGCAGGTCATTTAGTCAGGGACGGCAGGTCATTTAGTCAGGGGCGGCAGGTCATTTAGTCAGGGGCGGCAGGTCATTTAGTCAGGGGCGGCAGGTCATTTAGTCAGGGACGGCAGGTCATTTATTCAGGGACGGCAGGTCAGTCAGTCAGTGAGGTGTCTATGTATTCCACTAGATGTGTTTTTATAATGACTCACACTCTGAGTACTTTGGGGCTACGGTCCAATTCTCTATCCTTTTCCCCAAAGTGTGCATTCGTACACTCCGCCTCATAGATTTTTAAAGAACACATTTGTGTAACAAATATGGTGGAAACTGACCCCTCCCCCTAGCCCATGCGTACGCTATTCCAATGCTTTGAAAAGCTTGAGATGGAGTGAACAAGTTAAGTGCACACTTCCAGAAGAAGGGTACAGTCAGAATGCAACCAATGTACAGTACCAGTTTGGACACACCTACTTATCCAAGGGTTTTTCTTTATTTTTACTATTTTCTACATTGTAGAATAACAGTGAAGACCTCAACTATGAAATAACACATGGAATCATGTAGTAACCAAAAAGGTGTTAAACAAATCAAAATGTATTTGAGATTCTTCAAATAACCATTATTTGCCTTGATGACAGCTTTGCACACTCTTGGAATTATTTTACAACAGTCTTAAAGGAGTTCCCACATATGCTGAGCACTTTTCCTTTAGTCTGCGGTCCAACTTATCCTAAACCATCTCAATTGGGTTGAGGTGGGGTGATAGTGGAGGTCAGGTCATCTGATGCAACACTCCATCCCTCTCCTTCTTGGTCAAATAGCCCGTACAGAGGCTGGAGGTGTGTTTTGGGTCATTGTCAAAAACAAATGATAGTCCCACTAAGTGCAAACCAGATGGGATGCCGTTTCGCTGCAGAATGCTGTGGTAGCCATGCTGGTTAAGTGTGCCTTGAATTCTAAATAAATCACTGACAGTGTCACCGGCAAAGCACCCCCAGACCATCACATCTTCTCCTCCATGCTTCATGGTGGGAACCACACATGCGGAGATCATCCATTCACCTCTGCGTCTCACACAGACACGGCGGTTGGAACCAAAAAGCTCAAATTTGGATTTCTCAGACTAAAGGACAGATTTCCGCCGGTCTAATGTCCATTGCTCATGTTTCTTGGCCCAACCAAGTTTCTTATTATTATTTAGCAATGGTTTCTTTGCGCAATTCAACCATGAAGGGCTGATTCACGTAGTCTCCTCTGAACAGTTGATGTTGACGTGTCTGTTACTTGAACTTTGTGAACCATTTATTTGGGCTGCAATCTGAGGTCCTCATGAGAGCCAGTTTCATCATAGCGCTTGATGATTTTTGCGACTGCACTTGAAGAAACTTTCAAAGTTCTTGACATTTTCCGAATTGACTGACCTTCATGTTTAAAGTAATGAAGGACTGTTGTTTCTCTTTGTTTATTTGAGCTTTTCTTGCCATAATAATAGCGAAAATAAAGAAAATCCCTTGAATTAGTTGGTGTGTCCAAACTTTTGACAGGTACTGTATATATTTTTATTTGCCCATACCCCCCTTGAAGGACAAGTTTTTTTTTGTTACTTTAGTAGTTACATAGCAAAATATAGTTTTTTCATATACATTACATTTGGATAGATAGTACTCAGACCTATCTGGTATACATTACATATATTACAACCAAGGTGTTGTTGAACATCCTGTTTTGTCACCTTTACAGGAAGCTGGGAGATGGTCTGTTCCTGCAGTGCTGTCGAGAGGTGGCTGCTGGATACCCTGACATTACCTTCGACGCCATGATAGTCGACAACACCACCATGCAGGTATGAAAATCAATGCTCTCTTTATGATAGAGGCACACCAGTAAGGTTTAGCCTGGTCTCATATCAGTTTGCGCTGACTCGCCAACTCCTGCGGTCTTTGATATTGCCATGAGTTGGCACATGGCGAGACGGCAGAAACAGATCTGGGACCAGGCAAAGAAGGTTCCTATCCCTGCTTTTAAATATCTTTTAAATCTGTTTTGTCTGTGTTACTAATGCTTATTTGTGTTGTTAACCTATCCCTCTCTCATTTCCTAGCTAGTGTCTAAGCCCCAGCAGTTTGACGTTATGGTGATGCCCAACCTGTATGGTAATGTGGTTAGCAATGTGTGTGCTGGCCTGGTGGGAGGACCAGGGCTGGTGCCAGGGGCCAACTATGGCCGTGACTATGCCGTCTTCGAAACGGTCAGTCCAGTAGGCACCTGTAGTGTCCACAACTCTGATAATATAATATTATGCTTCCACAGTGGTTTATTGAGATGCCCCAACAACAGACAATGAATACTTATGTGAATGTAATATTTCATTTTTTATTTATAAATTAGCAAAAATGTATAAAAACTGTTTTTATTTTGTTAATATGGGGTATTTTGTGTAGATTGATGAGGGGGATAATTATATATATATTTTTAATCTATTTTAAAATAAGGCTGTGACTTAACAAAATGTGGAAAATGTAAAGTGGTCTGAATACTTTGTGAATGCACTGTATATCATTGATCTCACAATATGCTCTTTCTCTATGTGTCTCTCAGGCCACCAGGAACACAGGAAAGAGTATTGCTGACAGGAACATTGCTAACCCCACTGCCATGCTACTGGCCAGCTGCATGATGCTAGATCACCTCAAGTGAGTTCACCTTGCATAGTCTAATGAAGGTGATGTTTCTAAACCATGACGATGTGTATGTACAGTATAATCTGAATTGCGGTCGACTTGTTGGGCAGAACAAAGGGTATGAAAGTCATTGTCCTTTTGTGTGTCTCAGGCTCCACGATTATGCCACTATGATCAGGAATGCAGTCCTTACGACCATGAACGAGACTCGGGTAAGTCAAGTCCTCTCACCTCACTGCACACTTGTCACTATGCGCAATACACTTACCTGCTCAGTACTCTCACCTGGCCTGCTCAGTACTCTCACCTGACCTGCTCAGTACTCTCACCTGACCTGCTCAGTACTCCCACCTGACCTGCTCAGTACTCTCACCTGACCTGCTCAGTACTCTCACCTGGCCTGCTCAATACTCTCACCTGGCCTGCTCAGTACTCTCACCTGACCTGCCCAGTACTCTCACCTGACCTGCCCAGTACTCTCACCTGACCTGCCCAGTACTCTCACCTGACCTGCTCAGTACTCTCACCTGGCCTGCTCAGTACTCTCACCTGACCTGCTCAGTACTCTCACCTGACCTGCTCAGTACTCCCACCTGACCTGCTCAGTACTCCCACCTGACCTGCTCAGTACTCTCACCTGACCTGCTCAGTACTCTCACCTGACCTGCTCAGTACTCCCACCTGGCCTGCTCAGTACTCTCACCTGGCCTGCTCAATACTCTCACCTGGCCTGCTCAGTACTCTCACCTGACCTGCCCAGTACTCTCACCTGAAATGCTCAGTACTCCCACCTGGCCTGCTCAGTACTCTCACCTGGCCTGCTCAGTACTCTCACCTGGCCTGCTCAATACTCTCACCTGGCCTGCTCAGTACTCTCACCTGGCCTGCTCAGTACTCTCACCTGACCTGCCCAGTACTCTCACCTGACCTGCTCAGTACTCTCACCTGGCCTGCTCAGTACTCTCACCTGACCTGCCCAGTACTCTCACCTGACCTGCCCAGTACTCTCACCTGGCCTGCTCAGTACTCTCACCTGACCTGCCCAGTACTCTCACCTGACCTGCCCAATACTCTCACCTGGCCTGCTCAGTACTCTCACCTGACCTGCCCAGTACTCTCACCTGGCCTGCCCAGTACTCTCACCTGACCTGCCCAGTACTCTCACCTGACTGCCTGCTCACCTCCTGGGAGACCGGTCTGGCCAGTTATCAACAGAGCACAGGCCAATAAAGAGCGTTTTCTTTTAAAATTCTGTTAATATAGCTTGGCATTTCTCAAATTCATCTTTGACACTCTCTAGTCCAACCTGTTATCAAATGTATGCTCCTCTATAGAGTATCTTCTAGTGTTCAAAATGTTGCTAATGTACCTACTGATTTATTACCCGTGTAGAATGCCTCTTTGAGGTGTCTGCAGAGAGGAGCTACAGGAGGATGGCCATTTTAATGAGCCCTATAGCTCCTCCCACCAGCATCCTCTAGTTAGGTGTGATGGATAGTAATTTTGAGGCCTGTACAGGGGAGAGTGATGTTGCAGAATATTCTGAAAGAAATGTGAAACAATTGTGTTATTTCTGTTGTCAACATTGTGAAATATTTAACCTCTGAATGTTGACCGGAGCGGACAATGTGATTGGTATCACAGTATTTACTATTCTCTTGCAGTTGCACACAGCTGACATCGGGGGGCAGGGCACCACCTCTGAGGTGGTTCAGGCGATCATGAGAAACATCCAGAGCAAGGGGCCTCTCACCAGCGAGCTCTGAACACGCATTTCGACCACACACATCAAGTCAATGCTGTTGGATAACATACGAATCCTTGGTGTGTCTCGTATATTTGAACAACTGTGTGCCGTATGAGAGAGTGGGGGTGTGTTTGTGCATGTTTATTTCCATAGTAATGCTCCTCTGTTGAGCGGTTCAGTCTTGCCTGTAAACACACACACTGCTTTCAGACGAATTCATCACTTTACATTTGTACAGTTTAGTCATTTAGCAGACACTCTTATCCAGAGCAACTTATAGTTGTGAGTGGATACATTTTTCATACTGGTCCCCTATGGGACTCAAACCCAAAACCCTGGTGTTGCTAGTGTTATGCTCTACCAACTGAGCCACACGGGACCATGTTATCTTCCCCTCTGCATGCCTTTAATTCATTCATTCATGTCTGTGTATTTCAATGTTATTTCAATTTAACACCATTCTGTCTTTCCATAACCATTCCCTGGCTGTTTCAAGCACATTTAACATTTGAGCGTAAACAAAGGAAGTAGGAGGCTCAAACTGCATCTGTAATAACATGCTGTAGTGAAGTAGTAACAGTTAGGATCTGTCTCTTGGATTTAACTGCAGCACTTTATAGCTACTCTGTGCTAGGTTCATCCTACATCCCAGGACATGATGGCCTAGACAGCAACACCTCCAGCTCCTCTTAAACGTATTATATGTAGATGGGTTTGTGTGATTTATATTTGAGCGACTGTTTCTTAGGTATATCGGTTCACTGCAGAATTTTGAGACTTGAAACGGTTATACTGTCCACCTATTTTCCTAATTGCAATGTATCGTACTGTAGAAAAGAAAATGTGTAAACGGTTATGTTTCTTACGGTACTGAAATGTTGCTGAAATATTATAGACTGTTTTATGTTCTTCTCGCAGTCCAGCGCTTAGCTTTACGTCTACAGGTAGCCTGGCGGGTACAAGCGCTGATTCAGAGGGGTTGGGTTACATTTTCAGTTGAATGCATTCAGTTGCAAAACTGATAAGGTATCCCTCTTTCTCTGTCTCAAATCTAAGTTTATTTGTCACGTGGCCGAACACAACAGGTGTAGTAGACCATACAGTGAAATCCTTACTTACAGGCTCTAACCAATAGTGCAAAAAAGGTATTAGGTGAACAATAGGTAAGTAAAGAAATAAACCAACAGTAAAAAGACAGGCTACATACAGACGCCGCTTAGTCAGGCTGATTATTAAGGTAGTATGTAGATATGATTAAAGTGACTGAAGATAGCCCGGTTAGCCAATGTGCGGGAGCACTAGTTGGTCGGGCCAATTAGGTAGTATGTACATGAATGTATAGTTAAAGTGACTATGCATATAAGATAAACAGTAGCAGCAGCGTAAAAAGAATGTTTACCTGTGACTCAGATGTATCTTTCCCACAGACATCTAATTCTCGTTGAAAGCTAGTCTAAAAGCGGTAGATCTGTTATATTTCTATGCTTCCAGTTCTTAAGTTTTGTTTTTGCGTCTTTTACTTTTGGTTTTGTACACCAGCTGAAAATACAATATTTTTGTTTATGGAAAATATATTTCACAGCGGTTTAGATGGTACAATGATTCTCTGCACTATACTAATTAGGTGAACTATTAGAATTTTAGCAACCTGGAAATGGCGGAGAGATTTCTGCGTAGTGCATTAAGGTTTTTGTTATACTGGTCTATAACTTCTCATCTTTGTCTGTTACAGACTGTGTCTTTATATGAACAACTCAGAACTGTACCCTGAAATATAATATGTTATACTCTTATTTTTTTTTAAATATATATATATATATATACACATACATACTCTGTATTTTACTTGATCCAGTGGGTGGGAAAATCATAATTGTAAACCAGAAGTGCATATATCTTTGTATTGTTTTAAAAAACAACATTTGTGTTTGTGCCACAAATACCTACATTGAGTGTACAAACCATATTGTGTTGAACACCCTTTTACCCTCAGAATGTCTTAAATTTGTCGGGGCATGGACTCCACCAGTTTTTAATTGTTCCACAGGTCTGCTGGCCCATGTTGATTCTAATGCTTCCCACAGTTATTTCAAGTTGGCTGGACATCCTTTGGGTAGTGGACCACTTTTGATACACATGGGGAAACTGTTGAGCATGAAAAACCCAAACCCAGCAGCGTTACAGTTCTTGACACACTCAACCAGTGTGCCTGGCACCTACTACCATACCGTGTTCAACGGCATTTACAATTTGTCTTCCCCATTCACTCTCAATGGCATAGATACACAATCTTTGTCTCAAGGTTTACAAATCCTTCTTTAACCGGTCTTATCCCCTTAATATTCAACGATTGGAGTGGATTTAACAGGTGACATTAGTAAGGGATCATAGACTGACCAGGTGAAGGCTATGTCATTGAAAGAGCTGGTGTTCTTAATGTTTTGTACACTGGGTATTCACTGTCTCTTAACTTAGTGGTTGAAATTTAGAGTAAACGGAGCACATTAACCTGCTAAATGAAATGGGATTTATTTTGGTTTCATATACTATAGCTGTGGCTGGATTAATGAAATTAGCATTTTTATTGATCAAATAAAAATGTATATCTAAGCCTCCTTGTGTTACTTTGTTTTCAGGGGAAAGTCAGGACCTAAAACATTGCGCAGCAGTTGGCAATAAATCAATTTCAGTGCAATACAAGTTGTAACAAAGGAACGATCTCGACATCAGAGCAGGCAAATTCAAGGAATGCAGTAACACAGAGTATCTGTTACCTGGAATTAAATAACCTTCAAATGTTTATTTAAAGAGCCGATCTGGGATTGGTACATCTAGTTTTAAATTGTGATTTTGGATTGCAGTATGGTTTTGTTTTAGGAGTTTATTCTAATGGCCAATAATAAAGACATTTCATATATTATCAGTGAGAGGTGACGTGTCAACAGAGTCACGTTCCCATAATGCATCCCGCGGATACAGTACACGTCATTACAGCGCACCGGTCTGAAAGGGTTTTTGAAGGAAGACGTGGCTGTAATTGGTGATATCTCGAAATAACTAGTTCCACAGTTCTTAGTCGTGTTAACACATTTTGATAAATCAACCACGATGACCAGAATAGCCGTGTTTCTTGCTCTTGTATGCCTGTGCACGGGTAAGTAATTTCAGAGAATTACTTAACGTCAAGGAAATGTAGCTCTTAGCTCGCTAGTTAGCATCAGTAGCTAACTGATGAGAATTTGCTAGCGAGTTAACTATATCTTTACAAGTAATGTGTTCATGTTTTGCAATGTGTTATACCATAAATCTATAATAAAGACGTTTTTGCTGTCTGTTGTTTAGGTGAGAGCTGTTCAGACCCTGTGATTACACCCTCTGCCTACACCACTTCTGATGCCGTCATCTCCTCCGAGTCCGTATTCATCGTGGAGCTCAGCCTGGCCTGTGCCAATGGAGCCCAGGTACTGTAGTTATTAAACTACATATAGTTTTATATCTGTGTGTTTTGAATGAATATATATATATATATATATATATATATAAATAAATGTTTGTCTTCAACAGAGTGTGGCTCTGTATGCTGATGTCAATGGAAGACAGTTCCCTGTGACTAGAGGCCAGGATGTTGGCAAGTACCAGGTAATACATGTCTCTGGTCATACACACACTGCTGTTTCCCAGACTAAAACAAATATGCTCAATGGAGAATCTCAGTTAAATGCTTTATAGGCCAGGACTAGGCTTAATCGGTGTCCAGGAAACCGCCCCTATTTGTCCAATACGCACTTATGAAGAGTAACTTATGTGTTTAGCTATATGACATATGTTTTCTGTTCCTCAGGTGTCCTGGAGCATGCCCCACAAACAGGCCAGCTCTGGTACATACCAGGTCAAGTTCTTTGATGAGGAGTCCTACAGCTCTCTACGCAAGGTAGGCCCTATAGTGTCTCGCTCTCTCACACACAAGTGCTGTCTGCATAAGGAAGGTGCATTCCAGGGATTCTGTTGGGAAACTTTTGGCGTTGTACAATGTGACCGGAAAGATTTTAATTTACCAGATGTTTGAGAAATTTCCATATACATTGGGTGCTGTCCACCTACAGTGTTTAAAATCACATTTAGATTATTGTAATTAATCTTAACAGAATAGATATTAGCCTGTAAAGTTAAAATATACCAACATGACAGGTTATATTGAAAAGCAAAACATTACCTGTTGTCTTCATCCCTGCTATAAATTATAAATTAATTAAAATACAACAAAACATTTAGCCTAGAAGAACACCTACGCAGTAATAAAACACAACTTCAAAATCCATTTGTATAATATAACAACCTGGAGGGGGGGGTCATGGCAAGAAGGGATCCAGCTTCTGTCAAGTGTCCCGAAGCCACCCCTGCTTTGTCTTGGCTGTGTGCTTAGGGTCGTTGTCCTTTTGGAAGGTGAACCTTTGCCCCAGTCTGAGGTCCTGAGCGCTCTGGAGCAGGTTTTCATCAAGGATCTCTCTCTACTTTGCTCTGTTAATCTTTCCCTCGGTCCTGACTAGTCTCCCAGTCCCTGCCGCTGAAAAACATCCCCACAGTATGATGCTGCCATCACAATGCTTCACCGTAGGGATGGTGCCATGTTTCCTCCAGACGTGACGCTTGGTATTCAGGCCAAAGTCTTCAATCTTGGTTTCATCAGACCAGAGAATCTTGTTTTGAGAGGGGTCTGTCGTGCCTTTTACTATGGAGTGGCTTCCTTCTGGCCACTCTACCATAAAGGCCTGATTGGTTGAGTGCTGCAGAGGTGGTTGTCCTTCCCATCTCCATAGAGGAACTCTGTCAGAGTGACCATTGGGTTCTTGGTCACCTCCCTGACAAATGCCCTTGTCTCCTGATTGCTCAGTTTGGCTGGGCCACAGCTCTAGGAAGAGTCTTGGTGGTTTCAAACTTCTTCCATTTAAGAATGATTGAGGCCACTGTGTTCTTGGGGACTTTCAATGCTGCAGACATTTTTGTTGTACCCTTCCGCAGATCTGTGCCTCGACACAGTCCTGTATCGGCGCTCTACGGACAATTCCTTCGACCTCATGGCTTGGTTTTTGCTTTGACATGCACTGTCAACTGTGGGACCCTATAGACAGGTGTGTGCCTTTCCAAATCATGTCCAATCAATTGAATTTACCACAGGTGGACTCCAATCCAGGAGTAGAAACATTTCAAGGATGATGCACCTGAGCTCAATTTCGAGTCAATTTCTAGCAAAGGGTCTGAATACTTATGTACATAAGGTTTTCCTGTTTTATAATAATATATTTGGAGGAACTTCTTTACCTGTTTGATTTGTCATGTAGATGTGTGTAGATTGCTATTTTAAATTAATTTCAGAATAAGGCTGTAATGTAACAATGTGGAAAAAGTCAAGGAGTCTGAATACTTTCCAAAAGCACTGTAAACAATATTTGGTAAGGCAGGTTAATTTAGAGCGAGCTTATTTTACAATGCTCCTGTGAACCAATGTGACTTGTGTGATATACACAGTTTATTGATAGTAACTCTTGTTTCCTACTATCGGCAGTTGGCTGCCTAGTGATTGCAACATTGTAACTCTGATGGGCATCATTGGAAATGTTTTGGTTCAAAGTGCTACTGGATAAGCTGAACTGAAATGCACCAATTCTGCATGATACACATTGCTCTACTCTATCAATCCATTCCTTATACAATACATATGTTGATCTTACCTATGGGGGTGGGGGTGTATGTTGATCTTACCTATGGGGGTGGGGGGGTGTATGTTGATCTTACCTATGGGGGGGGGTGTATGTTGATCTTACCTATGGGGGTGGGGGTGTATGTTGATCTTACCTATGGGGGGTGGCGTGTGTGTATGTTGATCTTACCTATGGGGGGGCGTGTATGTGTGTGTATGTTGATCTTACCTATGGGGGCGGGTGTTGATGTATGTTGATCTTACCTATGGGGGGTGTGTGTGTGTATGTTGATCTTACCTATGGGGGGGGGTGTATGTTGATCTTACCTATGGGGGGGGTGTATGTTGATCTTACCTATGGGGGGGTGTATGTTGATCTTACCTATGGGGGGGTGTATGTTGATCTTACCTATGGGGGGGGGTGTATGTTGATCTTACCTATGGGGGGGGGGGGCGTGTATGTTGATCTTACCTATGGGGGGGGTGTATGTTGATCTTACCTATGGGGGGGGGTGTATGTTGTATGTTGATCTTACCTATGGGGGGGTGTATGTTGATCTTACCTATGGGGGGTGTATGTTGATCTTACCTATGGGGGGGGGTGTGTGTATGTTGATCTTACCTATGGGGGGGGGGGTGTGTATGTTGATCTTACCTATGGGGGGGGGGGTGTATGTTGATCTTACCTATGGGGGGGGTGGGTGTGTATGTTGATCTTACCTATGGGGGGGGGGGGGTGTGTATGTTGATCTTACCTATGGGGGGGGGGGTGTATGTTGATCTTACCTATGGGGGGGGGTGTATGTTGATCTTACCTATGGGGGTGTATGTTGATCTTACCTATGGGGGTGTATGTTGATCTTACCTATGGGGGGTGTGTGTGTGTTGATCTTACCTATGGGGGGGGGTGTATGTTGATCTTACCTATGGGGGGTGGGTGTATGTTGATCTTACCTATGGGCGGGGGGTGTGTATGTTGATCTTACCTATGGGGGGGTGTGTATGTTGATCTTACCTATGGGGGGTGGGTGTATGTTGATCTTACCTATGGGCGGGGGTGGGGGTGTGTATGTTGATCTTACCTATGGGGGGTGTGTGTATGTTGATCTTACCTATGGGGGTGGTGTGTGTGTTGATCTTACCTATGGGGGGGTGTGTGTATGTTGATCTTACCTATGGGGGGGTGTGTATGTTGATCTTACCTATGGGGGGTGTGTGTATGTTGATCTTACCTATGGGGGGGGTGTGTATGTTGATCTTACCTATGGGGGGGGGTGTATGTTGATCTTACCTATGGGGGGGGTGTGTATGTTGATCTTACCTATGGGGGGGGTGTGTGTATGTTGATCTTACCTATGGGGGTGGGTGTATGTTGATCTTACCTATGGGGGGGGGTGTGTATGTTGATCGGGTGTGTGTATGTTGATCTTACCTATGGGGGGGTGTGTGTATGTTGATCTTACCTATGGGGGTGGGTGTGTATGTTGATCTTACCTATGGGCGGGGGTGTGTATGTTGATCTTACCTATGGGGGGTGTGTGTATGTTGATCTTACCTATGGGGGGGGTGTGTGTATGTTGATCTTACCTATGGGGGGGGGGGTGTATGTTGATCTTACCTATGGGGGGGGTGTGTATGTTGATCTTACACACCCCCCCCCCCATAGGTATGTTGATCTTACCTATGGGGGGGTGTGTATGTTGATCTTACCTATGGGGGGGGGTGTGTATGTTGATCTTACCTATGGGGGGGTGTATGTTGATCTTACCTATGGGGGGTGGGTGTGTATGTTGATCTTACCTATGGGGGGTGTGTATGTTGATCTTACCTATGGGGGGGGTGTGTATGTTGATCTTACCTATGGGGGGTGTGTATGTTGATCTTACCTATGGGGGGGGGGTGTATGTTGATCTTACCTATGGGGGGGATCTTACGTGTGTGTATGTTGATCTTACCTATGGGGGGGTGGTGTGTATGTTGATCTTACCTATGGGCGGGGGGGGGGGTGTGTGTTGATCTTACCTATGGGGGGGGGTGTGTGTGTGTGTGTGTGTGTATGTTGATCTTACCTGGGGGGGGGGCGTGTATGGCAGTGTACCTATGGGGATGTGAATAATACCCTGTTGGCGTGCACATGGGAAACGGGGATAATCAACACATTTGTCGCCAATTTTGCCCCTCCCTTTATTAGGATCTCAAGTCTTTGTTGTGTAAGTAAAGACAAACATACCCAATCTTATTTTCCAAGCAGCTTGAAGATTAATTAGCCTATGAATTATATTTGCCTTGGAAGTTGGAACATATCCACTGGTGTTTTACATAAATTAATTACAAGCATTTCACAGTGGATTTTTTTTTTTCTTCTTTCTTCTCACATGGACATTTTGGCCGGCAACACTTTATCAATGTTTTTCATAGTTTTTTTAATAGCCTGTAAATGACAGTGTTCAGCCTAACGGGAACCCTGGTGCATTCATGCTTGTCTGTCTTTGCCCCTGCCATTTGATTAAAGAAATACTGTAGCTTTTAGCCATATGCAAATGTTTATCTGTTTTTGTATTGTTTGTTTTATCCAGGCCCAGAGGAACAACGAGGATGTAGAATCCATCCAGCCCCTTTTCTCTGTTAATGTTGATCACAGGGTGAGTCTGTGAAGAGCATAACCAATGAATACCGATCACCACTTATGGATGTGTCTTCTACGCACAATACAATTTGAAAATTTGAAACTCCTAGTGTACTTCATTCTCATCTGAGATTCCTTCCTAACTGAGGCTTTGTCTTGTCTATTCTAGGGAGCGTGGAACGGCCCATGGGTGCCTACTGAGGTTATGGCTGCTCTCATTGGCATCCTGGTGTATTACCTGGCTTTTAGCGCTAAGAGCACCATCCAGGCATAAAGGACTACACGTCCCAAGGTTCTCTAAGAGCACCATCCAGGCAGAAAGGACTACACATCCCAAGGTTCTCTACAACTGGCTCTCTGAAAGATTTTTGAATGCTGGTGATTTTTCTAACAATCCAACCTGAGCATACCTTTGGCAGAACAACAATATGCCGCCATCCATTTTGAGATGCGGAACTAGAACAATTTGTTTTGTAATTATTTTATATTTTCAACGCAGGCTGATTATTTTCGATCAATTCCTAGAAGAAGCCATTGTTTTGTCAACCAAAAATAAATGACGTACACCTCAATGGAACCCAATGTACCCCACTGAGTGCAGAGTCATTTTTGTTCAAAAGCAAACCCAAGTTTTGAAAGTGAAAGGAATGTTTCTTTTGACCAATGCTGACTTCCTTCCACAGCCTCATGCTTATTGCTTATCTTCCAGTGGACTTAACCCCTGAAAGACAAGTATATCTCTATCAGTTCATGGTCTTTCTTGTAAAGGACTTATGTATTGTGTGATATCTGTACTGATATTAAACACTCTAAAAAATCTGGTTCTGTACAAGGGTCTGAGTAGAAGTGCTGATCTAGCATTCAGTCCCCTCGGTCTTATGATCTGAAAGGCAAAGCTGATCCTAGATCAGTAATTATACGATGAGACACTGAATACCAACCCTGGTGTGCAAGACTCTAAAGCCCATGTGAACTTTGTAGTGGCTGACTGATCTAAATGTAACTGTTGTTGCACTGGCTGGCTGCTGAGGCCAAATATTTCCGGATTGGTGATTATTTGTTGCTCGGTGGTCAAATTAATAAATAAATGGTTCGATTTTTATCCTAGTGTGTCTTACTCCCAGTGTGTGTGTGTGAGAGGCATGTTCTGCAGCACCCATAATGCAATACTGTCTTGCATTATGGGTGCTGCAGTACATCATGCTACAGTCTGTGATGTGACATCTGCTTCATACATTCATTACCATGGCTGGATTATAGACTGGGTATACAGGATCCCCCCCCCCTCTAATTTCGCTGGAATGTTTGTCACTTGGAATGAGACATTACAAAATATGTAAAATTAGGTAGTGAGCTTCAAAATGCCAACATTGTCTTAACAGTCAAGGGGTAGGAGGGTGGATTTGTGAAATTGGATGCCTGTTATACTGTATAGGTTTTCAGTTGAGACCTGTCATTTAGTGCAAGTGGGGCAGAGCCACCTATTTTGAGTCCCACATTTTTAGCAACAATATTTAGGGGCTTGCCTGTTATTTTGGATTTAATGTGTCTCATGTCAGTTTGCAAACGATGTAAAAATATATATTTATTTATTAATAGTTAATAAAGCCGCCGTTAATAAAGCCGCATACAAACATGGTCTTTTTTGTTTTCTGGTGGGGCGAGTCGGCAAAAAAATAGGAGCATTGCGCTGTGATTGGCTCAGTGTTCTGTCACTCATAGGGACACGACGTCATCGCCAAGTTTGTCATTAAGGGTTGACATCCAAATGTCAGCCCTTTGGGTCCTGCCATAGAGTTATATTACAAGTGCCCTTCCAATAAGGCTCAAGGTCATTGGCCACAGATAAAATGCAAACCGCTCAGCTCTGCCTCCAGGACCAGATTCATCCTAATAAATATCAGCCTGCTCTTGACTCACCATTATCTTTCCAATGTACTCACAACATCCTTTCTATGTGAACTGTGGAGATAAATTCTGAAAAAAGCACCAGCTTAAAACCAGTTTTTCCCTAATGTATATATCTTTATTAGCAACCGTATTAGCTATTTTCTTTTCTCTCTCCTTTCACAATTGTGTGGTATTATGTGGTAAACATATCTGTAAATCCCTGCATCACATGATGCCTACTGCTGTGAACAGTGTCATGCATGACTTTAAAGAGACTTAGGCCTCTATCGAAACCCTGATTGTCCCCCAAGTGGACATGTATATGGTGAACTACTTTTGACCAGAGCCCTAGGGGTCCTGGTCAGAAGTAGTGCACTATGTAGGGAATAGGGTGCCATGTAGTGCACCAACCTCTTAATTGAACCAGTGGTTATGTTCATCTTGTGGAGAAAGGCTCAGGGGGTAGGGATTACTGTCACACCGTGGTATGCCTTGATGGAGAGGAGAGAGAATACTCTACATTTCAAGACAGGAGGAAGGAGCCTGTTTTTAAATGGCTGCTCCAATCTCTCGCTCTCTTGTCAAATATACTGAGTATACCAAACATTATGAACACCTTCTTAATATTGAGTTGCTACCCCCTGTCCTTTTGCCCTCAGAACAGCCTCAATTTGTTGGCATGGACTCTACGAGATGTCAAAAGTGTTCCACAGGGATGTTGGCACATGTTGACTCCAATGCTTCCCACAGTTGTGTCAAGTGGGCTGGATATCCTATGGGTGGTGGACCATTCTTAATACATGGAAACTGCAGTGTTGCAGTCCATGACACAAACAGGTGCGCTTGGCACCTACTACCATACCCTGTTCAAAAGCACCTAAATATTTTGTCTTGCCCATTCACCTTCTGAATGGAACACACACAATCCATGTCTCAAGGCTTAATTATTATGTTTTAACCTGTCACCTCCCCTTCATCTAAACTGATTGAAGTCGATTTAACAAGTGTTACAACCTGGCTCAATATTGTAACAAACAATGGGAAACCACACACTGAGTAATGGAATAACAAAATGAATTTATTCCATAAATAAAGTAACCACTAATCAGATGAGGCATGAAGGTCAGTAAATTAGGTGTCAACTACCAACGCCACAAAGAAACAATCAGAGGTATGCATGGAGAGAGGAATCTCTTGCAGAATGGGGAAACAGTGGCTTTATGCCACAGCTGAACTTTCACAGGTGTGCCCCATAGGCACTGATGACCCTCCCAGCTCCGCCCACCTCTCCTACTCCGCTCACCAATCTCCTGCAGGAAGTAAGCACAGCAAAACCCAGTAGAAAGAGCAGGGAGGGGCCGTGACGTCAATCATTTTTTATTTAACCTTTATTTTAACAGGGAAGACATATCGAGACCTTGGTCTCTTTTCCAAATGCGCCCTGTACATAAATATACACATTATACAAATATATGTATTTACTCACACACAAAAGCAGATGTACCTAGTTCGGTTTATGAAGTAGGGCCTTGTAAACAAAAAGGGAGTAATGAAGACATCTATGGGTCTTTAGCAAAGTCCACTGAACCTTTTGATACAAGATACAGTATCAAAAATGTCACCTGTAACAAAATGAAGGGCACTATGGTAGATGGCATCCAAAGGTTTAAGAGTAGTAGGTAATACAGTGTATATTGTGATACCTGAACTAAAGTACAGTCGTGGCCAAATGTTTTGAGAATGACACAAATATACATTTTCACGAATTGTGCTGCCTCAGTTTGTATGATGGAAATTTGCAAATACTCCAGAATGTTATGAAGAGTGATCAGATGAATTGCAAAGTCCATCTTTGCCATGCAAATGAACTTAATCCCCCTAAAACATTTCCACTGCATTTGAGCCCTGCCACAAAAGGACCAGCTGACATCATGTCAGTGATTCTCTCGTTAACACAGGTGTGAGTGTTGACGAGGACAAGGCTGGAGATCACTCTGTCAGGCTGATTGAGTTTGAATAACAGACTGGAAGCTTCAAAAGGAGGGTGGTGCTTGGAATCATTGTTCTTCCTCTGTCAACCATGATTGCCTGCAAGGAAACACGCGCCATCATCATTGCTTTGCACAAAAAGGTCTTCACAGGCAAGGATATTGCTGCCACTAAGATTGCACCTAAATCAACCATTTATCGGATCATCAAGAACTTCAAGGAGAGAGGTTCAATTGCAACCGCCAGGACTGTCTCCTAAAGTTGATTCGGCTGCGGGATCGGGGCACCACCAGTACAGAGCTCTCTCAGGAATGGCAACAGGCAGGTGTGAGTGCATCTGCACGCACAGTGAGGTGAAGACTTTTGGAGGATGGCCTGGTGTCAAGAAGGGCAGCAAAGAAGCCACTTCTCTCCAGGAAAAACATCCGGGACAGACTGATATTCTGCAAAAGGTACAGGGATTGGACTGCTGAGGTCTGGGGTAAAGTCATGTTCCCGGATGAATCCCCTTTCCGATTGTTTGGGGCATCTGGAAAAAAGCTTGTCCGGAGAAGACAAGGTGAGTGCTACCATCAGTTCTGTGTCATGCCAACAGTAAAGCATCCTGAGACCATTCATGTGTGGGGTTGCTTCTCAACCAAGGGAGTGGGCTCACTCACAATTTTGCCTAAGAACACAGCCATGAATAAAGAATGGTACCAACACATCCTCCGAGAGCAACTTCTCCCAACCATCCAGGAACAGTTTGGTGACGAACAATGCCTTTTCCAGCATGATGGGGCACCTTGCCATAAGGCAAAAGTGATAACTAAGTGGCTCGGGGAACAAAACATTGATGTTTTGGGTCCATGGCCAGGAAACTCCACAGACCTTAATCCCATTGAGAACTTGTGGTCAATCCTCAAGACAAACAAAACCCCACAAATTCTGAAAAACTCCAAGCATTGATTATGCAAGTATGGGTTACCATCAGTCAGGATGTGGCCCAGAAGTTAATTGACAGCATGCCAGGATGGATTGCAGAGGTCTTGAAAAAAGAAGAGTCAACACTGCAAATATTGACTCTTTGCATCAACTTCATGTAATTGTCAATAGAAGCCATTGACACTTATGAAATGCTTGTAATTATACTTCAGTATTCCACAGTAACATCTGACAAAATATCTAAAGACACTGAAGCAGCAAACTTTGTGGGAATTAATATTTGTGTCATTCTCAAAACTTTTGGCCACAACTGTATATTATTCTCTTATTGATTTTCACAAAATATTCCATAATGTCAATGTGAAAAGAACAATTCTACAAATGAAATAACTAAAAGACACTGAGTTTACAAAACATTAGGAACACCTTCCTAATATTGAGTTTCATTCTACAAGGTGTTGAAAGCGTTCCAAAGGGATGATGGGCCATGTTGACTCCAATGCTCCCTACAGTTGTGTCAAGTTGGCTGGTTTTAATTTTTGGTGGTGGACCATTCTTGATACACACGGGAAACTGTTGAGCGTGAAAAACCCAGCAGCATGGCAGTGCTTGACACAAATCACTGCTCCTGGTTTGTGTCAAATGTTTTCATTAAACATTTTTTTTCCCATCACCAATTAGCAGTACTCTCAACTGGACAGTGTGTGGCAGCTGTGTGCTGCATGTCTGTTGTTCACACCATTATAATGAAACAGTGTTGCTACACACTCTCTCCAGCTGAAACACCATCACTTTATATCTATATATAGGTCCCTCTACGGGTTATCTAAGATTGTCACAGGAACCAATACATTTAAAGCTATATAATAGCAATACAATGCTAAACAAACATTTCACCCTAAGTTGTATCATTACATTTTTGTGTGTTCTATGTTATTCCATTCAGTCTTTTCCTTAATACATGACACATTGGGAATATTTCATATGCCTCTGGACTCTACTCCATGACAGTGTCTATACAGTAGCAGTGTCTGGACTCTATACAGTAGCAGTGTCTGGACTCTACAGTAGCAGTGTCTTGGCTCTATACTGTAGCACTGTCTGGCATCTATGGCAACATCAGCCCTCTATACAGTAGCAGTGTTGGACACTACAGTAGTCATGTCTGGACTCTATACAGTAGCAGTGTCTGGCCTCTACAGTAGCAGTGTCTGGACTCTATAAGAGCAGTGTCTGGCCTCTATACAGTAGCAGTGTCTGGCCTCTATACAGTAGCAGTGTCTGGACTCTACAGTAGCAGTGTCTGGTCTCTATAAAGTAGCAGTGTCTTGGCTCTATACTGTAGCACTGTCTGGCATCTATGGCAACATCAGCCCTCTATACAGTAGCAGTGTCTAGACACTACAGTAGTCGTGTCTGGACTCTATACAGTAGCAGTGTCTGGCCTCTATACAGTAGCAGTGTCTGGACTCTATACAGTAGCAGTGTCTGGACTCTATACAGAAGCAGTGTCTGGACTCTATACAGTAGCAGTGTCTGGACTCTATACAGTAGCCGTGTCTGGACTCTATAAGAGTAGTGTCTGGACTCTATACAGTAGCAGTGTCTGGCCTCTATACAGTAGCAGTGTCTGGACTCTACAGTAGCAGTGTCTGGACTCTATACAGTAGCAGTGTCTGGACTCTACAGTAGCAGTGTCTTGGCTCTATACTGTAACACTGCCTTGTCCTCTATGGCAACATCTGGCCTCTATACAGTAGCAGTGTCTGGACTCTATACAGTAGCAGTGTCTGGACTCTATACAGTAGTTGTGTCTGGACTCTATACAGTAGCAGTGCCTGGACTCTATACAGTAGCAGTGTCTGGCCTCTATACAGTAGTAGTATCTGGACTCTACAGTAGCAGTGTCTGGACTCTATACAGTAGCAGTGTCGGGACTCTACAGTAGCAGTGTCTGGACTCTACACAGTAGCAGTGTCTGGACTCTATACAGTAGCAGTGTCTGGACTCTACAGTAGCAGTGTCTGGACTCTATACAGTAGCAGTGTCTGGACTCTATACAGTAGCAGTGTCTGGACTCTATACAGTAGCAGTGTCTGGACTCTATACAGTAGCCGTGTCTGGACTCTATACAGTAGCAGTGTCTGGACTCTATTTTAGTAGCAGTGTCTGGACTAGACAGTGTGACAGTGTCTGGACTCTACAGTAGCCGTGTCTGGACTCTATACAGTAGCAATGTCTGGACTCTATACAGTAGCAGTGTCTGGACCAGCTTTTGACTAAACAGTAGCAGTGTCTGTTTTACTTATACATGACCACTGTGTTTGGACTCTATACAGTAGCAGTGTCTGGTCTATACAGTAGCAGTTTTGGACATACAGTTTGTGTCTGGACTCTACATGTAGCAGTGTCTGGACTCTATACGGTAGTAGTGTCTGGACTATATACAGTAACATTGTTTGGACTCTTTTGCCACATTTCAGGCTTCAAACATAAAGATATAAAACTGTATTTTTTGGTGAAGAATCAACAACAAGTGGGACACAATCATGAAGTGGAGACATTTATCTGGACAAACTTTTTTAACAAATCAAAAACTGAAAAATTGGTCAAAATTATTCAGCCCCCTTAAGTTAATACTTTGTAGCCACCTTTTGCTGCGATTACAGCTGTAGCAGTGTCTGGATGTCTCTATCAGTTTTGCACATCGTGTCTGGAATTTTTTCCCATTCCTCCTTGCAAAACAGCTCGAGCAGTGTTGGATGGAGAGCATTTGTGAACAGCAGTTTTCAGTTCTTTCCACAGATTCTCGATTGGATTCAGGTCTGGACTTTGACTTGGCCATTCTAACACCTGGATATGTTTATTTTTGAACCATTCCATTGTAGATTTTGCTATATGTTTTGGATCATTGTCTTGTTGGAAGACAAATCTCCAGTCCCAGTCTCTGGTCTTTTGCAGACTCCAGCAGTGTCTTCCATCTTCCAGAATGGTCCTGTGTCTGGATCCATCTTCCCATCAGTTTTAACATGGCTGGTCCCTGCTGAAGAAAAGTAAACCAGTGTCTGCCACCACCATGTTTGACAGTGGGGATGGTGAGTTCAGGGTGATGAGCTGTGTTCTTTTACACCAAACATAGTGTCTGGACGTTTTGCAGTGTTGCCAAAAGTTCAATTTTGGTTTCATCTGACAGAGCACCTTCTTCCAGTGTTTGGATGTCTCCCAGGTGTGGCAGATTTGCAGTGTCTGATACTCTTCCATTTCAATATTATCGTATCAGTGTCCTGGTCTTTAAAGGCTTATCAATGGATTTAAAGGTATCTCGGACCTGCCTGGTTTTCTTGTTTTCATGATTGCTCTGCTGGGAACTAGACAGTGTGACAGTGAGTATTACAGTATACGCATATAGTATTTATCATCAGTGCCATTTAGGTCAAAGTATTGGATCATTCTGTAATCGCACTGAAAGGTCTGGAGAGCGCTTGCTGCATTAACTTAAGGGGGCTGAATAATTTTGCACGCCCAATTTTTCCGTTTTTGATTTGTTAAAAAGGTGAAAAAGGTTTGAAATATTCCACTTAATGATTGTGTTCCACTTGTTGTTGATTCTTCACAAAGAAATACAGTTTTATATATTTATGTTTGAAGCCTGAAATGTGGCAAAAGGTCGCAAAGTTCAAGGGGGCCGAATACTTTCGCAAGGCACTGTATATATATATATATACATACAGTGCCTAAAGAAAAGTCCACACCCCAATTGGATTTCTTCACATTTTATTTTGTTACAAAGTGAGATTAAAATTGATTTAATTGTAATTGTCAACAATCTATACAAAATACTATGTAGGAGTAAAATGCCCCAAAAATTATGATTATTGAAAAATAAACACTAGTACACTCTGTTTAGATAAGTTTTTACCCCCATGAGTCAATACATGTTAGCAACTCCTTTTGCAGCGATTGCAGCTTTGAGTCTTCTTGGGTCAGTCTCATAAGAGTTTTGCACACCTGCATTGTGCAATATCTGCTTGTTATTGAATGGGCAAGGTCAAATATTTTTGTGCCTTTGAACGGGGTATGGTACTAGGTGCCACCGGTTTGTGTCAAGAACTGCAACGCTGCTGGGTTTTTCACGCCCAACAGTTTCCCGTATGTATTAAGAATGGTCCACCACCCAAAGGACATCCAGCCAACTTGACACAACTGTGGGGAGCATTGGAGTCAACATGGCCCAGCATCCCTTTGGAACGCTTTCAACACCTCGTAGAATGAAACTCAATATTAGGAAGGTGTTCCTAATGTTTTCTAAACTGTGTATTTTAGTTATTTCATTTGTAGAATTTTCTTTTCACTTTGACATTATGGAATATTTTTTGTGAAGATCAGTGATAAGAGAATAACGTACTTTAGTTCAGGTAACACGATATACACTGTATTAACTAAACAATGTACAAAGTACACGTTAGCTGTGAGAGAGAGCATGCATAGAAGACACTCCCAATCACCAAGCCTGTTCCTGTGCTATGGTATGACTGGGAAGGGAAACAAAGGAACAAGTGGATCAAGAGATGTTCTGTAAATGGAATGAACAAATAAACTGAGACCAAACCTGGGACTGACACATACAGTACGTATTGATATGGCTAACCCTTCCTTTCTTTCTCCCTGCTCTCTGTCTAACGGCCCTCCCTGTGTTGCTAGGCCCTCTTGGATTAACTCCACCTATCTAAATGCCCTCCCTGTGTTGCTAGGCCTTCTTGGATTATCACCACCTATCTAAATGCCCTCCCTGCGTTGCTAGGCCCTCTTGGATTAAACCACCTACCTAAATGCCCTCCCTGCGTTGCTAGGCCCTCTTGGATTAACACCACCTATCTAAATGCCCTGCCTGCGTTGCTAGGCCCTCTTGGATTAAACCACCTATCTAAATGCCATCCGCTGTGTTGTTAGGCCCTCTTGGATTAACACCATCTATCTAAATGCCCTCCCTGCGTTGCTAGGCCCTCTTGGATTAAACCACCTATCTAAATGCCCTCCCTCTTGGATTAACACCATCTATCTAAATGCCCTCCCTGCGTTGCTAGGCCCTCTTGGATTAACACCACCTATCTAAATGCCCTCCCTGCGTTGCTAGGTCCTCTTGGATTAACACCACCTATCTAAATGCCCTCTCTGTGTTGCTAGGCCCTCTTGAATTAAACCACCTATATTTGTCTTCAGCCGTGAACCTAGTCATGGTCCCAAATGGCACAATATTCCTTATTTCGTGCACTACTTTTGACCAGAGACATTTGGAAAATAGGGAATAGTAGTGCACACGTCAGCAACCCAGAGTGAACAGTTGGTTGAACAGATGTCATTACTGGTTGAAATATGGTCAAAAGGACATCATTACTGGTTGAAATAGTGTCATTGCAACCCATTTTGTCCACTGGGAAAGGTTTAAATGTTTAAGTACAGGAATAGTTTTCTTTGTTTCTTTATTAGTTGTACAATATATCAACACAGTACTTTCATGAGACTAGATGTAAATAAATACATTAGTTGTAATTGTTCTGCCTACCTAGAGGTTACAAATTCTTCACACGAATACGAGATTAAACAGAAGAGGGGAACATCCAGCAGCAATTGACTGGATAACATCATCATTGTTGAAAAGAGAAATCCCATCTGTTTCAGTTGTTTGAGGGTGGGGTAACAGTATTAGTTAATGTGGTGGGCTGTGTCCTGTGAATGATTACACATTCCTCATGATCAATGAAACATACAACAGCCCATTACTTTTATCAACATTTCTTCAGTTCACTGATAGTTGTTGAAAAGAAAGTCAGCCAGAGAGTCTGTCTGCTAGCCTATCTCTGGCTCCGTATGTAGGATTTAGAGTGTGGAGTTAGGATTTAGAGTGTGGGGTTAGGATTTGGTGTGTGGGGTTAGGATTGGGAGTGTGGGGTTAGGATTTAGAGTTGGTGGTTAGGATTTAGAGTGTGGGGTTAGGATTGGGAGTGTGGGGTTAGGATTGGGAGTGTGGGGTTAGGATTTAGAGTGTGGGGTTAGGATTTAGAGTGTGGGGTTAGGATTTAGAGTGTGGGGTTAGGATTTAGAGTGTGGGGTTAGGTTTTGGAGTGTGGGGTTAGGATTTAGAGTGTGGGATTAGGATTTAGAGTGTGGGGTTAGGATTGGGAGAAGGGCACTCCAACCATGGAGGAGTTTGGGAAACCCTGAATTAGAGCATGGGGTAATTGGGTTGTAGTGTACTCTAGTGTAGCATTGTGTCTGTTCTCTGTCAGGAGGTGTAGAACAGGCTCTGCTCCGGAGGCCACCGCACACACGCACACACACACACACACACACACACACACACACACACACACACACACACACACACACACACACACACACACACACACACACACACACACACACACACACACACACACACACACACACACACAGGCTGGGGCTCTGGGCCGCAGACACCATAGGAGTGGAAACTGGCGTCACGTAAATTCATTTCAAATGAAGTAGTAGCTACTGGTCCCGACCGGCTGTTTTCTACCACAGACAGACAGAAAAATACAGAGACAGACAGACAGACAGACAGACAGAGAGAGAGAAGAATACAGAAACAGACAGAGACACAGACAGACAGACAGACAGAGACACAGACAGACAGACAGAGAGACAGACAGACAGACAGACAGAGACACAGACAGAAAGACAGTCAGACAGACAGACAGACAGACAAACAGACAGACAGACAGACAGACAAAGACACAGACAGACAGACAGACAGACAAAGACACAGACAGACAGACACAGACAGACAGACAGACAGACAGACAGACAGACAGACAGACAGGCAGGCAGACAGACAGGCAGGCAGACAGACAGACAGACAGACAAAGACACAGACAGATAGACAGACAGATGCCTTTGTTGAGGCCCTTCAGTTTGGAGGAGGGTTTCATTGCTGAAGAGCTAAACATAACAGTTGAATAAGCCATTAACAGTAAAGAAGAGTTATTATGTTATATATTTTGTTTGATACAGTAGAGTACCACCTGTGGCTGAACAGCACACACTGGTATGTTACTGAGAACAATGGATGGTTCATATGCTGTAACGCTCACCATTGATCTATGGGAATTGTTTTACAGTATGTCTCTGACAGTAGGCCTATGGGCCTGTCCCATATGGCACCCTATTCCCTATAATAGGACTCTGATCAAAAGTAGTGCACTTCAAAGGGAATAGCCACTGGGAACAGACGTCAATTCAACATTTTGATTTACATTTGGTTGAGTTCAGATTTGGTGAATTCAACTTGAAATCTATCAAACATTTCACCATGTCATTAGATTTAGGTTCAAAGTTTAGGGAAAAAAAGACGAAATGCCCTTACGTTGATGACTTTATGCAAATGCAATCAGTTTTCCATGTTGATTCAATGACATCACATCGATGTTTGGGGTTGAAATTATGTGGAAACAATGTTGATTCTACCAGGTTATGCCCAGTGGGCTCCGAGTAAATCATCTGAGAGTTTCTCTGTCTTTCACACCCACTGGTCACAGCACCATGACACAGCAATTATGTTTTTAAACACATTTCAAAAGACTCAGACATGCTAACATACTATATTTCAGTGTCTGTGAAATGCAATTGTAAAGTGCGCAAGAGCAGGTATTTTTCTTAGACCTACGTTTCCCATAAAACCTGGAAAAGAACTACAAAAGAAAGAAAAGAGCGCTCATAAAAAGATATCACTTGTTTCTCTCTGGACCACATGTCTGTTTTTACCAGGTTGGACAAATCCCAGGTCCTTCAACAGGCATGGAAAAACACAGGCCTAGAAAGAAAACCTTTTTTAAAAACACTCCATAACCATGGCAACAACAGGTGGGTGTTAAGCAATAAACTTTCACCCTGATTATATTGGCCGCTAAACAAAATAACCTCAAGCGATAATACAAATAATACAAAAACAAACTCCTGTCAAAAGTATTCACAGAGCAATTTGGGGGATTTCGATATCCAGCTTAACAAAACAATGTGTGACTATATTAAGAGTATGACTGATGAGGTTGCAAACAGTTGCAGTTCAACTTTAGTCGTAAGTATTGGCACCGCAATTGCCTGTCCTCGTAAGAAACAAACTCCCAAAATAATATTTGCAGCTGTTCTGACCAACTAGTCTCTAGATACGCCTCGCTAAATAAAAAGTCATCAAGGGAATGAAAGAGAGAAAGAAAGAAAAGCTTTGTATTTGAATAACGTGATGGTTTGACCAGATTGTTTGCTTTTCCTATTCTGTTACATCATGTTCTGTTACATCAACCTTGTATGTCAGCGGGCAGGCCATTCATACAGTCACACAGCAGGTTGTTCATTTCTCTAATACTCTCTCTCTCTCATTCACTCACTCACTCACTCACACACACACACACACACACACACACACCCTCTGTCATACCCTGTCACACACACGCACCGATCCAGGCAGCCGACCCTGCAGAGCCGTCTCTGTAATGAAGAAGTGACCTTGACTGGAGACATCAGACAGAATGAGCCGAACCAGATGCAATCAGCATGAGTCCTCTATATGAACAAAATCCTGCGTTCAAATACTATTTTAAATCATTTAAAATGCCTTTATCTGCGCTTGATTGAGCTTGCCTGGCTTAACGGGACAATAGAATAGTCCAATAACTGCAATCCTTGTGGATCTGGCACTCCAGGCAGACCAAAGCAGATGCTTAAAGTAATAAAACATTCCTCTGGGCTCAGCCGGAGCTCTGGACCGAGCACCTGGCATATTACAAATGACCACTAGTCCTGGTCTGACTGCCATCTATAAAGGTCCTCTGACAGCATTCAAGATTATAACAGACATTGGTGTTTCATGTTGGCAAGACTGCCCCTGCCAAGACATGTTAATAGACAATAGGGAAATGTTTCTAGGAATGATGTTGTATTTCTTGAGGAAATCTTGTTTCTGTTTTTCTTCCCATCCTCTTGTTTCTCGAGTCTTTAGTTGTGGTTGTGCCACAGATGGACACGCTTAGCCGGCTGTGTAGCTGTGTGACCATGTTATTCCTAGAGAACGTAGCTGTGTGAACATGTTATTCCTAGAGAACGTAGCTGTGTTACCATGTTATTCCTAGAGAACGTAGCTGTGTGAACATGTTATTCCCAGAGAACGTAGCTGTGTGACCATGTTATTCCTAGAGAACGTAGCTGTGTGACCATGTTATTCCTATAGAATGTAGTTGTGTGATCATGTGATTCCTATAGAATGTAGTTGTGTGACCATGTTATTCCTAGAGAACGTAGCTGTGTGACCATGTTATTCCTAGGGAACATAGCTGCTGTTCCTAGGGAACAACTGTGTGACCATGTTATTCCTAGAGAACTTAGCTGTGTGACCATGTTATTCCTAGGGAACATAGCTGCTGTTCCTAGGGAACAACTGTGTGACCATGTTATTCCTAGGGAACATAGCTGTGTGACCATGTTATTCCTGGTGAGTTTACCTATGGCGGATTGAAAATATATGAAAGCCAGGCTAGAGAGTGTCCTGGACAGATAAAGATCATCTCTGTTCCAGAAGAGAACCCACAGAAGTTTTTTGACACTGGCGTGGATATTTCCTTATCACATCATTCCTTCAAGGTTACCGCAACTATGGTGGATCATGAGTAACCAGACTGGAAAACTACAGTTCTGCTTGGCTTGGCTTGGCTCAGTAGTGTGAATACTACGGTTCTGCTTGGCTTGGCTCAGTAGTGTGAAAACTACGGTTCTGCTTGGCTTGGCTTGGCTCAGTAGTGTGAAAACTACGGTTCTGCTTGGCTTGGCTCAGTAGTGTGAAAACTACGGTTCTGCTTGGCTTGGCTCAGTAGTGTGAAAACTACGGTTCTGCTTGGCTTGGCTCAGTAGTGTGAAAACTACGGTTCTGCTTGGCTTGGCTCAGTAGTGTGAAAACTACGGTTCTGCTTGGCTTGGCTCAGTAGTGTGAAAACTACGGTTCTGCTTGGCTTGGCTCAGTAGTGTGAAAACTACAGTTCTGCTTGTGTCAGTAGTGTGAAACTACGGTTCTGCTTGGCTTGGCTCAGTAGTGTGAAAACTACAGTTCTGCTTGGCTTTGCTCAGTAGTGTGAATACTACGGTTCTGCTTGGCTTGGCTTGGCTCAGTAGTGTGAATACTACGGTTCTGCTTGGCTTGGCTCAGTAGTGTGAATACTACGGTTCTGCTTGGCTTGGCTCAGTAGTGTGAATACTACGGTTCTGCTTGGCTTGGCTCAGTAGTGTGAATACTACGGTTCTGATTGGCTTGGCTTGGCTCAGTAGTGTGAAAATGACAGTTCTGCTTGGCTCAGTAGTGTGAAAACAACAGTTCTGCTTGGCTCAGTAGTGTAAAAACGACAGTACTGCTTGGCTTGGCTCAGGAATGTGAAAACCACGGTTCTGCTTGACTTGGCTCGGCTCGGCAGTGTATCAAGGACATAATATTGAACACAAATCATAGAGAAGTGTTGAGTCACTATGACCATCAGTCTACTGTAATTGACCTCCTATACTTATACTGCACCATCTGGCCACATATGTTCAGTTCACAAACCACACTGGTCAAAGTTTGGTAGACACATTGATATATGGATTTAATTTTAAACACAGATAAAGATACAACATGTACGTACACTGAGTGTACAAAACATTAGGAACACCTGGTCTTTCCATGACGTAGCCTGACCAGTTGAATCCAGGTGAAAGCTATGATACCTTATTGATGTCACCTGTTAAATCCACTTCAATCAGTGTAGATGAAGGGGAGGAGTCAGGTTATAGAAAGATTTTTTAAGACAATTGAGACATAGGTTATGTATGTGTGTTATTCAGAGGGTGAACGGGCAAGACTAAATATTTAAGTGCCTTTGAATGGTGTATGGTAGAAGGTGCCAGGTGCACCTGGTTTGAGTCAAGAACTGCAATGAACTTTCGACACCTTGTAGAGTCCTTTCTCTGGCGAATTGAAGGGGGCGGCGGGTGCAATTCAACGTCAGTATGGTGTTCGCGATGTTTGGTATACTCAGTGTATGTAGCTCATAGTAATAATGATCTTACAAAACACTTGTAACAGATTATTGTCGTCACAAATATGTCATGCATGAAGGATCAATGTAGTATATAATCATTTCAAAGTAAAGAAATGGAAAATATAACAAAAACAGACATCTGTACATACGTCAACAGAAGGTAGTAACAATGTGAACTGACATATTTACATTTCTCGTTTGTTTAGACATAGAATAAATATGAGATATCTGGAACATATAGCATGACTCAAAGTCTGACTGTAATATGAAACTGATCCCTGTCCTTTGTGGTTTGTCTGTCTGTCTAATAATAACCTGGTTAGATTCATCCTAAAAGAGAGGGAGGCCCCTCTACTACAGTAAATACAGTATTGTATTGTTCTAGGAGGCAGGCCCCTCTACTACAGTAAATACAGTATTGTATTGTTCTAGGAGGCAGGCCCCTCTACTACAGTAAATACAGTATTGTATTTTCCTGAGAGGGAGTCCCCTCTACAACAGTCAGTCAAATACTATATTTTCCTAGGAGGCAACCCTCTCTACTACAGTAAATACAGTATTATATTGTCCTGGGAGAGAGACCCTTCTACTACAGTAAATACTGTATTATATTGTCTTAGGAGGGAGACACATCTACTATAGTAATACAGTATTATATTGTCCTAGGAGGGAGGCCCTATAACTAAAGTAAATACAGTATTATATTGTCCTAGGAGGGAGGCCCCTCTATTTCAGAAAATACTGTATCATATTGTCCTAGGAGGGGGCCCTAGCCTGGTCACAGATCTGTTTGTATTGTCTTGTGCCAACTCCTAAGGTCAGTTGGCAAGACAGCCCAAACAGATCTAGGACCTGGCTAGGGAGGCCTCTCTCTCTACTATATCTTACATTGCTGCTACAACAATACAGGCACTTTGTTTGGCTGTGAGTGACTTGGATCTAGCCTGGTCTCAGATCTGTTTGCTCTGCCTTGCCATGACAATGACCATAGATGTTGGCAAAGCAGCACAAACAGATCTGATACCAGGCTAATTTGGATCCTGATATCAACGGAATGATAGTTTCACCATAATACACTAAGGATTATTTTTGTTACTTTTTTAAAACTTTACTTTATTTGGTAAATATTTTCTTAACTTTTTAATTTCACGGTAAGGTTGTAATCTGTTGTACTTGGCACCTGTGTCAAATACAATGTGATTAGATTGGATTTGATGCTCTCATTCTATATTTAAACAATACAAGTCATTTTAGGCCTACTAAAGTGTGCTAAATTCATCTTAGAAATGTAATCTGCATTGTTACTGTGCTTAAGACTTGAACATGTGATTATGCTTTGTTTCCTATATAGATACTGTAGTATTCAAATATTTGGTAATTTGTCTTTTTTGTTCTGTATCACTTTTCTCAAGTACATCGCTGTCGGAGCCTTTACAGTTATAGGATAAATAGCGTACATGCATTCATCATAATCTCTTACACAATTTACAAATACTAATGATCGTACTGTTCCTCTGACATACCTTAAATAAATCTCTGACACAATGTGAATGGATTTAAATGGAATGGTCATATACACACACTGGTGTGTGCTGTTGCAAAAAGTTAGATTTGTATTTTCCTTTGTTGTGTGGTCTGCGTTCGATCAATGCCTTTATTTATTTTACACGCTGTGTTATTACTTGTGCGTGCACTTGACACCACATATCCAAGATATGGTCATCACTGCATATTAGCAATGTGATATCTTTATTTTCATATCTTTCATTCATTGTTATTTACAGAAGTTAATTAGTTGTGCACCTCAGTGTGTCTCTCAGCCAGGGTGTGAAGAGTCACGTTGTGTTTATGAGTTATACACATGACACTCAGACATAAGGGTGGTGTTGCACTTCTAACAAGTACTATATATATCTGCTCTCTCTCTCTCTTACTCTCTCTCGTGTCTAGTATCATTTATTCAGATCCCTCTCTAGGACTGATGTTACTGCATCATTGAGTGTTTATCCTCTCTTCCCCAGCCTTCCACAAGTCACCATTGTTCATTCTTTCTGTTCTTGAAACTTGAGTTGATGAATTCTGAATTCCACCTCAAGCTGCATTTAGAATCCATTTAGTTGATTTCCTGAAGTCTATCCATAATGCTTTCACTCTTCTGACCATTCTCGAAGGATTGCTCTCAGAGTTGTAATATCCCCGTCATCCTGTGTTCTTTTTCCAAGAAACGTCCTTTCCAGTCTCTCTCTCTCTCTCTCTCTCTCTCTCTCTCTCTCTCTCTCTCTCTCTCTCTCTCTCTCTCTCTCTCTCTCTCTCTCTCTCTCTCTCTCTCTCTCTCTCTCTCTCTCTCTCTCTCTCTCTCTCTCTCTCTCTCTCTCTCTCTCTCTCTCTCTCTCTCTCTCTCTCTCTCTCTCTCTCTCTCTCTCTCTCTCTCTCTCTCTCTCTCTCTCTCTCTCTCTCTCTCTCTCTCTCTCTCTCTCTCTCTCTCTCTCTCTCTCTCTCTCTCTCTCTCTCTCTCTCTCTCTCTCTCTCTCTCTCTCTCTCTCTCTCTCTCTCTCTCTCTCTCTCTCTCTCTCTCTCTCTCTCTCTCTCTCTCTCTCTCTCTCTCTCTCTCTCTCTCAGGCATGTAGTTCATTCCGCCTGTTCTCTTGCATGGGGTGAAGTGACTAGCCGTGAAGGGAATCACATTCCTACTATAATTGTACTATTCTGTTTAGACAGAAACAGAGATGTAGAGACAGTAGCCTCAAATGAATCAATGTACAGTATGTTTATATTCCATGCTGTTTAGGTCTGTATTTCATGACTCACTCACGTTTTTCCTCTCGTTCAATAACAACCTCCTCGGTGAGAGGAGACAGAAGGGGCAGACAGACAGGTGATATTTCATAGGGGTCCTTCCTTCCCGGCCATAACACAGCTGTCCTTGTTTCCATGTTGGGGTCAGTGCGGGCTGTCCGATGGTCAATGGTGTGTTTGTGCTCGTGTCTTCTCTATATAGCTTCACGTGTGTATATACAGTACCAGTCAAATGTTTGGACACACCTACTCATTCAAGGCTTTTCTTTATTTTTACTATTTTATACATTGTAGAATAATAGCGAAGACATCAAAACATGGAATCTTGTAGTAACCAAAAAAAGTGTTACAAAAATGTAGATTCTTCAAAGTAGCCACCCTTTGCCTTGATGACAGCTTTGCACATTCTTGAAGTTCTCTCAACCAGCTTCATGAGGTAGTCACCTGGAATGCATTTCAATTAACAGGTGCGCCTTGTTAAAAGTTAATTTGTGGATTTTTTTTCCTTCTTTATGCATTTCAGCCAATCAGTTGTGTTGTGACAAGGTAGGGATGGTATACAGAAGATAGGCCTACTTGGTAAAAAATCAAGTCCATATTATGGCAAGAACAGCTCAAATAAGCAAAGAGAAACGACAGTCCATCATTACTTTAAGACATGAAGGTCAGTCAATACGGAAAATGTCAAGAACTTTGACATTTTCTTCAATTGCAGTCACAAAAACAATCAAGCGCTATGATGAAACTGGCTCTAATGAGGACCGCCACAGGAGAGGAAGACCCAGAGTTACCTCTGCTGCAGAGTATACATTCATTAGAGTTACCAGCCTCAGAAATTGCAGCCCAAATAAATGCTTCACAGAGTTCAAGTAACAGACACATCTCAACATCAACTGTTCATAGGAGACTGTGTGAATCAGGCCTTCATGGTCGAATTGCTGCAAAGAAACCACTGCTGAAGGACACAGAAGAGACTTGCTTGGGCCAAGAAACACAAGCAATGGACATTAGACGTTGGGAATCTGTTATTTAGTCCAAATTTTAGATATTTGGTTCCAACCGCCGTGTCTTTGTGAGATCTACCGTGAAACATGGAGGAGGAGGTGTGATGGTGTGGGGTGCTTTGCTGGTGACACTGTTTGTGATTTATTTAGAATTCAAGGCACACTTAACAAGCATGACTACCACAGCATTCTGTAGTGATTCTCCATCCCATCTGGTTTGCGCTTAGTGGGACTATCATTTGTTTTTCAATAGGACAATAACCCAACACACCTCAAGGCTGTGTAAGGGCTATTTGACCAAGAAGGAGAGTGATGGAGTGCTGCTTCAGATGACCTGGCACAATCACCCAACCAATTGAGATGGTTTGGGATGAGTTGGACAGCAGAGTGAAGTAAAAGCAGCCAACAAGTGCTCAGCATATCTGGGAACTCCTTCAAGACTGTTGGGAAAGCATTCCAGGTGAAGCTGGTTGAGAGAATGCCAAAAGTGTGCAAAGCTTTCATCAAGGCAAAGGGTGGCTACTTTGAAGAATCTCAAATATAAAATATATTTGAGATATCAATTTTTTGGTTACTACATGATTTCATATGTGTTGTTTCATAGTTCTGATGTCTTCACTATTATTCTACAATGTAGAAAATAGCAAAAATAAAGAAAGACCCTTGAATGAGTAGGTGTGTCCAAACTTTTGACTGGGACCGTACGTGTGTGTGTCAGTAGAGGCTGTCCATGGTGGTGGAGGTGTGTGTGGTGGTGGAGGTGTGTGTGGTGGTGGAGTCGTCAGGTATGGAGCCCCTGCGCGGGGTTCTTGGTCTGCAGCGTAACAGGGCCTGTAGCTCCCTGGACACAGAGCTGCTGAAGAAGGTGTAGATCCAGGGGTTGGTACATGAATTCAGACTGGCCAGCAGCATCAGGATGGTGAACGCCACGCCTACATAGAGAGAGAGGACACATGACGCAAAGACACACCCACACACGGCAAGACAAAGACATATACGGTACAGAGCCTATAGAAAGTCTACAGTTGAACTGTTTTCACATGTTGTTGCGCAACAAAGTGGGATTGAAATAGATGTAATTCTGATTGTTTGTCGTTGATCTACACAAAGTACTCCATAATGCCAAAGTGCAAAGAAAACAGAGTAATTCATGTCTGTAATAAAGCCCTTTTGTGTGGAAAAACTCATTCTGATTGGCTGGGCTTAGCTCCCCAGCGGGTGGTTCTATGCCCTCCAGGCCCACTCATGGCTGCGCCCCTGCCAAGTCATGTGAAATCAATAGATTAGTGCCTAATAAATATATTTCAATTGACTGAGGTCCTCAAATGAACTGTAACTCTGTAAAATCTTTGAAATTGATTCATGTTGCGTTTCAATTTTTCTTTAGTATAGTTAAGAAGTCAAATTTGGCTTAACAAATCACATAAGTTATATGGACTTACTCTGTGTGAAATAAAAGGGGTTGACATGATTTTTGAATGACCACCCCTTCCTCTGTCCCTCATACATACAACATCTGTAAGGTCCCTCAGTCAAGCACTGAATTTCAAGCACAGATTCAACTTCAAAGACCAGGGAGCTTTTTGAAAGGCTCATAAAGGGACGTGATTGGTAGATGGGTAGCAATAACAAATCAGACATTGAATATATCTCCAGTCGTCTGCTGTAATAGCCCATCCGTGAAAAGGATCGACGAGTTGTGCCACGTGGGACACCACAATAAAGAGGTAAAGGTCATGAATCCCCTCCTTTTCTTTGGGAACAACAGAGAAAAATGAATATATAATTGTTTCCGTACTGAATAATGGTACTAACTGTTCACGATTCCCCAGTTTTTGGCTCTATTCCAAGTCCTGTAAATTTCCTTCTGGAACAAAAACCTTGAAACGTGACCTATATAATTAGGCCACTTCTAACTTCTGATATTCTGTTTTTATGTATGACAATCTGTGCTGGCCTCCTCGCTCTCTTGGACACTCTGCACTGACCTCCTCCCTCTCTAGGACAATCTGCACTGACCTCCTCCCTCTCTGCACTGACCTCCTCCCTCTCTGCACTGACCTCCTCCCTCTCTAGGACACTGCACTGACCTCCTCCCTCTCTGCACTGACCTCCTCCCTCTCTACACTGACCTCCTCCCTCTCTGCACTGACCTCCTCCCTCTCTAGGACACTCTGCACTGACCTCCTCCCTCTCTGCACTGACCTCCTCCCTCTCTACACTGACCTCCACCCTCTCTACACTGACCTCCACCCTCTCTACACTGACCTCCACCCTCTCTACACTGACCTCCTCCCTCTCTAGGACACTCTGCACTGACCTCCTCCCTCTCTGCACTGACCTCCCCCCTCTCTACACTGACCTCCCCCCTCTCTGCACTGACCTCCCCCTCTCTGCACTGACCTCCCCCCTCTCTGCACTGACCTCCTCCCTCTCTGCACTGACCTCCTCCCTCTCTGCACTGACCTCCTCCCTCTCTGCACTGACCTCCTCCCTCTCTAGGACACTGCACTGACCTCCTCCCTCTCTAGGAAACTGCACTGACCTCCTCCCTCTCTGCACTGACCTCCTCCCTCTCTAGGACACTCTGCACTGACCTCCTCCCTCTCTGCACTGACCTCCCCCTCTCTACACTGACCTCCCCCTCTCTACAACCTCCCCCTCTCTACACTGACCTCCTCCCTCTCTAGGACACTCTGCACTGACCTCCTCCCTCTCTGCACTGACCTCCTCCCTCTCTAGGACACTGCACTGATCTCCTCCCTCTCTGCACTGACCTCCTCCCTCTCTACACTGACCTCCTCCCTCTCTAGGACACTCTGCACTGACCTCCTCCCTCTGCACTGACCTCCTCCCTCTCTGCACTGACCTCCTCCCTCTCTAGGACACTGCACTGACCTCCTCCCTCTCTGCACTGACCTCCTCCCTCTCTACACTGACCTCCTCCCTCTCTAGGACACTCTGCACTGCCCTCCTCCCTCTCTGCACTGACCTCCTCCCTCTCTAGGACACTCTGCACTGACCTCCTCCCTCTCTGCACTGACCTCCTCCCTCTCTACACCGACCACCACCCTCTCTACACTGACCTCCCCCCTCTCTGCACTGACCTCCTCCCTCTCTAGGACAATCTGCACTGACCTCCTCCCTCTCTGCACTGACCTCCCCCCTCTCTACACTGACCTCCCCCCTCTCTACACTGACCTCCCCCTCTCTGCACTGACCTCCTCCCTCTCTGCACTGACCTCCTCCCTCTCTGCACTGATCTCCTCCCTCTCTGCACTGACCTCCTCCCTCTCTAGGACACTGCACTGACCTCCTCCCTCTCTAGGACACTGCACCTCTCCTCCCTCTCTGCACTGACCTCCTCCCTCTCTAGGACACTCTGCACTGACCTCCTCCCTCTCTGCACTGACCTCCCCCTCTCTACACTGACCTCCCCCTCTCTACACTGACCTCCCCCCTCTCTACACTGACCTCCCCCTCTCTACACTGACCTCCCCCCTCTCTACACTGACCTCCTCCCTCTCTACACTGACCTCCTCCCTCTCTACACTGACCTCCTCCCGCTCTACTGACCTCCTCCCTCTCTAGGACACTCTGCACTGACCTCCTCCCTCTCTGCACTGACCTCCTCCCTCTCTAGGACACTCTGCACTGACCTCCTCCCTCTCTGCACTGACCTCCTCCCTCTCTGCACTGACCTCCTCCCTCTCTGCACACCTCCTCCCTCTCTGCACTGACCTCCTCCCTCTCTACACTGACCTCCTCCCTCTCTAGGACACTCTGCAATGACCTCCTCCCTCTCTGCATTGACCTCCTCCCTCTCTAGGACACTCTGCACTGACCTCCTCCCTCTCTGCACTGACCTCCTCCCTCTCTGCACTGACCTCCTCCCTCTCTGCACTGACCTCCTCCCTCTCTAGGATACTGCACTGACCTCCTCCCTCTCTAGGAAACTGCACTGACCTCCTCCCTCTCTGCACTGACCTCCTCCCTCTCTAGGACACTCTGCACTGACCTCCTCCCTCTCTGCACTGACCTCCCCCTCTCTACACTGACCTCCCCCTCTCTACACTGACCTCCCCCCCTCTCTACACTGACCTCCCCCTCTCTACACTGACCTCCTCCCTCTCTACACTGACCTCCTCCCTCTCTACACTGACCTCCTCCCTCTCTACACTGACCTCCTCCCTCTCTAGGACACTCTGCACTGACCTCCTCCCTCTCTGCACTGACCTCCTCCCTCTCTAGGACACTCTGCACTGACCTCCTCCCTCTCTGCACTGACCTCCTCCCTCTCTGCACTGACCTCCCCCCTCTCTGCACTGACCTCCCCCCTCTCTAGGACACTCTGCACTGACCTCCTCCCTCTCTGCACTGACCTCCCCCTCTCTACACTGACCTCCCCCTCTCTACACTGACCTCCCCCTCTCTACACTGACCTCCCCCTCTCTACACTGACCTCCCCCTCTCTACACTGACCTCCTCCCTCTCTACACTGACCTCCTCCCTCTCTACACTGACCTCCTCCCTCTCTACACTGACCTCCTCCCTCTCTACACTGACCTCCTCCCTCTCTAGGACACTCTGCACTGACCTCCTCCCTCTCTGCACTGACCTCCTCCCTCTCTACACTGACCTCCTCCCTCTCTACACTGACCTCCTCCCTCTCTACACTGACCTCCTCCCTCTCTACACTGACCTCCTCCCTCTCTAGGACACTGCACTGACCTCCTCCCTCTCTGCACTGACCTCCTCCCTCTCTACACTGACCTCCTCCCTCTCTAGGACACTCTGCACTGCCCTCCTCCCTCTCTGCACTGACCTCCTCCCTCTCTAGGACACTCTGCACTGACCTCCTCCCTCTCTACACTGACCTCCACCCTCTCTACACTGACCTCCCCCTCTCTGCACTGACCTCCTCCCTCTCTAGGACACTCTGCACTGACCTCCTCCCTCTCTGCACTGACCTCCCCCTCTCTACACTGACCTCCCCCTCTCTACACTGACCTCCCCCCTCTCTGCACTGACCTCCCCCTCTCTGCACTGACCTCCTCCCTCTCTGCACTGACCTCCTCCCTCTCTGCACTGACCTCCTCCCTCTCTGCACTGACCTCCTCCCTCTCTAGGACACTGCACTGACCTCCTCCCTCTCTAGGACACTGCACTGACCTCCTCCCTCTCTGCACTGACCTCCTCCCTCTCTAGGACACTCTGCACTGACCTCCTCCCTCTCTGCACTGACCTCCCCCCTCTCTACACTGACCTCCCCCCTCTCTACACTGACCTCCCCCCTCTCTACACTGACCTCCCCCTCTCTACACTGACCTCCCCCTGACCTCCTCCCTCTCTACACTGAACTCCTCCCTCTCTACACTGACCTCCTCCCGCTCTACACTGACCTCCTCCCTCTCTAGGACACTCTGCACTGACCTCCTCCCTCTCTGCACTGACCTCCTCCCTCTCTAGGACACTCTGCACTGACCTCCTCCCTCTCTGCACTGACCTCCTCCCTCTCTGCACTGACCTCCTCCCTCTCTGCACTGACCTCCTCCCTCTCTGCACTGACCTCCTCCCTCTCTGCACTGACCTCCTCCCTCTCTAGGACACTCTGCGCTGACCTCCTCCCACTCTCCATTGACCTCCTCCCTCTCTAGGACACTCTGCACTGACCTCCTCCCTCTCTGCACTGACCTCCTCCCTCTCTGCACTGACCTCCTCCCTCTCTGCACTGACCTCCTCCCTCTCTAGGATACTGCACTGACCTCCTCCCTCTCTAGGAAACTGCACTGACCTCCTCCCTCTCTGCACTGACCTTCTCCCTCTCTAGGACACTCTGCACTGACCTCCTCCCTCTCTGCACTGACCTCCCCCCTCTCTACACTGACCTCCCCCCTCTCTACACTGACCTCCCCCCTCTCTACACTGACCTCCCCCCTCTCTACACTGACCTCCTCCCTCTCTACACTGACCTCCTCCCTCTCTACACTGACCTCCTCCCGCTCTACACTGACCTCCTCCCTCTCTAGGACACTCTGCACTGACCTCCTCCCTCTCTGCACTGACCACCCCCCTCTCTGCACTGACCTCCCCCTCTCTAGGACACTCTGCACTGACCTCCTCCCTCTCTGCACTGACCTCCCCCCTCTCTACACTGACCTCCCCCCTCTCTACACTGACCTCCCCCTCTCTACACTGACCTCCCCCTCTCTACACTGACCTCCCCCTCTCTACACTGACCTCCTCCCTCTCTACACTGACCTCCTCCCTCTCTACACTGACCTCCTCCCTCTCTACACTGACCTCCTCCCTCTCTACACTGACCTCCTCCCTCTCTAGGACACTCTGCACTGACCTCCTCCCTCTCTGCACTGACCTCCTCCCTCTCTACACTGACCTCCTCCCTCTCTACACTGACCTCCCCCCTCTCTGCACTGACCTCCTCCCTCTCTAGGACACTCTGCACTGACCTCCTCCCTCTCTGCACTGACCTCCCCCCTCTCTACACTGACCTCCCACATCTCTACACTGACCTCCCACATCTCTACACTGACCTCCCACATCTCTACACTGACCTCCCCCTCTCTACACTGACCTCCCCCTCTCTACACTGACCTCCCCCTCTCTACACTGACCTCCCCCTCTCTACACTGACCTCCCCCTCTCTACACTGACCTCCCCCTCTCTACACTGACCTCCCCCCTCTCTACACTGACCTCCTCCCTCTCTACACTGACCTCCTCCCTCTCTACACTGACCTCCTCCCTCTCTACACTGACCTCCTCCCTCTCTACACTGACCTTCTCCCTCTCCACACTGACCTCCTCCCTCTCTACACTGAACTCCTCCCTCTCTAGGACACTCTGCACTGATCTCCTCCCTCTCTGCACTGACCTCCTCCCTCTCTAGGACACTGCACTGACCTCCCTCTCTGCACTGACCTCCTCCCTCTCTGCACTGACCCCCTCCCTCTCTACACTGACCCCCTCCCTCTCTAGGACACTGCACTGACCTCCTCCCTCTCTGCACTGACGACCTCCCTCTCTAGGACTCTCTGCACTGACCTCCCCCTCTCTGCACTGACCTCCCCCTCTCTACACTGACCTCCTCCCTCTCTGCACTGACCTCCTCCCTCTCTGCACTGACCTCCTCCCTCTCTGCACTGACCTCCTCCCTCTCTGCACTGACCTCCTCCCTCTCTGCACTGACCTCCTCCCTCTCTGCACTGACCTCCTCCCTCTCTGCACTGACCTCCTCCCTCTCTGCACTGACCTCCTCCCTCTCTGCACTGACCTCCTCCCTCTCTGCACTGACCTCCTCCCTCTCTGCACTGACCTCCTCCCTCTCTGCACTGACCTCCTCCCTCTCTAGGACACTGCACTGACCTCCTCCCTCTCTGCATTGACCTCCTCCCTCTCTAGGACACTCTGCACTGACCTCCTCCCTCTCTGCACTGACTTCCTCCCTCTCTAGGACACTGCACTGACCTCCTCCCTCTCTGCACTGACCTCCTCCCTCTCTGCACTGACCTCCTCCCTCTCTACACTGACCTCCTCCCTCTCTACACTGACCTCCTCCCTCTCTACACTGACCTCCTCCCTCTCTACACTGACCTCCTCCCTCTCTACACTGACCTCCTCCCTCTCTACACTGACCTCCTCCCTCTCTAGGACACTCTGCACTGACCTCCTCCCTCTCTGCACTGACCTCCTCCCTCTCTAGGACACTCTGCACTCCTCCTCCCTCTCTGCACTGACCTCCTCCCTCTCTACACTGACCTCCCCCTCTCTACACTGACCTCCCCCTCTCTACACTGACCTCCCCCTCTCTACACTGACCTCCCCCTCTCTACACTGACCTCCCCCTCTCTACACTGACCTCCTCCCTCTCCACACTGACCTCCTCCCCCTCTCCACACTGACCTCCTCCCTCTCCACACTGACCTCCTCCCTCTCCACACTGACCCCCTCCCTCTCCACACTGACCCCCTCCCTCTCCACACTGACCCCTCCCTCTCTACACTGAACTCCTCCCTCTCTAGGACACTCTGCACTGACCTCCTCCCTCTCTGCACTGACCTCCTCCCTCTCTAGGACACTCTGCACTGACCTCCTCCCTCTCTGCACTGACCTCCTCCCTCTCTAGGACACTGCACTGACCTCCCTCTCTGCACTGACCTCCTCCCTCTCTACACTGACCTCCTCCCTCTCTACACTGACCTCCTCCCTCTCTGCACTGACCTCCTCCCTCTCTAGGACACTTTGCACTGACCTCCCCCTCTCTACACTGACCTCCTCCCTCTCTGCACTGACCTCCTCCCTCTCTGCACTGACCTCCTCCCTCTCTGCACTGACCTCCTCCCTCTCTGCACTGACCTCCTCCCTCTCTGCACTGACCTCCTCCCTCTCTGCACTGACCTCCTCCCTCTCTGCACTGACCTCCTCCCTCTCTGCACTGACCTCCTCCCTCTCTGCACTGACCTCCTCCCTCTCTGCACTGACCTCCTCCCTCTCTAGGACACTCTGCACTGACCTCCTCCCTCTCTGCATTGACCTCCTCCCTCTCTAGGACACTCTGCACTGACCTCCTCCCTCTCTGCACTGACCTCCTCCCTCTCTAGGACACTGCACTGACCTCCCTCTCTGCACTGACCTCCTCCCTCTCTGCACTGACCTCCTCCCTCTCTGCACTGACCTCCCTCTCTAGGACACTTTGCACTGACCTCCCCCTCTCTACACTGACCTCCTCCCTCTCTGCACTGACCTCCTCCCTCTCTGCACTGACCTCCTCCCTCTCTGCACTGACCTCCTCCCTCTCTGCACTGACCTCCTCCCTCTCTGCACTGACCTCCTCCCTCTCTGCACTGACCTCCTCCCTCCTCTGCACTGACCTCCTCCCTCTCTGCACTGACCTCCTCCCTCTCTGCACTGACCTCCTCCCTCTCTGGACACTCTGCACTGACCTCCTCCCTCTCTAGGACACTCTGCACTGACCTCCTCCCTCTCTGCACTGACCTCCTCCCTCTCTAGGACACTGCACTGACCTCCCTCTCTGCACTGACCTCCTCCCTCTCTGCACTGACCTCCTCCCTCTCTGCACTGACCTCCCTCTCTAGGACACTGCACTGACCTCCTCCCTCTCTGCACTGACCTCCTCCCTCTCTAGGACACTCTGCACTGACCTCCTCCCGCTCTAGGACACAAATGTGAACACCTGTAAGGTGTGTGCGAGCAGCAGGGGATGAAAACAGGTAATTTACTGACACTGAGGTGTGTTCTGTGCTTCAGATGAGAGAAATAAAAAAATAAACCCAGAGTTTAGAAGTTGGAAGGCAGCTGTACTGTCAGCGATGACTTGGCTTATTGATTTGCTCTGCTTTGCTTTACCATGCACTGCCAGCTAAACTGGGACAACAACATAGGCTTTCTCTCCAACACTTGACAGAGTGCTAGTTGAGTTGTGTGACGGTGGTGTTACATAAATTATAGTCAATCAGTGAATCAGAGCAAGTGCTCATAGTAATGGATGCAACGGAATAAATCGACAGGTATAACTGATCAAACACTTGGTTTTCATGCATTATATTATTATGAGACATCCTCCCACCAGCCTCCACTGTTCTGGATATGAAGAGAAGATCATATTTATTTTGACCTCAATGACTAAAATATTATATTCACCATAGATTTATTCCCAAAATTAAACTTAGATTTCGACTTGGGGTCTAGAGGTGGAAAGGAATCAAATTTACTCTGTATTGAAATCTAAGGCAAACTCCAGGGTGTTTTTGGACATACAGAGGAGCTCAGTGTGCTCAGTGTGCTCAGTGTGTGTTTCTCTGTGTGTGTGTTTCTGTGTGTACTATGTGCATGCGTGTTTCTGTGTGTGTACGTGTGTATGTGTAGGCTGTTACGGTGACCGCATTACCGACACACAGGCGGTCATGACCTCAGTCAAATTCGGGTACTCTATTGTCCCTCTAATCATTCTGACATCAATGCAAATGTAATTGAAAATCAAATCAAACACTTAATACGACAACGATGAGATGGCCAATAGGGAGGAGGTCAGAGAACTGGCAGTGTGGTGCCATGACAACAACCTCTCCCTCAATGTGAGCAAGACCAAGGAGCTGATTGTGGACTACAGGAAAAGGCGGGCCGAACAGGCCCCCATTAACATCAACAGGGCTATAGTGGAGCGGGTCGAGAGTTTCTAGTTCCTTGATGTTCACATCACCAACGAACTATCATTGTCCAAACATACCAAGACAGTCGTGAAGAGGGCACGACAAAACTGTTTCACCCTCAGGAGACTGAAAAGATTTGGCATGGGTCCCCAGATCCTCAAAAGGTTCTACAGCTGCACCACCGAGAGCATGGCAGTGGTTGCATCACCACCTGGTATGGCACCTGCTCGGCATCTGACCGTAAGGCGCTACAGAGGGTAGTGCGAACGGCCCAGTACATCACTGGGACCAAGCTTCCTGCCATCCAGGACCTGTACAATAGGTGGTGTCAGAGGAAAGCCCATAAGATTGTCAGAGACTCCCATCACCCATAGACTGTTTTCTCTGCTAACGCACGGCAAGCGGTACCAGAGTGCCAAGTCCAGGACCAAAAGGCTCCTCAACAGCTTCTACCCCCAAGCCATTAGACTGCTGGACAATTCATAAAAATCACCACTCTTGTACACTGCTGCTACTCACTGTTTGTTTGTTACCTATGCATAGTCACCTCGCCCCCACCTACATGTACAGATTACCACAACTAGACTGTACCTCCGCACACTGACTCGGTACCGGTGCCCCCTGCATATAGACTCGTTATTGTTATTTTTATTCTGCTACTTTTTATTATCACTTTTTATTTTAGCCTGCATGTGGCAAATACAGTTTGATTTGATTTAATGAGAGCCCATGAGCTAATGTTGCGCATCATTTCTTTAGGCTATTAATTTGCGTGAGAAAACAGAGTTTTGAAGGCCTCTATTGAAAAGAGGAGGATCCCATTAGCTTTTTATAGGCTGGCTATATTTATTTCTCAAGTTTCCTAATATGAAGCACATTGCTTTGCTTGCGTCCTCCATTCGCTATTGAAGTGCATAAATGACATGTATTTGCCCGTTCTGAGACAGGTTCATGATAATGGCCATTCTAAATCCAAACTAATTCCACACATATATTATTTTGTATATGTAAAGACAAGATTAAATCAAGAATAGTCTGATCGGTGAAAATATTTGCATATCACTTGCGAATGAAGCCCAGCTTTGTGTGCAGTAAGGCAAGAAACAGAGCATGCCTTTTATTGCAACGTTTTCAAATCATAGTCATACATGTAGTCTAGTCCATAGGCCTATATGTTTTAATAAGGTTAGTATCACACCTCATGTAGTCTAGCCCATAGGCCTATATGTTTTAATAAGGTTAGTATCACACCTCATGTAGTCTAGCCCATAGGCCTATATGTTTTAATAAGGTTAGTATCACACCTCATGTAGTCTAGCCCATAGGCCTATATGTTTTAATAAGGTTAGTATCACACCTCATGTAGTCTAGCCCATAGGCCTATATGTTTTAATAAGGTTAGTATCACACCTCATGTAGTCTAGCCCATAGGCCTATATGTTTTAATAAGGTTAGTATCACACCTCATGTAGTCTAGCCCATAGGCCTATATGTTTTAATGAGGTCAGTATCACACCTCATGTAGCCTAGCCCATAGGCCTATATGTTTTAATAAGGTTAGTATCACACCTCATGTAGTTTCGCCCATAGGCCTATATGTTTTAATAAGGTTAGTATCACACCTCATGTAGTCTAGCCCATAGGCCTATATGTTTTAATAAGGTTAGTATCACACCTCATGTAGCACCCATCCTATATGTTTAAGGTCAGTATCACACCTCATGTAGTCTAGCCCATAGGCCTATATGTTTTAATAAGGTTAGTATCACACCTCATGTAGACTAGTCCATAGGCCTATATGTTTTAATAAGGTTAGTATCACACCTCATGTTCTAGCCCATAGGCCTATATGTTTTAATAAGGTTAGTATCACACCTCATGTAGTCTAGCCCATAGGCCTATATGTTTTAATAAGGTTAGTATCACACCTCATGTAGTCCAGCCCATAGGCCTATATGTTTTAATAAGGTTAGTAACACACCTCATGTAGTCTCACCCATAGGCCTATATGTTTTAATAAGGTTAGTATCACACCTCATGTAGTCTCGCCCATAGGCCTATATGTTTTAATAAGGTCAGTATCACACCTCATGTAGTCTAGCCCATAGGCCTATATGTTTTAATAAGGTTAGTATCACACCTCATGTAGTCTCGCCCATAGGCCTATATGTTTTAATAAGGTTAGTATCACACCTCATGTAGTCTAGCCCATAGGCCTATATGTTTTGATAAGGTTTGTATCACAACTAAAGAGGCCAAATAACTTCTTAAAATGAAAATGTTCTTGTTACATACAACCTCATGCTAATTGCATTAGCCTACTTTAGCTAAACTGTCCCGCAGGGGACCCACCAATCCTGAACAAGTTTTAAAGCGTTAATGCATTCGTGATCACTTTTAAGAATGGTGTTTTCCCACGAATTGATAGAATTTTGGAACATTTGCCCTTATAGCCTACTGCTATGTGCACATTGCTGCTCTTATAATGTGAAGAAATAGCTTAATAGTTTATCAACATTTTAAGCTGAACCTTCTGCTCTGTTGCATCAGCCTCATTGCTTTGGGGATCTATCACATCCCACAACTGTCCCAGAGTGTTTGGAATATTTATTTCTCACACAGAAGGACAAGTTGACCAATAGAATAGGTAGATTTTTATACTACGGGGAATTGTAGATTGACATAGGCTAGTGCTTTTCCTGTTCATCAGGCCTACTCATCTTGTTGGCTGACAAAAGAAAGAGTGGGCAGTGAGAAAGACCCAATCACGTGACGGGCATTGGCTAATAATAACTGAGATATCTGAGAGAGCCATGTGAGTGAGAGGTGCTTCAGAGCATCCAGCCGGTAGAAGGGAATTATAATGATTATATTCAGCCCAGGGCACAACGGCCACTGGCCGCATGGGTTAGAGGCATTACTGCCACACAAGGGGGATGCCACCGGGAAACTTGAGGCATTATGAAGTGCTTGTCAAATTGTGAGACTGATGAAGTGTGTGCAGCCTGCACAAGAAACAGAGCAGAGCTCGTGCCTTCCATGAGACTTTTTTCAAATCATCATTTGAAATGCAGCCTTAGAATGTACAACAAATCTAAACATATAGCCCGACCTTTGAATCACAACTAAAGTTGCATAAATAACTCTAAGTTAAGCATATAGGAGGACCTGTTTCTTTGTTAATTTGTTAAATGCAAGTGCGCACTCCCTCAGAAATCGTTTGGAGAAAATATCCTTTCTATTTTATTCAGCTATGTTCAATTGCATTCTTCATACTATAACATAGAAAATAATGCCATGGAATTCTAAGCAAATCTTGTCAGCTAAATGAACTAGTGTTGCCCACAGCCATATGGCATAGACAGATCAGGGCCTAACATAAGGAAATCACAAAGGATGCTATTCTGTTCTTCTGAAATAGACTACATTTTCTTCATATCATGTTTCTTTAGGCCTGTCTAAAATAACTAATGGATTTGTTGTGAAGGTGTAGACTATATTAAATAGATTTTTTAAATGTAGATGTTCCAAAGGTCTACATCAATGGCTATGCGTGGGAGCCAGGAGATGATAAATAAGTTTATGTTAATTAACGGTCAATTACGGGACACCGACAATTATTTCCTTGACAATCACCGACTGACAAAGTGTAATGACTGCCACAGCCCTTGTATGTGCGTTCGTGTGTGTGCTTCTTGGACCTCTTACCTTGGTCTGGAGGGTTGGGGTCCCAGGCGGCCCACAGCTGGACGATGAAGAAGGGGGACCAGCAGACGGTGTACACCAACACTATCACTAAAGTCATCCTCACCGTCTTAGACATGGCTTTGGAGATGGAGGGGGGAGTCAGGGCCAGGGGCGGTGGGGGTGGGGGAGGGTACTCCAGGGAGGGGCGTGGAGAGGGGACATGCCGGGGGGAGGAGGGGAGCTCGAAGGAGGTGTAGGACTCATGGCAGTAGCAACTGCCATTGTTAGGAGGCACTGAACCACCACTACATCCACCAGAGGTGACTGGGCCATGGGAGCCATGTGATCTGGGAACTACAGCTGTACCGGCGCCCCTTCGGTCACTAAGGACAGGGTTGGAGGGGACGGGGAGGTTATCTGGGATGTTGAAGGGGTTTTGCTGCGCTGCTGCTGCTGCTGTGTGGTCATTGTGACAGCTGCTGCACTGTGGGCAGGGGGACGGATAGTCATAGCAGTCTGATGGGGGCACAGCTGTCGACAGGGGGGAGAAGGGGGAGCTGGAGGGGTTGTTGTTCATAGTCTTTAGAAGCTGTCCTTCTCCTACTCCTCTTCCCCCTCCTCCTGCTCTCCCCCCTCTTCCCCCTTCTCCTCCACCTCCTCTCCCACCTTCTCCTCCTCCTCCTCTCCCCCCTCCCCCTCCTCTCCCCCCTCCTCCTCCTCCTCCTCTCCCCCGCTCCCTTGTCATTCTACCGTCCTCCTTTTTGACTCTGTGGAAGCGGAAGATGACAGCGTTGTTCTTCTTGAGCTCTGCTGACACCATCCTCTCTGACTTCAGATAGATGTTGTTGTGAATCTCTCTGAAGATCCGGATCTGGAATGAGATTTAAAAAAATAGATTTCTCCTCTCTTTTATGTAGTGTTGTGGTGTCTCTCTTTAAGTAGTGTTGTGGTGTCTCTCTTTATGTAGTGTTGTGGTGTCTCCTTATGTAGTGTTGTGGTGTCTCTCTTTATGTAAGTGTTGTGGTGTCTCTCTTTATGTAGTGTTGTGGTGTCTCTCTTCATGTAGTGTTGTGGTGTCTCTCTTTAAGTAGTGTTGTGGTGTCTCTCTTTATGTAGTGTTGTGGTGTCTCTCTTTATGTAGTGTTGTGGTGTCTCTCTTTATGTAGTGTTGTGGTGTCTCTCTTCATGTAGTGTTGTGGTGTCTCTCTTTATGTAGTGTTGTGGTGTCTCTCTTTATGTAGTGTTGTGGTGTCTCTCTTTATGTAGTGTTGTGGTGTCTCTCTTTATGTAGTGTTGTGGTGTCTCTCTTTATGTAGTGTTGTGGTGTCTCTCTTCATGTAGTGTTGTAGTGTCTCTCTTTATGTAGTGTTGTAGTGTCTCTCTTTATGTAGTGTTGCAGTGTCTCTCTTTATGTAGTGTTGCAGTGTCTCTCTTTATGTAGTGTTGTGGTGTCTCTCTTTATGTAGTGTTGTGGTGTCTCTCTTCATGTAGTGTTGTGGTGTCTCTTTATGTAGTGTTGTAGTGTCTCTCTTTATGTAGTGTTGTAGTGTCTCTCTTTATGTAGTGTTGTGGTGTCTCTCTTTATGTAGTGTTGTGGTGTCTCTCTTTATGTAGTGTTGTGGTGTCTCTTTATGTAGTGTTGTGGTGTCTCTCTTTATGTAGTGTTGTGGTGTCTCTCTTTATGTAGTGTTGTAGTGTCTCTCTTTATGTAGTGTTGTGGTGTCTCTCTTTATGTAGTGTTGTGGTGTCTCTCTTTATGTAGTGTTGTGGTGTCTCTTTATGTAGTGTTGTGGTGTCTCTCTTTATGTAGTGTTGTGGTGTCTCTCTTTATGTAGTGTTGTGGTGTCTCTTTATGTAGTGTTGTGGTGTCTCTTTATGTAGTGTAGTGGTGTCTCTTTATGTAGTGTTGTGGTGTCTCTTTATGTAGTGTTGTGGTGTCTCTATGTAGTGTTGTGGTGTCTCTCTTTATGTAGTGTTGTGGTGTCTCTCTTTATGTAGTGTTGTGGTGTCTCTTTATGTAGTGTTGTGGTGTCTCTTTATGTAGTGTTGTGGTGTCTCTCTTGTCGTGATGGGTGTTTTGTCCTGTGTTTATATTTCTGATCCCAGCCCCCACCCCCCTTAGGAGGCCTTTCATTGTATATAAGAATTTGTTCTTAATTAAATAAAGGTTAAATAAAATTAAAAAGATAATCCATCCACCTGACAGGTGTGGTATATCAAGAATCATCATTACACAGGTGCACCTTGTGTTGGGGATAATAAAAGCCCACTCTAAAATGTACAGTTTTGTCACAGAACACAATGACACAGATGTCTCAACTTTTGAGGGAGCATGCAATTGACATGCTGACTGCAGGAATGTCCACCAGAGCTGTTGCCAGATAATTTATTGTTAATTTCTCTACCATAAGCCACCTCCAACGTCTTTATAGAGAATTTGGGAGTACGTCCAAGCGACCTCACAAGCGCAGACCACTTGTAACCACGCCAGCCCAGGACCTCCACTTCAGGCTTCTTCACCTGCGGGATCATCTGAGACCAGTCACCTGACAGCTGAACTGAGGAGTATTTCTGTCTGTAATAAAGCCATTTTGTGGAGAAAAAATAATTCTGATTGGCTGAACCTGGCTCCCCAGTGGGTGGACCTGGCTCCCAAGTGAGTGGGCCTATGCCCTCCCAGACCCACCCATGGCTGCGCCCCTGCAAAGTCATGTGAAATCCATAGATTAAGTCCTAATGAAATTATTTAAATTGACACATTTCCTTATATGAACTGTAACTCTGTAAAATCTTTTAAAGTGTTGCATGTTCCATTCATATTTTTTATTCAGTATAGTTAAAACTAATATAAAAAATTTACATAGACAATAAAAAACTATTTTGGAACAGATTCCTAAACCCAATCATCCCAACCCAGACAACAAACACAGACTTATTGTCCTTTGTAACTCAATTAAAAGTCCTAAATTCTGTTTCCGAAAAAAGCACATGACTCCAGCAGGCCAGGTCTGGGTCTTAGAACAATGTCCTGCCAAACCACGTTAAGGTCATCATTTGATCAGACCTGGGTTCAACTACTATTTGAAATCATTTCAAATACTGTGGCTGAGCTTGATTGTGCTTGCCTGGAACAGCTTTACCTCATTTCTATCAACATGTTAAATGTGCAACCAGAGGGAAAACAACTCTGGACCACCTATACTCCACACACAGATGCACACAATGCTCTCCCTCACCCTCCATTTGGCAAATTTTATCATAATTCTATCCTCCTGATTCCTGCTTACAAGCAAAAATGAAAGCAGAAAGCACCAGTGACAAGATCAATAAAAAAAAGTGGTCAAATGAAGCACATGCTAAGTAAGCTACAGGATTATTAGCACAGACTGGAATATGTTCCGGGATTCCTCCAATGGCATTGAGGAGTACACCACAGCTGTCATTGGCTTCATCAATAAGTGCATCGATGACGTCGTCCCCACAGTGACCGTACGTACGTACGTACATACCCCAACCAGAAGCCATAGATTACAGGCAACATCCGCACTGAGCTAAAGGCTAGAGCTGCTGCTTTCAAGGAGCGGGACTCTAACCCGGAAGCTTATAAGAAATCCAGCTATGCCCTCCTATGAACCATCAAACAGGAAAAGCGTCAAGACAGGACTAAGATCGAATCGTACTACACCGGCTCTGTCGGATGTGGCAGAGCCTGTAAACTATTACAGACTACAAAGGGAAACACAGCCGAGAGCTGCCCAGTGACACGAGCCTACAGGACTAGCTAAACTACTTCTATGCTCGCTTCGAGGCAAAAAACACTGAAACATGCATGAGAGCCCCAGCTGTACTGGAAGACAGTGTGGTCATGCTCTCCACAGCCGATGTGAATAAGACCTTTAGACAGGTCAACATTCACAAGAGTGCAGGGCCAAACGGATTACCAGGACGTGTACTGCGAGTACTGCATGCGCTGACCAACTGGCTTCACTGACATTTTCAACCTCTCCCTGTCCGAGTCTGTAATACCAACATGTTTTAAGCAGACCACCATAGTGCCTGTGCCCAAGAACAATAAGGTAACCTGCCAAAATGAATATGACCCAGAGCACTCACGTCTGTAGACATGAAGTGTTTTGAAAGGCCGGTCATGGCTCACAACAACACCATTATCCCAGAAACCATAGACCCACTCCAATTTTCATACAGCCCAAACAGATCCACAGATGATGCTGTCTCTATTGCACTCCACACTGCCCTTTCCCACCTGGACAAAAGGAACACCTATTTGAGAATGCTATTCATTGACTACAGCTCAGCGTTCAACACCATAGTGCCCTCAAAGCTCATTAATAAGGTAAGGATCCTGGGACTAATCACCTCCCTCTGCAACTGGATCCTGGACTTCCTGACAGGGTAGGTAACAACACATCCGCCACACTGATCCTCAACACGGAGGCCCCTCAGGGGTGCATGCTCAGCCCCCTCCTGTACTCCCTGTTCACTCATGACTACTCGGCCAAGCACAACTCCAGCACCATCATTCAATTTGCCGATGACACAACAGTGGTAGGCCTGATCACAGACAACAACAAGACAGCCTATAGGGTGCCAGGACAACAACCTCTCCCTCAACATGATCAAGACAAAGGAGATGATTGTGGACTACAGGAAAAAGAGGACTGAGCATGCCCCCATTATCATTGACGGGGCTGCAGCGGAGCAGGTTGAGAGCTTCAAGTTCCTTGGTGTCCACATCACCAACAAACTAACATGGTCCAAGCACACCATGACAGTCTTGAACTGGGTATGTCAAAACATATCCCCCCTCAGGAGACTGAAAAGATTTGGCATGGGTCCCCAGATCCTCAAAAGGTTCTACAGCTGCACCATCGGAGGCAACTGCTCGGCCTCCGACCGCAAGGCACTACACAGGGCAGTACGAACTGCCCAGTACATCACTGGGGCCAAGCTTCCTGCCATCCAGGACCTCTATACCAGGTGGTGTCAGAGGAAGGCCCTGAAAATTGTCAAAGACTCTAGCCACCCTAGTCATAGTCTGTTCTCTCTGCTATCACAGAGCAAGCGGTACCGGAGCGCCAAGTCTAGGTCCAAAAGGCTTCTAAATAGCTTCTACCCCCAAGCCATAAGACTCCTAAACATCTAGTCAAAGGCTACCCAGACTATTCACATTGCCCTCCCCCTCCACACCACACCACTTCCACTCTATGTTGTCATCTATGCATAGTCACTTTAATAACTCTACCTACATGTACATACTACCTCAACTAACTGGTGCATCCGCACATTGACTCTGCACCGTCACCCCCCTGTATATATTGTTATTTTTTACTGCTCCTCTTTAATGACTTATTACTTTTATCTCATATTCTTATCTGTATTTTTTGAAACGGCACTGTCGGTTAGGGTCATTTCACTGTAAGGTATACACCCTATTGTATTCGGCGCATGTGACGAATAGCATTTGATTTGAACATTGGAACCAATAGAATGGCAAACACACTGAAATGGCAAACACACCAAAATGGCAAACACACCAAAATGGCAAACACACCAAAATGGCAAACACACCAAAATGGCAAACACACCAAAATGGCAAACACACCGAAATGGCAAACACACCGAAATGGCAAACACACCGAAATGGCAAACACACCGAAATGGCAAACACACCAATCTGGGGAACTCCAGGCAGGTTAAATCAAACACTCAAAGTATATGAAAGATTTCAAATAATATTTAATTAATTCAATGTCCTTAATCTTTGGCTGGGTTCTGGTTAATTTGTCTGATATTCTGGTTCCCTGTGGGGTACCTCACGGTGGGTAGTGTTCTGACAGGCTGGCCACACAGCAGGGAGTCTACAGAGGGCTGTGTTAATTAGGCCATCGGAAACATCTCCCACGGATGCTACATAACACCAGCCACTGAGCCTGTTCAGTCTGATCTGATAGAACTGACCCCCTGGAGCTTGTTCAACAATGCCTGCCAAATACCGCTCCATCAAAACAGAACACGTTTTATTCATGCTTGACATGCTTCAGTTTTTGGATTCTGTGTATTTCATTGCCTCGGGGGTGGCAAGTAGCCTAAAGGACTCTTTTCCCTATGTAGTGCAGAGGAGGCTAGTGGGAGGAGCAATAGGAGGACAGGCTCAATGTAATGGCTGGAATGAAATCAATGTTTCCATTTGTTTGATGTGTTTGGTACCATTCCATTGATTCCATTCCAGTCTTCTCCTCTGCCTCCTGTCTATAACTCCTCTCACCAGCCTCCTCTGATATAGTGCACTATTTAAGGAATAGAGTGCAATTTGGGAAAAAGCCATAGTTTAAGACGTGGGTGATAATGAAATGGGAACTGAACTGGTAACAAGAGGGCTGCTGGTCTCTGATCCCAGGTTGTACCGTAGAACAAGGCACCCTCCAGGAGCATCGCACCGCGGCTCACGCTGCTCCTCTCAATGTGTGTGTGTGTGTGTGTCTGGGTGTCTTGGGAAAAAGGCAAAGGATTCATTTATATTCTACGATTGTTCTGTCGTCACACTGTGTTGTGTCCTTGTTGTCGTACCTGGCAAACAATGATGATTAAGACTGTGTGTGTGTGTGTGTGTGTTTGTTTCAGTAGTAGACAGTACCTGGCAAACAGTGATGATTAAGACTGTGTGTGTGTGTGTGTGTGTGTGTGTGTGTGTGTTTTCAGTAGTAGACAGTACCTGGCAGACGGTGATGATTAGTGCTGGCAGTAAGAACACTGCTAGGGTCATCCAGGTGATGTAGGCCTTGAGCCCCCACTGCTCAGCGAAGTGACCCCAGCACTCAAACTCTCCTGGAGACACCTCCGACCGCGAGAAAATGAAGAACTGAGGGAGGAAGGACGGGACAGATTGAGGAGGGGGGAGAGAGGGAGGGAAAAGGGCAAGGGTGGGAGGATGGAGGGAGGGAGAGGTCAGGGAGTCAAAACCAAACACATTTCTAACTTACAGAACAGGAGGCCACACTGTCTAGGAAACTTCCACTGAACTCATAATACAAAAAATAAGCTGGGTATTTTTTTTAAAATGGGTATATCTTGAATTTGACTGCAGGCTCTGGGGTCAGGGCAGAAGTGTCCCTTTGAGACTTTTACTTAACCTTTAGTCATGCTGAGACCAACGCCTCTTTCACAGATCAGTCCTGTATACCCATCTATCCACATAAAACACATCAATATACACTACACACATCAATATACACAACAATATACAGTACACATCAATATTCACATAAACACACAAAAAGCAAAACACAATGAGCCAGCTTGTCATCTATCTGGTGCACACATGAGGTAGCCTATACCGAGGTACTACCTGAGGTAGCCTATACCGAGGTACTACCTGAGGTAGCCTATACCGAGGTACTACCTGAGGTAGCCAATACCGAGGTACTACCTGAGGTAGCCAATACCGAGGTACTACCTGAGGTAGCCTATTCCGAGGTACTACCTGAGGTAGCCAATACCGAGGTACTACCTGAGGTAGCCAATACCGAGGTACTACCTGAGGTAGCCAATACCGAGGTACTACCTGAGGTAGCCAATACCGAGGTACTACCTGAGGTAGCCAATACCGAGGTACTACCTGAGGTAGCCAATACCGAGGTACTACCTGAGGTAGCCAATACCGAGGTACTACCTGAGGTAGCCAATACCGAGGTACTACCTGAGGTAGCCTATTCCGAGGTATACCGAGGTACTACCTGAGGTAGCCTATACCACCTGTACCAATACCGAGGTACTACCTGAGGTACTACCTGAGGTAGCCAATACCGAGGTACTACCTGAGGTAGCCAATACCGAGGTACTACCTGAGGTAGCCAATACCGAGGTACTACCTGAGGTAGCCAATACCGAGGTACTAGCTGAGGTAGCCAATACCGAGGTACTACCTGAGATAGCCAATACCGAGGAACTACCTATTCTGAACAGCCAGGCCAGTGTCCCTACCTCCATCTTGTTCTGAGGACACGGCGCTGCTGCCAATCCCTGAGCTCACCTGTGTGAATTGTTTGTTTGTTTATAGTTATATTGCTCAATATCTCTCAATTTTGAAAGTGGATTTTACATTGCATGTATGACCCTGTTCATCCGGATCGCTGTAATATGCAAAAAAATGTACAATCACTACCAGAGGTTGTATGTAGTCAGTGAGTAAATCAACCACAACCAACCACAACTTCTCCCGTGAGTTTCTACTCTCTTTCAGAGATAAAGCTCACACTCTCCAAAACAGCAATGCATTGCCTGATGGTTGTTTCAAGTCAACAAGGGAAACTAAGAAGAAACAAGGCTCAAGAGGTGCTGTCAGAAACAGACAGACTACAGGGGTGGGAATGCCATCACCCGCTCCCAGTGATCACCCTGTCAAATGTGCGGTCACTAAATAATAATCACTCCAGAGAATGCATTTCCACTGCTTCAGAGTGCAATGGCGGCGAGCAGTTCTTGTGCTGATGTTGCTTCCAGAAGCAGTTTGGAACTTGGTAATGAGTGCTGCAACCAAGGACAGATCATTTTTACACGCTTCGCAATTCAACACTCGGCGGTCCCATTCTGTGAGCTTGTGTGGCCTACCACTTCGCAGATGAGCCGTTGTTGCTCCTAGATGTTTTCACTTCACAATAACAGCACTTACAGTTGACCGGAGCAGCTCTAGCAAAGCAGAAATTTGACAAATTGACTTGTTGGAAAGCATCCTATGACAGTGTCACTTTGAAAGTCACTGAGCTCTTCAGTAAGGTCATTCTACTGGCTATGTTTGTCTATGGAGATTGCATGGCTGTGTGCTTGATTTTATACACCCGTCAGCAACACGTGTGGCAGAAATAGCTGAGTCTACTTATTTGAAGGGGTGTCCACATACTTTTAAATACACTGCTCAAAAAAATAAAGGGAAAACTTAAACAACACAATGTCACTCCAAGTCTGTCCACTTAGGAAGCAACACTGATTGATTGACAATACATTTCGCATGCTGTTGTGCAAATGGAATAGACAACAGGTGGAAATTATAGGCAATTAGCAAGACACCCCCAATAAAGGAGTGGTTCTGCAGGTGGTGACCACAAACCACTTCTCAGTTCCTATGCTTCCTGGCTGATGTTTTGGTCACTTTTGAATGCTGGCGGTGCTTTCACTCTAGTGGTAGCATGAGACGGAGTCTATAACCCACACAAGTGGCTCAGGTAGTGCAGCTCATCCAGGATGGCACATCAATGCGAGCTGTGGCAAGAAGGTTTGCTGTGTCTGTCAGCGTAGTGTCCAGAGCATGGAGGCGCTACCAGGAGACAGGCCAGTACATCAGGAGACGTGGAGGAGGCCATAGGAGGGCAATAACCCAGCAGCAGGACCGCTACCTCCGCCTTTGTGCAAGGAGGAGCAGGAGGAGCACTGCCAGAGCCCTGCAAAATGACCTCCAGCAGGCCACAAATGTGCATGTGTCTGCTCAAACGGTCAGAAATAGACTCCATGAGGGTGGTATGAGGGCCCGACGTCCAGGTGGGGGTTGTGCTTACAGCCCAACACTGTGCAGGACGTTTGGCATTTGCCAGAGAACACCAAGATTGGCAAATTTGCCACTGGCGCCCTGTGCTCTTCACAGATGAAAGCAGGTTCACACTGAGCACATGTGACAGACGTGACAGAGTCTGGAGACGCCGTGGAGAACGTTCTGCTGCCTGCAACATCCTCCAGCATGACCGGTTTGGCGGTGGGTCAGTCATGGTGTGGGGTGGCATTTCCCTCCATGTGCTCGCCAGAGGTAGCCTGACTGCCATTAGGTACCGAGATGAGATCCTCAGACCCCTTGTGAGACCATATGCTGGTGCGGTTGGCCCTGGGTTCCTCCTAATGCAAGACAATGCTAGACCTCATGTGGCTGGAGTGTATCATCAGTTCCTGCAAGAGGAAGGCATTGATGCTATGGACTGGCCCGCCCGTCCCCCAGATCTGAATCCAAATGAGCACATCTGGGACATCATGTCTCGCTCCATCCACCAACGCCAAGTTGCACCACAGACTGTCCAGGAGTTGGCGGATGCTTTAGTCCAGGTCTGGGAGGAGATCCCTCAGGAGACCATCCTCCACCTCATCAGGAGCATGCCCAGACGTTGTAGGGAGAGGCACGTGGAGGCCACACACACTTCTGAGCCTCATTTTGACTTGTTTTAAGGACATTACATCAAAGTTGGATCAGCCTGTAGTGTGGTTTTCCACTTTAATTTTGAGTGTGACTCCAAATCCAGACCTCCATGGGTTGATACATTTGATTTCCATTGATAACTTTTGTGTGATTGTCCGCACATTCAACTATGTAAAGAAAAAAGTATTTAATAAGAATGTTTCATTCATTCAGATCTAGGATGTGTTATTTTAGTGTTCCCTTTATTTTTCTGAGCAGTGTATATATAGTGTACGTGCCTGGACCTAACAATAAGGAAGCTGCTGACAGGATTACAGACTGGTTCAATGCTTCAATTTCACGATCGGCTGACCAGACAGCATTTGTGCTTGGGGATTTTAATACGCTCTCTCCTCCCCACTCTGCAACAGTACGTCACTTGTCTGACTCGCTCAACGCGCATTGTGGAACAGTGTTGTGGCAACATAGATGACACATACAAGGCAGTTTGCAGAGCATCCATCAGGAAATCAGACCATAACGTTGTCCGTCTCTTATCGAGATAAAGCCAACCGGTTGAAATGCAGAAAACCTGTAGTGAAATCCATTCAGGCATGGAAAGAGGAGAGCAGGGAGGAGCTCAAGGACTGCTTTGATGTCACAGACTGTGGGGGGTTCTTTGACTGTTGTAGGGAACCCCATGAGTTGACAGAGAGTATCACATCTTACATCCAGTTCTGTGAGGATACTGTCATTCACACAAACACTGTCAGAGTATTTCCCTAAAACAAGCCAAGGGTGTCTAAGAAATTGAAAATGTGCCTAAATTAAATTAAGTTTTCTTTCCTGAAAGTAAATGCAGATGCTGTAAAGGAGAAATAATTAATTAATTTAGGTCAAACATGTGGAAAGCTAAAAGTGGAGCAGAGGTTCTGTACAGGCAATCCAAGACAAGCTTGGGATGGAATGCAATGATGGGAGGAAGAGAACAGAGAACAATTCAAGACAAGCATGGGACAGAATGCAATGATGAGAGGAAGAGAACAGAGAACAATCCAAGACAAGCATGGGAAGGAACGCAATGATGAGAGGAAGAGAACAGAGAACAATCCAAGACAAGCATGGGAAGGAATGCAATGATGAGAGGAAGAGAACAGAGAACAATCCAAGACAAGCATGGGAAGGAATGCAATGATGGGAGGAGAGAGGAAGAGAACAGAGAACAATCCAAGACAAGCATGTGAAGGAATGCAATGATGGGAGGACAGAGGAAGAGAACAGAGAACAATCCAAGACAAGCATGGGAAGGAATGCAATGTGGGAGGACAGAGGAAGAGAACAGAGAACAATCCAAGACAAGCATGGGACGGAATGCAATGATGAGAGGAAGAGAACAGAGAACAATCCAAGACAAGCATGGGACGGAATGCAATGATGCGAGGAACAGAACAGAGAACAATCCAAGACAAGCATGGGAAGGAATACAATGATGGGAGGAGAAAGGAAGAGAACAGAGAACAACCCAAGACAAGCATGGGAAGGAATGCAATGATGGGAGGACAGAGGAAGAGAACAGAAAACAATCCAAGACAAGCATGGGACGGAATGCAATGATGAGAGGAACAGAACAGAGAACAATCCAAGACAAGCATGGGAAGGAATACAATGATGGGAGGACAGAGGAAGAGAACAGAGAACAATCCAAGACAAGCATGGGAAGGAATGCAATGATGGGAGGACAGAGGAAGAGAACAGAGAACAATCCAAGACAAGCATGGGAAGGAATGCAATGATGGGAGGAGAGAGGAAGAGAACAGAGAACAATCCAAGACAAGCATGGGAAGGAATGCAATGATGGGAGGACAGAGGAAGAGAACAAAGAACAATCCAAGACAAGCATGGGAAGGAATGCAATGATGGGAGGACAGAGGAAGAGAACAGAGAACAATCCAAGACAAGCATGGGAAGGAATGCAATGATGGGAGGACAGAGGAAGAGAACAGAGAACAATCCAAGACAAGCATGGGAAGGAATGCAATGATGAGAGGAAGAGAACAGAGAACAATCCAAGACAAGCATGGGACAGAATGCAATGATGAGAGGAAGAGAACAGAGAACAATCCAAGACAAGCATGGGAATAAATGCAATGATGAGAGGAAGAGAACAGAGAACAATCCAAGACAAGCATGGGAAGGATTACAATGATGGGAGGACAGAGGAAGAGAACAGAGAACAATCCAAGACAAGCATGGGAAGGAATGCAATGATGGGAGGACAGAGGAAGAGAACAGAGAACAATCCAAGACAAGCATGGGAAGGAATGCAATGATGAGAGGAAGAGAACAGAGAACAGAGAACAATCCAAGACAAGCATGGGAAGGAATGCAATGATGAGAGGAAGAGAACAGAGAACAGAGAACAATCCAAGACAAGCATGGGACAGAATGCAATGATGAGAGGAAGAGAACAGAGTACAATCCAAGACAAGCATGGGACGGAATGCAATGATGAGAGGAAGAGAACAGAGAACAGAGAACAATCCAAGACAAGCATGGGAAGGAATGCAATGATGGGAGGACAGAGGAAGAGAACAATCCAAGACAAGCATGGGAAGGAATGCAATGATGGGAGGAGAGAGGAAGAGAACAGAGAACAATCCAAGACAAGCATGGGAAGGAATGCAATGATGGGAGGACAGAGGAAGAGAACAGAGAACAATCCAAGACAAGCATGGGACGGAATGCAATGATGAGAGGAAGAGAACAGAGAACAATCCAAGACAAGCATGGGACGGAATGCAATGATGCGAGGAACAGAACAGAGAACAATCCAAGACAAGCATGGGAAGGAATACAATGATGGGAGGAGAAAGGAAGAGAACAGAGAACAATCCAAGACAAGCATGGGACGGAATGCAATGATGAGAGGAACAGAACAGAGAACAATCCAAGACAAGCATGGGAAGGAATACAATGATGGGAGGACAGAGGAAGAGAACAGAGAACAATCCAAGACAAGCATGGGAAGGAATGCAATGATGGGAGGACAGAGGAAGAGAACAGAGAACAATCCAAGACAAGCATGGGAAGGAATGCAATGATGGGAGGACAGAGGAAGAGAACAGAGAACAATCCAAGACAAGCATGGGAAGGAATGCAATGATGGGAGGACAGAGGAAGAGAACAGAGAACAATTCAAGACAAGCATGGGAAGGAATGCAATGATGGGAGGACAGAGGAAGAGAACAGAGAACAATCCAAGACAAGCATGGGAAGGAATGCAATGATGGGAGGACAGAGGAAGAGAACAGAGAACAATCCAAGACAAGCATGGGAAGGAATGCAATGATGAGAGGAAGAGAACAGAGAACAATCCAAGACAAGCATGGGAAGGAATGCAATGATGAGAGGAAGAGAACAGAGAACAGAGAACAATCCAAGACAAGCATGGGACAGAATGCAATGATGAGAGGAAGAGAACAGAGTACAATCCAAGACAAGCATGGGAAGGAATGCAATGATGAGAGGACGAGAACAGAGAACAGAGAACAATCCAAGACAAGCATGGGACAGAATGCAATGATGAGAGGAAGAGAACAGAGAACAGAGAACAGAGAACAGAGAACAATCCAAGACAAGCATGGGACGGAATGCAATGATGAGAAGAAAAGAACAGAGAACAGAGAACAATCCAAGACAAGCATGGGAAGGAATGCAATGATGAGAGGAAGAGAACAGAGAACAATCCAAGACAAGCATGGGACAGAATGCAATGATGAGAGGAAGAGAACAGAGAACAATCCAAGACAAGCATGGGACAGAATGCAATGATGAGAGGAAGAGAACAGAGAACAATCCAAGACAAGCATGGGAAGAAATGCAATGATGAGAGGAAGAGAACAGAGAACAATCCAAGACAAGCATGGGAAGGAATGCAATGATGGGAGGACAGAGGAAGAGAACAGAGAACAATCCAAGACAAGCATGGGAAGGAATGCAATGATGGAAGGACAGAGGAAGAGAACATAGAACAATCCAAGACAAGCATGGGAAGGAATGCAATGATGGAAGGACAGAGGAAGAGAACATAGAACAATCCAAGACAAGCATGGGACGGAATGCAATGATTGGAGATTTGACACCGTTGATTTTTAAAGACAAATGTCAACCAAATATGTGACAGCATCCCCAATTCCTCTCCTACCAGAGAACAAGGTGGCCTCATGCCTGTCACATATTAAACCACACAAAGCTTCGGGCCCAGACGCACTACAGGGCAAGTAATGAAGGTCTGCACCGACAAGCTACAAGAGAGTCTTAACACTGTTTCAACTCCTGCTGAGCACCTGCACAGTGCCAAACTCCTGGAAGGTGCCAACCATTGTACCGGTGCCTTAGAAGCCAAGGGCCAAATCAACAAATTGCTTTCGACCTGTGGCCTTCATGCCCCTTTGGGCCAAATGCATGGTGAAGGGTTGTCAGTAAGCACCTTACGCTGTCCATAGCAGAGCAACTGGACCCATTACAGTTTGCCCATAAGGCACAGAGGGAGACTGAGGATCTGACCTTGGTGAACACGGTGGCTAGTCACCTTCAACATGCAAAATCATATGCACACATTTTAGTTATTGATTTTAGTTCAGCTTTCAATACAATGCATATATACACACACTGCTGAAACGACTGCTGGACCTGAATGTCACCGGAGGCCTCACATGTTGGATCAAGGACTTTTTAACTGACTGACCACAGTGGGTCCTCAGGAATGGGGCCCTCTCTGATTAACTGACCCTGACCACAGAGAGTCCTCAGGAATGGGGCCCTCTCTGTGTCCTTTCACCATTGTTGTTCTCTATATACTCTAACGAGATGAAAATCCAAGGAAACAATGTGAGCCATTTCAAGTACCCAGATGACATGGCTCTGGTGGGACAATTTTTTAAAGATGCTACGTCAGATCGGGACGGCTATTTTAAACAGGCCAACGACCTTCAAGAATTGTGCCGGTCAAGTGCCCACCACATCAATGTGGACAAGACAACAGAGCTGATAATCAATGGCAACAACCTGCCAATGTCCCAACCACTCTCTCTGAATGACCAACCAGTGGAGATGTTTGAGCGTTTCAAAGACCTAGGGACACAAATTGAGGACAAGCTGAGCTTTACAGAGAATGCAGACATTTGCCAGTGCCTGTTTCTAATCAGGAAATTGAAGGGGTTTGGGGTCAGCCAGGATGTTCTTGAGAGGGTGTACAGCAGCTTGGTGGAGAGCATCCTCATGTTCAATATGACAGTATGGTCATCTGAGCGTGAGGAACAAAAGCAAACTGACTGGAATAGTAAACACAGCCAGCAAAGTAACTGGTTGATCACAGGCACAGTGAAGCAGTCTGTTCCACAAGGCAGCCAAAAAGAAGACACTGGCTGTCGTGGGCGACCCCTCCCACCCTCTACACCCTCAGGTGGAGACCCCTCCCACCCTCTACTACACCCTCAATTCGTAAGGTTTCCCTCTGGCAGACGCTTCAGGCTAAGTTGCTTGTGCTGTAGGACTACTAACTGCAGTGTAAATTGTACCGGTATATGTACTTATCTATCCAGTGCAGTTGGAGCCGTGGTCATTTGTGAGAGAATGTATCAATGTCCTCTATGTTTTCAGTTTACGCAGTAGGATGGACTGACTGGTTTAAGTGTGTGTGATGTGAGAATGCATGTGCATGTGATTATTTTAATGTCAGGTGATGCCATCTTGTTCTCTACCTCCATCTTGTTCTGAGGGCAGCTCTACCTCCATCTTGTTCTGAGGGCAGCTCTACCTCCATCTTGTTCTGAGGGCAGCTCTACCTCCATCTTGTTCTGAGGGCAGCTCTACCTCCATCTTGTTCTGAGGGCAGCTCTACTCCATCTTGTTCTGAGGGCAGCTCTACCTCCTTGTTCTGAGGGCAGCTCTACCTCCTTCTTGTTCTGAGGGCAGCTCTACCTCCATCTTGTTCTGAGAGCAGCTCTACCTCCATTTTGTTCTGAGAGCAGCTCTACCTTCATCTTGTTCTGAGAGCAGCTCTACCTCCATCTTGTTCTGAGAGCAGCTCTACCTCCATCTTGTTCTGAGAGCAGCTCTACCTCCATCTTGTTCTGAGGGCAGCTCTACCTCCATCTTGTTCTGAGGGCAGCTCTACCTCCATCTTGTTCTGAGGGAAGCTCTACCTCCATCTTGTTCTGAGGGCAGCTCTACCTCCATCTTGTTCTGAGAGCAGCTCTACCTCCATTTTGTTCTGAGGGCAGCTCTACCTCAAGGTTTGTTGGGTGAAGTCAACGGTAGTCAAGCTTAAGTCAACGGTAAGTAGGCAGAAGCTGTCATGTTAGGGCTAGGGTTAGGGATGAGCTGGGATGTGGACATGAAGCTAGGGATAGGGATGAGGCTAGGGTTAGGGTTGAGCTGGGATGTGAAAATGAGGCTAGGGTTAGGGTTGAGCTGGGATGTGGACATGAGGCTAGGGATAGGGATGAGGCTAGGGTTAGGGTTGAGCTGGGATGTGGACATGAGGCTAGGGTTAGGTTTAATGTCCCCTACAGTACCTACCTGTGGTTTGGAGAGAAGTAGGGTCAGGCCCCATGATAGGGTTAGGGTCGGGGTCAGGGTTAGGGTCAGGGTTGGGGTTAGGGTTAGGGTCAGGGTTAGGGTCAGGGTTAGGGTCAGGGGGCAGTGATAGCGTTCCTACCTGTGGTATGGAGAGCAGTAGGGCCAGGCCCCAGGCCGTCATGATAGGGGTGTTCCAGCGCGACACGGACCCACCACGGTAGGCTTGCAGTGGGCAGCAGATGGCATAGTGCCGATCTACCGTCATGGCAACGATCATATAGGAGGACGCGAACATCCCTACGATCTGCAGGTACTTTACTGAGCGACACAGAAAATCCGGCCCCTGGAACCTTCCTGTGATGTCCCACACCAGCTGGGGAAGTACCTAAGGGACGGACAGGAAACAGGAGGATATTAAACTTTGCTATGTTAGATACTATCATACTACTTAGAATTAATTATCAATACATGATGCTAGTGTGGATAAAGAAACAGAGTAGACTAGCTCCTAAAGCAATGGAATAAAAAATAATATTTATTTGAATGATCAGGCCATTTCCATTGTGTTTTGAGAACTGCGCCCAGTCCACCACACAATGGTGGGCGAATGTGTGCTTAACTGACAGGTCCACAGTCAATACAGAAGTGCAGCCAGTATGTCAGTGCGTTAGAGGGTTGGGGAATAGTTGACTCATTCATATTGTTGTAATCAAAGCCATTAGTAAACATACTAGAGTGGTCATGCTAGCTAGCTGCACCGAAACAGTATGTCCTCATTACATAGATCACTCATAGGCTACTGATGTTGAGTACACCAATGTGGTGCCTAGCAACCAAAACAGGGTTGGGATCAATCTCAAGAAAACTGGAGTCGACTCCATACCCTGAGGTGTCAGTCTCACCTGGAACAGCGCCACCACCAGGTCAGCAAGACACAGGTTGACCATGAACAGGTGCATGGGAGCGTTTTGTTTCCTCCGGCGAAGCAGCACCCACAGTACAAAGCCGTTTCCCAGGGTAGTCAGGGCCAGTACCAGGCCCAGCACCCCTATCTCGGCCCGGGCCAGGCCCAGATCCCTCACCCTGGGCTGGGGTATGGCTTGGGGCGTGGTGGTTGAGGCGTTCTCTGGGATAATCCAATAGTAGGACCCTGCGCCTCCATGAGAACTGTTGAGGGACGTGAAGTCGGAGAAGAGGGAGGAAGTGAAGTTGTTTCTTCCTGCTGTCGCAGATGTCAGAGAGGAGTGGCCTAATCCATCCCAACCCGTTTTCTCTGAGATACTTTCCATGCCTAAGTAATAACAAAAATAAAACAACAGAAACCTTAGAAAAAGAATAATGATAAAATCGCTTCCTGAGTTTGTTTGTGGAGGGAGAGGGCACAGAGGGCCTGTAGAAATAACCGAGTGCTAAATCCCAACTCCGGTCTCTACAAGGAGCATGCAAGTCACAAGCTTACCTTGTTTGTTTACGTCAAAATAAACATTTTGTGTTAAGATCTGATAATAAACCATTGGTTTGTTAGTTTGGGATAATCCCATTTTTATTAAATTATGTTCAATTGCCCAACAATTTGTTGGACAGACGAGTTGTCTTACTATCCCTCTCCCCTTCCTTCCTACGTCTTATCACTGTCTCTGTCCAGACATCTTGTCATAACTTCTGGCATCTTTCATTGACTTCTTCCAAGGTCAATATAACAGGCACAAACTCTGTGATTTTGGGAATAGAGCTTCATGCTTCTAGCAAGGAAATGGAAGAGCGAGAGAGACAGAGAGAGCGAGAGCGAGAGAGAGACAGAGGGAGAGTGAGTGAGTGAGTGAGTGAGACAAAGAGTGAAAGAGAGAGAGAGAGATATATATATATAGAGCGATGGAGACAGCAAGAGAGAGACAGAGCACTAAAATAGGCCCCATTAGGGCCAGCGCAGACTCTTTGTTTCATTGATTGTGATCTTCCTGGTAGGTTTTGTCATGAAGATTTAAATAACTTTTACAGGTCATTTCATTGTCTTGTTATAAAACAAACATTTGACGGCCTTATCATTCATCACCATTACCACAAAATTATTATGTTTGAACAATACAGTCAAACATAATATTTAATCAAACAAATCAAATATTGTCATGTGATTCAACTTTTCAACATATTGCATATTTCCTGTCAGTGTGTATGTAGGTCAGTAAAGCTGTGCTTTTATGGAACACTTCTACAGTATAGACGGTTTGGTTGTTTAGCAACTAAATGATGGTGGGACGAAATAGAACGGGTTGGCTTAAATTATTCACAACATGTAAGCTTATATTTTGTCTCCAATGTTAATTGAAAACACAAATAAATTAGCACAATTAGCACTTGTTTGTCAAATACATTGTTACTGATGTTGGTTATCTAGATAGCGAATGTTAGTCATATTAACATTGATATGAAATCAGTCAAAACATCCAGAATCACAACAACAGGCTGACTTCTGCGCTATGGAAGTGCGCACATCGTTTTTGTGATGTTGTCAGCTAACCCATCTATGTCTGTTGGTAACAGTTCCACAGTGTTGGTAACAGTTCTACAGGGTTGGTAACAGTTCTACAGTCTTGGTAACAGTTCCACAGTGTTGGTAACAGTTCCACAGTGTTGGTAACAGGTCTACAGTGTTGGTAACAGTTCTACAGTGTTGGTAACAGTTCTACAGTGTTGGTAACAGTTCTACAGTGTTGGTAACAGTTCTACAGTGTTGGTAACAGTTCCACAGTGTTGGTAACAGTTCCACAGTGTTGGTAACAGTTCTACAGTGTTGGTAACAGTTCCACAGTGTTGGTAACAGTTCTACAGTGTTGGTAACAGTTCTACAGTGTTGGTAACAGTTCTACAGTGTTGGTAACAGTTCCACAGTGTTGGTAACAGTTCCAGAGTGTTGGTAACAGTTCTACAGTGTTGGTAACAGTTCTACAGTGTTGGTAACAGTTCTACAGTGTTGGTAACAGTTCCACAGTGTTGGTAACAGTTCTACAGTGTTGGTAACAGTTCCACAGTGTTGGTAACAGTTCCACAGTGTTGGTAACAGTTCTACAGTGTTGGTAACAGTTCCACAGTGTTGGTAACAGTTCCACAGTGTTGGTAACAGTTCCACAGTGTTGGTAACAGTTCCAGAGTGTTGGTAACAGTTCCACAGTGTTGGTAACAGTTCCACAGTGTTGGTAACAGTTTCACAGTGTTGGTAACAGTTCCAGAGTGTTGGTAACAGTTCCACAGTGTTGGTAACAGTTCCACAGTGTTGGTAACAGTTCCACAGTGTTGGTAACAGTTCCACAGTGTTGGTAACAGTTCCACAGTGTTGGTAACAGTTCCACAGTGTTGGTAACAGTTCCACAGTATGTATGTTGGTAACAGTTCCAAAGTGTGTATGTTGGTAACAGTTCTACAGTGTATCTGTTGGTAACAGTTCCACAGTGTTGGTAACAGTTCCACAGTGTTGGTAACAGTTCCACAGTGTTGGTAACAGTTCTACAGTGTTGGTAACAGTTCCACAGTGTTGGTAACAGTTCCACCGTGTTGGTAACAGTTCCACAGTGTTGGTAACAGTTCCACAGTGTTGGTAACAGTTCCAGAGTGTTGGTAACAGTTCTACAGTGTTGGTAACAGTTCCACAGTGTTGGTAACAGTTCTACAGTGTTGGTAACAGTTCCACAGTGTTGGTAACAGTTCCAGAGTGTTGGTAACAGTTCCACAGTGTTGGTAACAGTTCTACAGTGTTGGTAACAGTTCCACAGTGTTGGTAACAGTTCCACAGTGTTGGTAACAGTTCCACAGTGTTGGTAACAGTTCCACAGTGTTGGTAACAGTTCTACAGTATGTATGTTGGTAACAGTTCCAAAGTGTGTATGTTGGTAACAGTTCTACAGTGTATCTGTTGGTAACAGTTCCACAGTGTTGGTAACAGTTCTACAGTGTTGGTAACAGTTCCACAGTGTTGGTAACAGTTCCACCGTGTTGGTAACAGTTCCACCGTGTTGGTAACAGTTCCACAGTGTTGGTAACAGTTCAACAGTGTGTCTGTTGGTAACAGTTCCAAGGTTTTGCTAAAAGTTCTACAGTGTGTCTGTTGGTAATAGTTCGGCAGTGTTGGTAACAGGTCCACAGTGTTGGTAACAGTTCTACAGTGTTGGTAACAGTTCCACAGTGTTGGTAACAGTTCCACAGTGTTGGTAACAGTTCCACAGTGTTGGTAACAGTTCTACAGTGTTGGTAACAGTTCCACAGTGTTGGTAACAGTTCTACAGTGTTGGTAACAGTTCTACAGTGTTGGTAACAGTTCTACAGTGTTGGTAACAGTTCCAGAGTGTTGGTAACAGTTCCACAGTGTTGGTAACAGTTCCACAGTGTTGGTAACAGTTCCACAGTGTTGGTAACAGTTCCACAGTGTTGGTAACAGTTCTACAGTGTTGGTAACAGTTCCACAGTGTTGGTAACAGTTCCACAGTGTTGGTAACAGTTCCAGAGTGTTGGTAACAGTTCTACAGTGTTGGTAACAGTTCCACAGTGTTGGTAACAGTTCTACAGTGTTGGTAACAGTTCCAGAGTGTTGGTAACAGTTCCACAGTGTTGGTAACAGTTCCACCGTGTTGGTAACAGTTCTACAGTGTTGGTAACAGTTCCACAGTGTTGGTAACAGTTCCACAGTGTTGGTAACAGTTCCACAGTGTTGGTAACAGTTCTACAGTATGTATGTTGGTAACAGTTCCAAAGTGTATCTGTTGGTAACAGTTCCACAGTGTTGGTAACAGTTCCACAGTGTTGGTAACAGTTCTACAGTGTTGGTAACAGTTCCACAGTGTTGGTAACAGTTCCACAGTGTTGGTAACAGTTCCACCGTGTTGGTAACAGTTCTACAGTGTGTCTGTTGGTAACAGTTCAAAGGTTTTGCTAAAAGTTCTACAGTGTGTCTGTTGGTAATAGTTTGGCAGTGTTGGTAACAGGTCCACAGTGTTGGTAACAGTTCTACAGTGTTGGTAACAGTTCTACAGTGTTGGTAACAGTTCCAAGGTTTTGCCAATAGTTATACAGTGTTGGTAGCAGTTCCACAGTGTTGGTGACCGCTACAGGGTTGGAAACAGTTCTACAGTGTTGGTAACAGTTCCACAGTGTTGGTAACAATTCCACAGTGTTGGGAACAGTTCCACAGTGTTGGTAACAGTTCTACAGTGTGTATGTTGGTAACAATTCCACAGTGTTGGTAACAGTTTTACAGTGTTGGTAACAGTTCTACAGTGTTGGTAACAGTTCTACAGTGTTGGTAACAGTTCTACAGTGTGCCTGTTAGTAACAGTTCCACAGTGTTGGTAACAGTTCTACAGTGTTGGTAACAGTTCCAAGCTTTTGCTAACAGTTTTACAGTGTTGGTAACAGTTTCAAAGTGTTGGTAACAGTTTTGCAGTGTTGGTAACAGTTTTGCAGTGTTGGTAACAGTTTTACAGTGTTGGTAACAGTTCTACAGTGTTGGAAACAGTTCTACAGTGTTGGAGACAGTTCTACAGTGTTGATAAGAGTTCTACAGGGTGTCAGTTGGTAACCGTTCTACAGTGTATCTGTTGGTGACAGTTCTACAGTGTGTATGTTGGTAACAGTTCCACAGTGTTGGTAACAGTTCTACAGTGTTGGTATCAGTTCCACAGTGTTGGTAACAGTTCCACAGTGTTGGTAACAGTTCCACAGTGTTGGTAACAGTTCTACATTGTGTCTATTGGTAACAGTTCCGCAGTGTTGGTAACAGTTGCACAGTGTTGGTAACAGTTCCACAGTGTTGGTAACAGTTCTACAGTGTTGGTAACAGTTGCACAATGTTGGTAACAGTTCTACAGTGTTGGTAACAGTTCTACAGTGTTGGTAACAGTTGCACAGTGTTGGTAACAGTTCCACAGTGTTGGTAACAGTTGCACAGTGTTGGTAACAGTTCTACAGTGTTGGTAACAGTTCTACAGTGTTGGTAACAGTTGCACAGTGTTGGTAACAGTTCCACAGTGTTGGTAACAGTTCCACAGTCTGTATGTTGGTAACAGTTCCAAAGTGTGTATGTTGGTAACAGTTCTACAGTGTGTATGTTGGTAACAGTTCTACAGTGTGTATGTTGGTAAAAGTTCCACAGTGTTGGTAACAGTTCTACAGTGTTGGTAACAGTTCCACAGTGTTGGTAACAGTTCCACCGTGTTGGTAACAGTTCTACAGTGTGTCTGTTGGTAACAGTTCTACAGTGTTGGTAACAGTTCCACCGTGTTGGTAACAGTTCCACCGTGTTGGTAACAGTTCTACAGTGTTGGTAACAGTTCTACAGTGTTTGTAACAGTTCTACAGTGTTGGTAACAGTTCTACCGTGTTGGTAACAGTTCCACCGTGTTGGTAACAGTTCCACCGTGTTGGTAACAGTTCCACCGTGTTGGTAACAGTTCTACAGTGTTGGTAACAGTTCTACAGTCTTGGTAACAGTTCCACCGTGTTGGTAACAGTTCCACCGTGTTGGTAACAGTTCCACAGTGTTGGTAACAGTTCTACAGTGTGTCTGTTGGTAACAGTTCTACAGTGTTGGTAACAGTTCTACAGTGTTGGTAACAGTTGCACAGTGTTGGTAACAGTTCCACAGTGTTGGTAACAGTTCCACAGTGTTGGTAACAGTTCTACAGTGTGTCTATTGGTAACAGTTCCGCAGTGTTGGTAACAGTTGCACAGTGTTGGTAACAGTTCCACAGTGTTGGTAACAGTTCTACAGTGTTGGTAACAGTTGCACAGTTTTGGTAACAGTTCTACAGTGTTGGTAACAGTTGCACAGTGTTGGTAACAGTTCCACAGTGTTGGTAACAGTTCCACAGTCTGTATGTTGGTAACAGTTCCAAAGTGTGTATGTTGGTAACAGTTCTACAGTGTGTATGTTGGTAACAGTTCTACAGTGTGTATGTTGGTAAAAGTTCCACAGTGTTGGTAACAGTTCTACAGTGTTGGTAACAGTTCCACAGTGTTGGTAACAGTTCCACCGTGTTGGTAACAGTTCCACCGTGTTGGTAACAGTTCTACAGTGTGTCTGTTGGTAACAGTTCTACAGTGTTGGAAACAGTTCCACCGTGTTGGTAACAGTTCCACCGTGTTGGTAACAGTTCTACAGTGTTGGTAACAGTTCTACAGTGTTGGTAAGAGTTCTACGGTGTTGGTAACAGTTCCACCGTGTTGGTAACAGTTCCACCGTGTTGGTAACAGTTCCACCGTGTTGGTAACAGTTCTACAGTGTTGGTAACAGTTCTACAGTGTTGGTAACAGTTCCACCGTGTTGGTAACAGTTCCACCGTGTTGGTAACAGTTCCACAGTGTTGGTAACAGTTCTACAGTGTTGGTAACAGTTCCACAGTGTTGGTAACAGTTCCACAGTGTTGGTAACAGTTCCACAGTGTTGGTAACAGTTCTACAGTGTGTCTGTTGGTAACAGTTCCAAGGTTTTGCTAATAGTTCTACAGTGTGTCTGTTGTTAACAGTTCCACCGTGTTGGTAACAGTTCTACAGTGTTGGTAACAGTTCTACAGTGTGCCTGTTGGTAACAGTTCCACAGTGTTGGTAACAGTTCCAAGGTTTTGCCAATAGTTATACAGTGTTGGTAGCAGTTCCACAGTGTTGGTGACCGCTACAGTGTTGGAAACAGTTCTACAGTGTTGGTAACAGTTCCACAGTGTTGGTAACAGTTCTACAGTGTTGGTAACAGTTCCACAGTGTTGGTAACAGTTCCACAGTGTTGGTAACAGTTCCAGAGTGTTGGTAACAGTTCCACAGTGTTGGTAACAGTTCCACAGTGTTGGTAACAGTTCCACCGTGTTGGTAACAGTTCTACAGTGTTGGTAACAGTTCTACAGTGTTGGTAACAGTTCTACAGTGTTGGTAACAGTTCTACAGTGTTGGTAACAGTTCCACAGTGTTGGTAACAGTTCCACAGTGTTGGTAACAGTTCCACAGTGTTGGTAACAGTTCTACAGTGTTGGTAACAGTTCCACAGTGTTGGTAACAGTTCCACAGTGTTGGTAACAGTTCCAGAGTGTTGGTAACAGTTCTACAGTGTTGGTAACAGTTCCACAGTGTTGGTAACAGTTCTACAGTGTTGGTAACAGTTCCAGAGTGTTGGTAACAGTTCCAGAGTGTTGGTAACAGTTCCACAGTGTTGGTAACAGTTCTACAGTGTTGGTAACAGTTCCACAGTGTTGGTAACAGTTCCACAGTGTTGGTAACAGTTCCACAGTGTTGGTAACAGTTCTACAGTATGTATGTTGGTAACAGTTCCAAAGTGTATCTGTTGGTAACAGTTCCACAGTGTTGGTAACAGTTCCACAGTGTTGGTAACAGTTCTACAGTGTTGGTAACAGTTCCACAGTGTTGGTAACAGTTCCACAGTGTTGGTAACAGTTCCACCGTGTTGGTAACAGTTCTACAGTGTGTCTGTTGGTAACAGTTCAAAGGTTTTGCTAAAAGTTCTACAGTGTGTCTGTTGGTAATAGTTTGGCAGTGTTGGTAACAGGTCCACAGTGTTGGTAACAGTTCTACAGTGTTGGTAACAGTTCTACAGTGTTGGTAACAGTTCCAAGGTTTTGCCAATAGTTATACAGTGTTGGTAGCAGTTCCACAGTGTTGGTGACCGCTACAGGGTTGGAAACAGTTCTACAGTGTTGGTAACAGTTCCACAGTGTTGGTAACAATTCCACAGTGTTGGGAACAGTTCCACAGTGTTGGTAACAGTTCTACAGTGTGTATGTTGGTAACAATTCCACAGTGTTGGTAACAGTTTTACAGTGTTGGTAACAGTTCTACAGTGTTGGTAACAGTTCTACAGTGTTGGTAACAGTTCTACAGTGTGCCTGTTAGTAACAGTTCCACAGTGTTGGTAACAGTTTTGCAGTGTTGGTAACAGTTTTGCAGTGTTGGTAACAGTTTTGCAGTGTTGGTAACAGTTTTACAGTGTTGGTAACAGTTCTACAGTGTTGGAAACAGTTCTACAGTGTTGGAGACAGTTCTACAGTGTTGATAAGAGTTCTACAGGGTGTCAGTTGGTAACCGTTCTACAGTGTATCTGTTGGTGACAGTTCTACAGTGTGTATGTTGGTAACAGTTCCACAGTGTTGGTAACAGTTCTACAGTGTTGGTATCAGTTCCACAGTGTTGGTAACAGTTCCACAGTGTTGGTAACAGTTCCACAGTGTTGGTAACAGTTCTACATTGTGTCTATTGGTAACAGTTCCGCAGTGTTGGTAACAGTTGCACAGTGTTGGTAACAGTTCCACAGTGTTGGTAACAGTTCTACAGTGTTGGTAACAGTTGCACAATGTTGGTAACAGTTCTACAGTGTTGGTAACAGTTCTACAGTGTTGGTAACAGTTGCACAGTGTTGGTAACAGTTCCACAGTGTTGGTAACAGTTGCACAGTGTTGGTAACAGTTCTACAGTGTTGGTAACAGTTCTACAGTGTTGGTAACAGTTGCACAGTGTTGGTAACAGTTCCACAGTGTTGGTAACAGTTCCACAGTCTGTATGTTGGTAACAGTTCCAAAGTGTGTATGTTGGTAACAGTTCTACAGTGTGTATGTTGGTAACAGTTCTACAGTGTGTATGTTGGTAAAAGTTCCACAGTGTTGGTAACAGTTCTACAGTGTTGGTAACAGTTCCACAGTGTTGGTAACAGTTCCACCGTGTTGGTAACAGTTCTACAGTGTGTCTGTTGGTAACAGTTCTACAGTGTTGGTAACAGTTCCACCGTGTTGGTAACAGTTCCACCGTGTTGGTAACAGTTCTACAGTGTTGGTAACAGTTCTACAGTGTTTGTAACAGTTCTACAGTGTTGGTAACAGTTCTACCGTGTTGGTAACAGTTCCACCGTGTTGGTAACAGTTCCACCGTGTTGGTAACAGTTCCACCGTGTTGGTAACAGTTCTACAGTGTTGGTAACAGTTCTACAGTCTTGGTAACAGTTCCACCGTGTTGGTAACAGTTCCACCGTGTTGGTAACAGTTCCACAGTGTTGGTAACAGTTCTACAGTGTGTCTGTTGGTAACAGTTCTACAGTGTTGGTAACAGTTCTACAGTGTTGGTAACAGTTGCACAGTGTTGGTAACAGTTCCACAGTGTTGGTAACAGTTCCACAGTGTTGGTAACAGTTCTACAGTGTGTCTATTGGTAACAGTTCCGCAGTGTTGGTAACAGTTGCACAGTGTTGGTAACAGTTCCACAGTGTTGGTAACAGTTCTACAGTGTTGGTAACAGTTGCACAGTTTTGGTAACAGTTCTACAGTGTTGGTAACAGTTGCACAGTGTTGGTAACAGTTCCACAGTGTTGGTAACAGTTCCACAGTCTGTATGTTGGTAACAGTTCCAAAGTGTGTATGTTGGTAACAGTTCTACAGTGTGTATGTTGGTAACAGTTCTACAGTGTGTATGTTGGTAAAAGTTCCACAGTGTTGGTAACAGTTCTACAGTGTTGGTAACAGTTCCACAGTGTTGGTAACAGTTCCACCGTGTTGGTAACAGTTCCACCGTGTTGGTAACAGTTCTACAGTGTGTCTGTTGGTAACAGTTCTACAGTGTTGGAAACAGTTCCACCGTGTTGGTAACAGTTCCACCGTGTTGGTAACAGTTCTACAGTGTTGGTAACAGTTCTACAGTGTTGGTAAGAGTTCTACGGTGTTGGTAACAGTTCCACCGTGTTGGTAACAGTTCCACCGTGTTGGTAACAGTTCCACCGTGTTGGTAACAGTTCCACCGTGTTGGTAACAGTTCTACAGTGTTGGTAACAGTTCTACAGTGTTGGTAACAGTTCCACCGTGTTGGTAACAGTTCCACCGTGTTGGTAACAGTTCCACAGTGTTGGTAACAGTTCTACAGTGTTGGTAACAGTTCCACAGTGTTGGTAACAGTTCCACAGTGTTGGTAACAGTTCCACAGTGTTGGTAACAGTTCTACAGTGTGTCTGTTGGTAACAGTTCCAAGGTTTTGCTAATAGTTCTACAGTGTGTCTGTTGTTAACAGTTCCACCGTGTTGGTAACAGTTCTACAGTGTTGGTAACAGTTCTACAGTGTGCCTGTTGGTAACAGTTCCACAGTGTTGGTAACAGTTCCAAGGTTTTGCCAATAGTTATACAGTGTTGGTAGCAGTTCCACAGTGTTGGTGACCGCTACAGTGTTGGAAACAGTTCTACAGTGTTGGTAACAGTTCCACAGTGTTGGTAACAGTTCTACAGTGTTGGTAACAGTTCCACAGTGTTGGTAACAGTTCCACAGTGTTGGTAACAGTTCCAGAGTGTTGGTAACAGTTCCACAGTGTTGGTAACAGTTCCACAGTGTTGGTAACAGTTCCACCGTGTTGGTAACAGTTCTACAGTGTTGGTAACAGTTCTACAGTGTTGGTAACAGTTCTACAGTGTTGGTAACAGTTCTACAGTGTTGGTAACAGTTTCACAGTGTTCATAATAATTCCACAGTGTTGGTAACAGTTCCACAGTGTTCATAATAATTCCACAGTGTTGGTAACAGTTCTACAGTGTTGGTAACAGTTCCACAGTGTTGGTAACAGTTCCACCGTGTTGGTAACAGTTCCACCGTGTTGGTAACAGTTCTACAGTGTTGGTAACAGTTCCACAGTGTTGGTAACAGTTCCACAGTGTTGGTAACAGTTCTACAGTGTTGGTAACAGTTCTACAGTGTGTATGTTGGTAACAGTTCCACAGTGTTGGTAACAGTTCCACCGTGTTGGTAACAGTTCCACAGTGTTGGTAACAGTTCTACAGTGTGTCTGTTGGTAACAGTTCCAAGGTTTTGCTAATAGTTCTACAGTGTGTCTGTTGGTAATAGTTTGGCAGTGTTGTTAACAGTTCCACCGTGTTGGTAACAGTTCTACAGTGTTGGTAACAGTTCTACAGTGTGTCTGTTGGTAACAGTTCCACAGTGTTGGTAACAGTTCCAAGGTTTTGCCAATAGTTATACAGTGTTGGTAGCAGTTCCACAGTGTTGGTGACCGCTACAGTGTTGGAAACAGTTCTACAGTGTTGGTAACAGTTTCACAGTGTTGGTAACAGTTCCATAGTGTTGGTAACAATTCCACAGTGTTGGGAACAGTTCCACAGTGTTGGTAACATTTCTACAGTGTGTATGTTGGTAACAATTCCACAGTGTTGGTAACAGTTCTACAGTGTGTATGGTGGTAACAATTCCACAGTGTTGGTAACAGTTCCACAGTGTTCATAATAATTCCACAGTGTTGGTAACCGTTCTACGGTGTTGGTAACCGTTCTACGGTGTTGGTAACCGTTCTACGGTGTTGGTAACAGTTCCACGGTGTTGGTAACAGTTCCACGGTGTTGGTAACAGTTCCACAGTGTTGGTAACAGTTCCAGAGTGTTGGTAACAGTTCCACAGTGTTGGTAACAGTTCCTCAGTGTTGGTAACAGTTCTACAGTGTTGGTAACAGTTCTACAGTGTTGGTAACAGTTCCACAGTCTGTATGTTGGTAACAGTTCCAAAGTGTGTATGTTGGTAAAAGTTCCACAGTGTTGGTAACAGTTCTACAGTGTTGGTAACAGTTCCACAGTGTTGGTAACAGTGCCACAGTGTTGGTAACAGTGCCACAGTGTTGGTGACAGTTCTTCAGTGTTGGTAACAGTTTTGCAGTGTTGGTAACAGTTATGCAGTATGTTTGTTGGTCTGTCTGCCTAACTCTCTCCTTCTGTCTGACATAAATCCTGCTTTCAGTTGTTTTCATTCTCATACTTTCCCCGGCTTGATATGACTACTTCTCCCACTATCTCTATCTCTCTCTATCCCTCTCACTCTGTATCCCCCTCTCCTCTCTCTCTGTATCCCTCTCCCTCTCTCGCTCCCCCTCTCCCTCTCTCTCTCTATCCCTCTCTCTCTGTATCCCTCTCTCTCTCCCTCTCTCTCTCTGTATCCCTCTCTCTCTGTATCCCTCTCTCCTTCTCTCTCTCCCTCTCCCTCTCCCTCTCTCTCTCCCCCTCTCCCTCCCTCTCTCTCTATCCCTCTCTCTCTGCCTATCCCTCTCTCTATCTCTCTCTCTCTCTCTCTCTCTCTCTCTCTATCCTTCTCTGCCTGTATCCCTCTATCTCATAATCTTTCTCATCCCTCGTTTATACCCCATACATTCCTCCTCTCCCTCTCTTTTTTCTCTCTTTCATATTCTTTCTCTCTCTTGCCTTCCTATGTTTACATTCTTTCTCTCCCCTCCAATCACACCCTCTCTTGATCCCAATAAAATCCAGTTTATTTTCTCCCATTTATAAATAAATAGCCCAAAAGTAAATATAATTGATATGAATGAAACTGACAATTTGAGAAACAGAGTTGTGGGATAGGGAGACCAAATAAACCGAGAGAGAGAGGAGAGGAGGAGAGAGAGAGAGAGAGAGAGAGAGAGAGAGAGGGTGGGGGTGGAGGAGGAGGATAGAGAGAGAGAGGGGAGGAGGAGAGAGAGAGAGAGAGAGAGGGGAGGAGAGAGAGAGAGAGAGAGAGGGGGGGTGGTGGAGGAAGAGAGAGTGCTGAGAGTATGGATAGAGGGAGCGTAGTGGCAGCTGAGGCAAGCTACCCAGATTAGGTGTAAGAATAACAGAATAGGTGAAGACAGATGAAAGATAAGGCAGGTGGAGGAGAAGGTGGACAATCAAACAAGAAGAAGAAGAAGAAGAAGAAGAAGAAGAAGAAGGGACAGGTAACTAGGTCATAATGGTTCTAGAATTACCATGGTGACAACAGGTGTGACATGACTGATGTTATCAGGAAGTGGGATGTAAAATCCATCTGAATATACGTTTTATATACCGGTATTTATTTACATGTATATAACCTTTCTTTAACCAGGCGAGTCAGTTAAGAATCACTAGTTATTTACAATAACAGACTACCTGGGTATAATACTCACTTTGAGAGTTAGAGGTCAGGTTGTTCTGGAAATATATATTTGAAAACTTACATCGCTCCACTCATATTATTTCTTAATTGGGTATGACTAACAAGAAATTACAAGGTTTGCAATCAGTTCTACAACAGCCACTTAATGGGCAATTTGCTGCTAGAAATAATGTTTATACTGCCTGGTAAGCGTGATAATACAGCATGACTTATTCTTCTAAAGTGTTACCAACTGTGCTGCTCTCTGCCAGAGGAATGTATCTGTAGAGAAGACCTGGGTTCAAATACTATTTGAAATCTTTCAAATACTTTGAGCTTTTGCACTATACTGTCTAGAATACCAGATGGGCAGGGTTTAACGTTTTGGGTATATGATATTGGTCCATTAATCAAGACAAGTTTAATCAAGTACAGATAAAGTATTTGAGATGATTTCAAACAGTATTTGAACCCAGCTCAGCTGTAGAGGCGTGACAACGCAACACAGCTGCATCGCTCTAACCTTGGCCCATGGGCTGGCCCACTCTGCTCAGCAGGCAGGGAGTGATGAAGAGAGAAGAAGAAGAGCAGAACCAAAGTCTCTTTCTCTCTGAAGTGTGTGTGTGTGTGTGTGTGTGCGCGTGCGTGCGTGCGTGCGTGCGTGTGTGTGTGTGCGCGCACACGTTCGTACATCTGTGTGTGTGTGTGTGTGTGTGTGTGTGTGAGTGCACCCCCGTGTGTGTGTGGTACAATATGCGTATGTGGCCATATTAGGATAAAGTGACGAAGGGGGCAGTTTAAAATCAGTGAGGGGGGCACAATTTTGGAGGGTTCCTGCGTTGGAATTACTTTGAATCCTGCTTATATCACGCAAAACCACAATAAACATCAAGTTCATATGCCGAAACTCCTAGACCATTGATTGAGTACTTTTTGAAATAACAGCCTATAAGCCTATCTCCGCTGGACTGTGTCAGCACAATGGACAGCACCTTACACACTAAAGCCGTTATGGTAATTAAAAGAGGCTGCGAGAGAGATACAGCTTACGTGAATGCAGCAATACTGTCAGATGTCTTACCAAAATAATTCAAACTAAATGCTGAAAGTAGTAGCCAAGTTATTTATGAATGCAAACAAAAATACTGAATAGCGGTTTGGCTTAGAATACTGACAAGCTGTGAATAAATGAAGCTGTGAATGAATGAATGCGAAGAGAACATAACAGCCATACTCATAAGTCAGTCTAGTAAACAAAATATTACATTGATAAAGGCATTACAAAATCTACTATACATTTAGTTACATGAACAGTAAACAAATAACTAAAAGAAGGTGAATGGAGATCCAAATAACCAAAACACAGTCTACTACAGTGAGATACAGCCTACAGCCTACTACAGTGAGACACAGCCCAGAGCCTACTACAGTGAGACACAGCCCACAGCCGACTACAGTGAGACACAGCCCACAGACTACTACAGTGAGACACAGCCCACAGACTACTGCAGTGAGACACAGCCCACAGACTACTACAGTGAGATACAGCCCACAGACTACTACAGTGAGACACAGCCTACAGTGAGACACAGCCCACAGACTACTACGGTGAGACACAGCCCACAGATTACTACAGTGAGACACAGCCAAAAGACTACTACAGTGAGACACAGCCCACAGACTACTACAGTGAGATACAGCCCACAGACTGCTACAGTGAGACACAGCCCAAAGACTACTACAGTGAGACACAGCCCACAGCCTACTACAGTGAGACACAGCCCACAGATTACTACAGTGAGACACAGCCCACAGACTACTGCAGTGAGACACAGCCCACAGACTACTGCAGTGAGACACAGCCCACAGACTACTACAGTGAGATACAGCCCACAGACTGCTATAGTGAGACACAGCCCACAGACTACTACAGTGAGACACAGCCTACAGTGAGACACAGCCCAAATACTACTACAGTGAGACACAACCCACAGACGACTACAGTGAGACACAGCCCACAGACTACTACAGTGAGATACAGCCCACAGACTACTACAGTGAGACACAGCCCACAGACTACTACAGTGAGACACAGCCTACAGACTACTATAGTGAGACACAGCCCACAGCCTACCACAGTGATATACAGCCCACAGACTACTACAGTGAGACACAGCCTACAGTGAGACACAGCCCACAGACTACTACAGTGAGATACAGCCCACAGACTACTACAGTGAGACACAGCCTACAGTGAGACACAGCCCAAATACTACTACAGTGAGACACAACCCACAGACGACTACAGTGAGATACAGCCCACAGACTACTACAGTGAGGCACAGCCCACAGCCTACTACAGTGAGATACAGCCCACAGACTACTACAGTGAGACACAGCCCACAGACTACTACAGTGAGACACAGCCCACAGCCTACTACAGTGAGACACAGCCCACAGCCGACTACAGTGAGATACAGCCCACAGACTACTACAGTGAGGCACAGCCCACAGCCTACTACTATGAGACACAGCCTACAGCCTACTATAGTGAGACACAGCCCACAGCCTACTACAGTGAGATGCAGCCCACAGACTACTACAGTGAGACACAGCCTACTACAGTGAGAAACAGCCCACAGCCTACCACAGTGAGACACAGCCTACAGCCTACTACAGTAAGACACAGCCCACAGACTACTACATTGAGAAACAGCCCACAGCCTACTACATTGAGTAACAGCCCACAGCCTACCACAGTGAGACACAGCCCACAGGTTACTACAGTGAGACACAGCCCACAGCCTACTACAGTGAGATACAGCCCACAGACTACTACAGTGAGACACAGCCTACAGCCTACTACAGTGAGACACAGCCCACAGCCTACTACAGTGAGACACAGCCTACAGCCTACTACAGTGAGACACAGCCTACAGCCTACTACAGTGAGATGCAGCCCACCGTCTACTACAGTGAGATACAGCCTACTAGAGTGAGATACAGCCTACTACAGTGAGATACAGCCTACTATAGTGAGACACAGCCCACAACCTACTACGTGAGATGCAGCCCACATCCTACTACAGTGAGACACAGCCTACAGCCTACTACAGTGAGGCACAGCCTACAGCCTACTATAGTGAAACAAAGCCCACAGCCTACCACAGTGAGATACAACCCACAGCCTACTACAGTGAGACACAGCCTACAGCCTACTACAGTGCGATACAGCCCACAGCCTACTACAGTGAGACACAGCCCACAGCCTACTACAGTGAGACACAGCCCACAGCCTACTACAGTGAGACACAGCCTACAGCCTACGACAGTGAGATACAGCCTCCAGCCTACTACAGTGAGATACAGCCCACAGCCTACTACAGTGAGATACAGCCTACTACAGTGAGATACAGCCTACTATAGTGAGACACAGCCCACATCCTACTACAGTGAGACACAGGCCACAGACTACTACAGTGAGACACAGCCCACAGACTACTACAGTGAGACACAGTCCACAGCCTACTACAGTGAGACACAGCCCACTACAGTGAGACACAGCCCACAGCCTACTACAGTGAGACACAGCCTACAGCCTACTACAGTGAGACACAGCCCACAAACTACTACAGTGAGACACAGCCCACAGACTACTACAGTGAGACACAGCCTACAGCCTATTACAGTGAGATACAGCCTACAGACTACTACAGTGAGATACAGCCCACAAACTACTACAGTGAGACACAGCCCACAGCCTACTACAGTGAGACACAGCCCACAAACTACTACAGTGAGACACAGCCCACAAACTACTACAGTGAGACACAGTCCACAGACTACTACAGTGAGACACAGCCCACAGACTACTACAGTGAGACACAGCCTACAGTGAGACACAGCCCACTACAGTGAGACACAACCTACAGCCTACTACAGTGAGGCACAGCCCACAGCCTACTACAATGAGACACAGCCTACAGCCTACTACAGTGAGACACAGCCCACAGCCTACTACAGTGAGATACAGCCCACAGACTACTACAGTGAGACACAGCCTACTACAGTGAGAAACAGCCCACAGCCTACCACAGTGAGACACAGCCTACTACAGTGAGATACAGCCTACTATAGTGAGACACAGTCCACATCCTACTACAGTGAGATACAGCCCACAGACTACTACAGTTTGTCACAGCCCACAGCCTACTACAGTGAGATACAGCCCACAGCCTACTACAGTGAGACACAGCCTACAGTGAGACACAGCCCACAGACTACTACAGTGAGACACAGCCTACAGTGAGACACAGCCCACAGACTACTACAGTGAGACACAGCCCACAGCCTACTACAGTGAGACACAGCCTGCAGGTTACTACAGTGAGACACAGCCAACAGCCTACTACAGTGAGATACAGCCCACAGACTACTAGAGTGAGTCACATCCCACAGCCTACTACAATGAGACACAGCCCACACCTACTATAGTGAGACAAAGCATACAGCCTACTACAGTGAGACACAGCACACAGTCTACTACAGTGAGACACAGCCTACAGCCTACTACAGTGAGATACAGCTTACTATAGTGAGACACAGCCCACATCCTACTACGTGAGATGCAGCCCACAGACTACTACAGCGAGACGCAGCCCACAGACTACTACAGTGAGACACAGCCCACAGACTACTACAGTGAGACACAGCCCACAGCCTACTACAGTGAGACACAGCCCACAGCCTACTACAGTGAGACACAGCCCACAGACTACTACAGTGAGACACAGCCCACAGACTACTACAGTGAGACACAGCCCACAGACTACTACAGTGAGACACAGCCCACAGACTACTACAGTGAGACACAGCCCACAGACTACTACAGTGAGACACAGCCCACAGCCTACTACAGTGAGACACAGCCCACAGCCTACTACAGTGAGACACAGCCTACAGCCTACTACAGTGAGACACAGCCTACTACAGTGAGATACAGCCTACTACAGTGAGATGTAGCCTACAGCCTACTACAGTGAGACACAGCCTACCACAGTGAGACTCAGCCCACAGCCTACCACAGTGAGATACAGCCCACAGCCTACCACAGTGAGATACAGCCCACAGCCTACCACAGTGAGACACAGCCCACAGCCTACTACAGTGAGACACAGCCCACAGCCTACTACGGTGAGATACAGCCTACAGCCTACCACAGTGAGACACAGCCCACAGCCTACTACAGTGAGACACAGCCCACAGACTACTACAGTGAGGCACAGCCTACAGCCTACTATAGTGAGACACGGCCCACAGCCTACCACAGTGAGTTACAGCCCACAGACTACTACAGTGAGACACAGCCTACAGCCTACTACAGTAAGACACAGCCCACAGACTACTACATTGAGAAACAGCCCACAGCCTACTACATTGAGTAACAGCCCACAGCCTACCACAGTGAGACACAGCCTACAGGTTACTACAGTGAGACACAGCCCACAGCCTACTACAGTGAGATACAGCCCACAGACTACTACAGTGAGACACAGCCTACAGCCTACTACAGTGAGACACAGCCTACAGACTACTATAGTGAGACACAGCCCACAGCCTACCACAGTGAGGCACAGCCCACAGACTACCACAGTGAGACACAGCCTACAGACTACTATAGTGAGACACAGCCTACAGCCTACTACAGTGCGATACAGCCCACAGCCTACCACAGTGAGACACAGCCCACAGACTACTACAGTGAGACACAGCCCACAGCCTACTACAGTGAGACACAGCCTACAGCCTACTACAGTGAGACACAGCCTACTACAGTGAGATACAGCCTACTACAGTGAGATGTAGCCTACAGCCTACTACAGTGAGACACAGCCTACCACAGTGAGACTCAGCCCACAGCCTACCACAGTGAGATACAGCCCACAGCCTACCACAGTGAGATACAGCCCACAGCCTACCACAGTGAGACACAGCCCACAGCCTACTACAGTGAGACACAGCCCACAGCCTACTACGGTGAGATACAGCCTACAGCCTACCACAGTGAGACACAGCCCACAGCCTACTACAGTGAGACACAGCCCACAGACTACTACAGTGAGGCACAGCCTACAGCCTACTATAGTGAGACACGGCCCACAGCCTACCACAGTGAGTTACAGCCCACAGACTACTACAGTGAGACACAGCCTACAGCCTACTACAGTAAGACACAGCCCACAGACTACTACATTGAGAAACAGCCCACAGCCTACTACATTGAGTAACAGCCCACAGCCTACCACAGTGAGACACAGCCTACAGGTTACTACAGTGAGACACAGCCCACAGCCTACTACAGTGAGATACAGCCCACAGACTACTACAGTGAGACACAGCCTACAGCCTACTACAGTGAGACACAGCCCACAGCCTACTACAGTGAGACACAGCCTACAGCCTACTACAGTGAGACACAGCCTACAGCCTACTACAGTGAGATGCAGCCCACCGTCTACTACAGTGAGATACAGCCTACTAGAGTGAGATACAGCCTACTACAGTGAGATACAGCCTACAGCCTACTACAGTGAGACACAGCCTACTACAGTGAGATACAGCCTACTACAGTGAGATGTAGCCTACAGCCTACTACAGTGAGACACAGCCTACCACAGTGAGACTCAGCCCACAGCCTACCACAGTGAGATACAGCCCACAGCCTACCACAGTGAGATACAGCCTACAGCCTACTACAGTAAGACACAGCCCACAGACTACTACATTGAGAAACAGCCCACAGCCTACTACATTGAGTAACAGCCCACAGCCTACCACAGTGAGACACAGCCTACAGGTTACTACAGTGAGACACGGCCCACAGCCTACCACAGTGAGTTACAGCCCACAGACTACTACAGTGAGACACAGCCCACAGACTACTACAGTGAGACACAGCCCACAGACTACTACAGTGAGACACAGCCCACTATAGTGAGACACAGCCTACAGTGAGACACAGCCTACAGTGAGACACAGCCCACAGACTACTACAGTGAGACACAGCCCACAGACTACTATAGTGAGACACAGCCCACAGCCTACTACAGTGAGACACAGCCCACAGACTACTACAGTGAGACACAGCCTACAGACTACTACAGTGAGACACAGCCTACAGTGAGACACAGCCCACATCCTACTACAGTGAGATGCAGCCTACAGCCTACTATAGTGAGATACAGCGCAAAGCCTACTACAGTGAGATACAGCCCACAGCCCACTACAGTGAGATACAGCCTACTACAATGAGATACAGCCTACAACCTACTACAGTGAGATACAGCCTACTACAGTGAGATACAGCCTACTACAGTGAGATACAGCCTACTACAGTGAGATACAGCCTACTACAGTGAGATGTAGCCTACAGCCTACTACAGTGAGATACAGCCTACCACAGTGAGACTCAGCCCACAGCCTACCACAGTGAGATACATTCTCCAGCCTGCTACAGTGAGATACAGCCTACTACATTGAGATGCAGCCTACAGTCTACTACAGTGAGATGCAGCCTACAGCCTATTACAGTGAGATACAGCCTACAGCCTACTTCAGTGAGATGCAGGCTATAGTCTACAGCCTACTGCAGTGAGATGCAGCCTACAGCCTACTACAGTGAGATACAGCCTACAGCCTACTACAATGAGATGCAGGCTACAGTCTACAGCCTGCACAGCTGCTTTGCCAAACAAATAGGCCTATAAGCTCGCTTCAATCATGGAAAATCATGCCGGTCATGAGTTCAGCAATACGCTGTGATATGGCACAATACACTTACAGTATGTCAATTAAATTTGACCCACATAATCAATGAAGCAATGCCAGCCTACCATAAACACGTTTACGTACAGTTCCCCTTACAACCACACAGGGCCTCCACCAATTGACTGTTGCATTTTCTGAATCGTTCTGACATTTCACCAACGACAGCATCCAACATGCTTTTACACTCCTCTGTCCTGCTGGCCTACTGTACTGTCCACCACATATTGTTGGAGATTTGTACTTACATAATGTCATCATTTGTTTGAGTCAGTGCCACTGGCACTGTGCCCAAATGGCTTCGAAATCGCTGTCACACCTCAGCTTATCGACGCACTAGAACACATTGCGGACCACTTTGACTCCAGTGTAAAGATCTTTTGCTTTTGCCTGGAGTAATTTGTTTGGAGGATTGAGAAGATTGAGGGTTATGTGCACCATGGTGGATGTAAACTTAAAGCCATGGTCTGTCACCGCAGTAGGCAGCCCTGAAGCCTCAAGTCTTACTTCTGGGTTGTACAAACACGTGTTTTCAATGTCAGAGAGGAACTTCACAATGCTGTCAACTACTGACACAGTAGCCAGTTGTCCCCTTCTCCGTTTGGCTTTGTCTGGGTACTTTGACGAAGGCAATTAGGCCCACCCATTTGGGAGTCAGGCCGACCCAATGGGGAGCCAGGCTCAGCCAATCAGAATTTGTTTTTACCCACAAAAAGTCTTTATTACAGAGAGAAATACTCATTCGCAAATCTTGCTTCTGTGATGGCACACCATGGTATTTCACCCAGTAGATATTGGAGTTTATCAAAATTGGATTTGTTTTTCTTTGTGGGTCTGTGTAATCTAAGGGAAATATGTGTATCTATTATCGTCATACATTTGGCAGGAGATTAGGAAGTGCAGCTCAGTTTCCACCTCATTTTCCACCTCAGTCTGCACATAGCATGTCTTCTCTTGAGAGCCAGGTCTGCCTACGGCGGCCTCTATCAATATCAGGCTATGCTCACTTTGTCTGTACATAATCAAAGCTTTCCTTAATTTTAGGTCAGTCACAGTGGTCAGGTATTCTGAAACAGTGTACTCTCTGTTTAGGGCCAAAAACGATTTTGATAATTAGCGGATATCGGCCTAATTCTGCTCTGCATGCATTATTTGGTGTTTTACGTTGTACACGAATGTGGGTGTCCCATTTCGTGAATTCTTGTTTGGTGAGCGGAACCCAGACCTCACAACCATGAAGGGCAATGGGTTCTATAAATGATTCTAGTATTTTTAGCCAGATCACAATTGATAATTAGAATTTTATGTTCCTTTTGATGGTGAAGAAGGCCCTTCTTGCCTTGTCCCTCAGATATTTTCACAGCTTTGTAGAAGTTACCTGTGGCACTGATGTTTATATATATTTTGTGTGCTCTCTCCCCCTATCTCTCTCTCTCTCTCTCTCTCTCTCTCTCATTAGGGAATATCTTGGCCTGCCTATGTCTGAGCCTCAGACCCCAGTGGCCCCTGTTTTATACAGTGCCTTGCGAAAGTATTCGGCCCCCTTGAACTTTGCGACCTTTTGCCACATTTGCACGCCCAATTTTTCAGTTTTTAGATTTGTTAAAAAAGTTTGAAATATCCAATAAATGTCGTTCCACTTCATGATTGTGTCCCACTTGTTGTTGATTCTTCACAAAAAAATACAGTTTTATATCTTTATGTTTGAAGCCTGAAATGTGGCAAAAGGTCGCAAATTTCAAGGGGGATGAATACTTTCGCAAGGCTGTATTTAATCTAGAATCATAAGCGATCATAAGGCAACTCCTGTTGCCCTCTGGGCATTCCTTTCGCTACCTCTTCACCCCCCCCTAACTCCTAACCCCTCACACCCCTCCCTACCTCTCCCACCCGTCCCTACCTGTTCACCCCTCCTACCCCTCCCTACCTCCTACCCCTCCATACCTTCCACCCCTCCCTACCTCCTACCCCTCCCTACCTCCTACCACTCCCACCCTCCCTACCTCCTCACCCCTCCCTACCTCCTAACCCTTCTCACCCCTCCCTACCCCTCTCAACCCTTCTGTACCTCCCACCCCTCCCTACCTCCTCACCCTTCCCTCCCACACTCCCTACCTCCTCACCCCTCCATACCTCCTTACCCCTCCCTACCTCCTTACCCCTTCCTACCTCCTCACCCCCCCTCGATACAGGTGCATGATAATGGTCCAGTCTAAATCAAAACAAATGTCACACGTATTATTTAGTACATGTAAAGACAAGATTATATCAAGAATAGTCTGATGGGTGACAATATTAGCCACTTGGGGATTATATATTATCACTTGTGAATGATGCCTAGCATAAGAAACAATACATTGTCCGCTAAATTAACTAGTGTTTTTTATTTCATCTTTATTTAACCAGGTAGGCAAGTTGAGAACAAGTTCTCATTGCAACCTGGCCAAGAATAAAACAAAGCAGTTCGACACATACAACAACACAGAGTTACATATGGAATAAACAAACATACAGTCAATTATACAGTAGAATAAAAGTAAATATACAGTGAGTGCAAATGAGGTAAGATAAGGGAGGTAAGGCAATAAATAGGCCATGGTGGCGAAGTAATTACAATATACCAATTAAACATGGGAGTGATTGATGTGCAAAAGATGAATGTGCAAGTAGAGATATTGGGGTGCAAAGGTGCAACAGTGTAGCCCACAGCCATTTGGCATAGCCACATCAGGACCTAACATAAGGACAACTCAGAGTATGCTATTATTTTCTTCTGAAATAGACTACATTTTCTTCAAATCAGACTTCTTTAGACCTGTCTAAAATAAATAATGGATTTATTGTGAAAGTGTAGGCTATATTAAATGGATTTATTAGACTAAAATGGCTTGTAGGCTATGTCTGGAAGCCAGGAGATGCTAAATGGAGGAGGATGAATGCTGCCTATGACCCCAAGAATACCATCCCCACCGTCAAACATGGAGGTGGAAACATAATGCTTTGGGGGTGTTTTTCTGCTAAGGGGACAGGACAACTTCACCGCATCAAAGGGACGATGGACAGGGCCATGTACCGTCAAATCTTGGGTGATAACCTCCTTCCCTCAGCCAGGGCATTGAAAATGGGTCGTGGATGGGTATTCCAGCATGACAATGACCCAAAACACACAGCCAAGGCAACAAAGGAGTGGCTCAAGAAGAAGCACATTAAGGTCCTGGAGTGGCCGAGCCAGTCTCCAGACCTTAATCCCATAGAAAATCTGTGGAGGAAGCTGAAGGTTCGAGTTGCCAAACGTCAGCCTCAAAACCTTAATGACTTAACCTGGTGGCCAATTACAAGAAACATCTGACCTCTGTGATTGCCAACAAGGGTTTTGCCACCATGTACTAAGTCATGTTTTGCAGAGGGGTCAAATACATATTTCCCTTATTAAAATGCAAATTAATTTATAACATTTTTGACATGCATTTTTCTCAATATTTGTTGTTGTTTTTCTGTCTCTCACTGTTCAAATAAACTTACCATTAAAATTATAGACTGATCATTTCTTTGTCAGTGGGCAAACGTACAAAATCAGCAGGGGATCAAATACTTGTTTCCCTCACTGTATATACTGTATACTGTATCCTTCACTATCTGTTCTTCACTATCTATTGCATCTTAGCCGCTCTGTCACTGCTCTTCCATATATTTTATACTTATATATTCTCATCCCATTCCTTTACTCGACTGTGTGTATTAGGAATTTGTTAGATATTGGGTTTTGTTGTGGAAATGTTAGATATGACCTGTTAGATACTGCTGCACTTTCAGATCTAGAATTATAAGCATTTCACTACACTCACAATAACATCTGCTGTTGTGTATGTGACCAATAACATTTAATTTAATTTAATTTAATTTGGTCTGCTTCAGTGTGCAGCTCTCAACATTGTTGGCTCAATAACCCACATTTTTAATTCAACATTGTTCTCAGGGAATATTCCAGAAGTATGGAAATCATCTCTTGTTCTGCCACGCCATAAGAGTGGGCATAGTAGGGATCTTCATCATTATCGCCCCATTTCAAGGCTGCCTTCTCGAATCAAATCAAACAAATCAAATGTATTTATTTATAAAAACCCTTCTTACATCAGCTGATATCCCAAAGTACAGAAACCCAGCCTAAAACCCCAAACAGCAAGCAATGCAGGTGTAGAAGCACGGTGGCTAGGAAAAACTCCCTAGAAAGGCAGGAACCTAGGAATAAACCTAGAGAGGAACCAGGCTATGAGGGGTGGCCAATCCTCTTCTGGCTGTGCTGGGTGGAGATTATAACAGAACATGGCCAAGATGTTCAAATGTTCATAAATGACCAGCAGGGTCAAATAATAGTAATCACAGTGGTTGTCAAGGGTGCAACCTTGCTAAATGTAAACCTTTTTTTATCTGAGAAATGTATTTTGAATGTAAACCGGTCAGGGTTTAGGCCTGGGAAGAGCACTATTACAGCAACCACTGGAGTTATTAATGATCTTGTCAACGCTTCAGACACTACAATGAAATGTGCTGCTTTGTTTGTGGACCTGTCTAAAGCTTTTGACACTGTTGATCATGTTATTTTATATTGCATTATAAAAGGCACATTTGTAAAAGAGACCTATATAAGGCGTTATATCCTCAACACTGGGGCCCCACAAGGGTGCGTTCTGAGCCCTCTCCTGTACTCCCTGTTCACCCACGACTGCGTGGCCACGCACGCCTCCAACTCAATCATCAAGTTTGCGGACGACACAACAGTAGTAGGCTTGATTACCAACAACGACGAGACGGCCTACAGGGAGGAGGTGAGGGCCCTCGGAGTGTGGTGTCAGGAAAATAACCTCACACTCAGCGTCAACAAAACTAAGGAGATGATTATGGACTTCAGGAAATAGCAGAGGGAACACCCCCCTATTCACATCGATGGAACAGTAGTAGAGAGTAGCAAGTTTTAAGTTCCTCGGCATACACATCACAGACAAACTGAATTGGTCCACTCACACAGACAGCATCGTGAAGAAGGCGCAGCAGCGCCTCTTCAACCTCAGGAGGCTGAAGAAATTTGGCTTGTCACCAAAAGCACTCACAAACTTCTACAGATGCACAATCGAGAGCATCCTGGCGGGCTGTATCACCGCCTGGTACGGCAACTGCTCCGCCCTCAACCGTAAGGCTCTCCAGAGGGTAGTGAGGTCTGCACAACGCGTCACCGGGGGCAAACTACCTGCCCTCCAGGACACCTACACCACCCGATGTTACAGGAAGGCCATAAAGATCATCAAGGACATCAACCACCCGAGCCACTGCCTGTTCACCCCGCTATCATCCAGAAGGCGAGGTCAGTACAGGTGCATCAAAGCTGGGACCGAGAGACTGAAAAACAGCTTCTATCTCAAGGCCATCAGACTGTTAAACAGCCACCACTAACATTGAGTGGCTGCTGCCAACACACTGACACTGACTCAACTCCAGCCACTTTAATAATGGGAATTAATGGGAAATGATGTAAATATATCACTAGCCACTTTAAACAATGCTACCTTATATATTGCTACTTACCCTACATTATTCATCTCATATGCATACGTATATACTGTACTCTATATCATCGACTGCATCCTTATGTAATACATGTATCACTAGCCACTTTAACTATGCCACTTTGTTTACATACTCATCTCATATGTATATACTGTACTCGATACCATCTACTGTATCTTGCCTATGCTGCTCTGTACCATCACTCATTCATATATCCTTATGTACATATTCTTTATCCCCTTACACTGTGTATAAGACAGTAGTTTAGGAATTGTTAGTTAGATTACTTGTTGGTTACTACTGCATTGTCGGAACTAGAAGCACAAGCATTTCGCTACACGCTCATTAACATCTGCTAACCATGTGTATGTGACAAATAAAATTTGATTTGATTTGATTTGATATAAGGAAGAGGAGGCTATTTGGGTCATATTGTTCTCAGATAATAAAATAAATCAAAAAATCCTCTTCCCGTGCAACCCTGCCTCTATGTTACACGAAATGCACGATAAGCATGATTTTCACTGATGAATGGTGACTTTACCACTCCAAAAAAGGCTTTCGGAGCCATGTGGTGAAGAGCTGCACCGCACACGCACGCACGCACGCACGCACGCACACACACACACACACACACACACACACACACACACACACACACACACACACACACACACACACACACACACACACACACACACACACACACACACACACACACACACACACACACACACACAATATCTGCTAATCTCACTGGCAGAAAACAAGCACTCCCATTTACAACCTTCGTGCAAACTAGAAATTGTTCCGTCATATTTTGTGAGATGGTCTGTAGCCCAGCCACACACTCCGCTCAGAGCCTTTATTTACCTTAAAGGCCCAGTAAAGTCCAAATTCAGTTTTTTTTATCATATTGTACAACATCTAACTAACACTGTAAAGGTGTGAAAAAATGTATCAGTGTTATTTCTTGATAGTTGCTGGTTGAAAATACAAATCTACACAGGAACTTCTAATCAGCAGGTTCTCATGGGCGGGAGTTTCGGCTTTCCATGGTTACATCACCTTGCGGTAAATTGGTTAATAGACCAATAACAAAGAGAGTTCCAAACCTCTCTGCCAATAACAGCTAGTTTTCCATTTTCCCCTCCCCAGTCAGACCACTCCCAGACAGTCCTAGCAAAATTCTTGCTTGAGAATCGTTTTTTTGCAACAACAAAAATAGCTATTTTTGGCCGTTTAAAAGGAAATCTATTACAGTAAGGTACTTAATTGTTACCCAGAAATGATTTGATATTGACATAACGGCTGCAGCTTTTACTCTGATTAAAACAAATAAACCTGATCCATGCCTCCTGCTTTCCTTCTGGAACCATCCGTTTTCCTGTCCCCCTTCACACCTCCATACATGCCTCTCTGTCCCCCTCTCCTCTCCCTCTTTTTCTCCCCCTCTCCCTCTATCTTAAAGAAGCTTATAGAAATGTTTTTAGTGCCTTAGGGATTTACCCTGACTCCAAACAGGTAGTTACAGTGCTGAAGAAAACATTGTAGGGATCGGTTACAACCTTCACCATCTCCTCCTCTCTGTTTTCCTCTCTATGCCTCTCTCTCTTTATCTCTCTCTTGCGCTCTCTGTCAGTTCAATTCAATTTCATTTCAAAGGGCTTTATTTTAATGGGAAATATATGTTTACATTGCCATAGCAAGTGAAATAGATAACAAGCAAAAGTGAAGTAAACATTACACTCACAAAATTTCCAAAGGAATATTCTGTCTTTCTCTCCTTCTCTGTCTCCGCTCACACATGTTCCATCTGTCAGACCAGGCTCAATGATACATGTGCCAAATGTGCTGTGAGACTGTGAATGTGAAATGTGCGAAATGTGAATGTCGCCTTTTCACACACTCACATACGCATGCACGCAGGCACACACGTGTGGAAAAACACGCAGACACACACAGAGAAGAGCAGTGGGTTTGAGTTTGGTTGGCAGAGCGAGCAGGTAGCACTAATTAGACAGAGTTATACTGTACGGGCATTCATAAAAACGGTTGGTTCAACTTCAGAGCTAAAAATATTTTTTTGAAAATATTGTCTGCTAAAATGGAAGAACTTTCAAACCTCTCTCTCTTGTTCCCTGCCTGACCATTTCTGTCTCCATCTCACTCTGTCTATGTCCATGTCTCTGTCTGTCTCCGTCTATCTCTCTCTGTGTTCCCTGCCTGACCATCTCTGTCTCCATCTCACTCTGTCTATGTCCATGTCTCTGTCTGTCTCCGTCTATCTCTCTCTGTGTTCCCTGCCTGACCATCTCTGTCTATGTCCATGTCTCTGTCTATGTCCATGTCTCTGTCTATGTCCATGTCTCTGTCTATGTCCATGTCTCTGTCTATGTCCATGTCTCTGTCTCCATCTCACTCTCTGTCTATGTCCATGTCTCTGTCTGTCTCCGTCTATCTCTCTCTGTGTTCCCTGCCTGACCATCTCTGTCTATGTCCATGTCTCTGTCTATGTCCATGTCTCTGTCTATGTCCATGTCTCTGTCTGTCTCCGTCTATCTCTCTCTGTGTTCCCTGCCTGACCATCTCTGTCTATGTCCATGTCTCTGTCTATGTCCATGTCTCTGTCTGTCTCCGTCTATCTCTCTCTGTGTTCCCTGCCTGACCATCTCTGTCTATGTCCATGTCTCTGTCTATGTCCATGTCTCTGTCTGTCTCCGTCTATCTCTCTCTGTGTTCCCTGCCTGACCATCTCTGTCTATGTCCATGTCTCTGTCTATGTCCATGTCTCTGTCTGTCTCCGTCTATCTCTCTCTGTGTTCCCTGCCTGACCATCTCTGTCTATGTCCATGTCTCTGTCTATGTCCATGTCTCTGTCTGTCTCCGTCTATCTCTCTCTGTGTTCCCTGCCTGACCATCTCTGTCTATGTCCATGTCTCTGTCTATGTCCATGTCTCTGTCTATGTCCATGTCTCTGTCTGTCTCCGTCTATCTCTCTCTGTGTTCCCTGCCTGACCATCTCTGTCTATGTCCATGTCTCTGTCTATGTCCATGTCTCTGTCTGTCTCCGTCTATCTGTCTCTGTGTTCCCTGCCTGACCATCTCTGTCTATGTCCATGTCTTTGTCTATGTCCATGTCTCTGTCTGTCTCCGTCTATCTGTCTCTGTCCGTTCGTCTGTCTCTGTGTTCCCTGCCTGACCATCTCTGTCTATGTCCATGTCTCTGTCTATGTCCATGTCTCTGTCTGTCTCCGTCTATCTGTCTCTGTCCGTTCATCTGTCTCTGTGTTCCCTGCCTGACCATCTCTGTCTATGTCCATGTCTCTGTCTATGTCCATGTCTCTGTCTGTCTCCGTCTATCTGTCTCTGTGTTCCCTGCCTGACCATCTCTGTCTCCATCTCACTCTCTGTCTATGTCCATGTCTCTGTCTGTCTCCGTCTATCTGTCTCTGTCCGTTCGTCTGTCTCTGTCCGTTCGTCTGTCTCTGTGTTCCCTGCCTGACCATCTCTGTCTCCATCTCACTCTCTGTCTATGTCCATGTCTCTGTCTGTCTCCGTCTATCTGTCTCTGTCCGTTCGTCTGTCTGTCCACTTGTCTGTCTGTCTGTCTGTCTGTCTGTCTGTCTGTCTGTCTGTCTGTCTGTCTGTCCACTTGTCTGTCTGTCTGTCCACTTGTCTGTCTGTCTGTCCACTTGTCTGTCCGTCTGTCCACTTGTCTGTCCATCTGTCCACCTGTCCGTCTGTCCGTCTGTCCGTCCGCCTGTCCGTCTGTCCGTCTGTCCGTCTGTCGGTCTGTCTGTCTTTCCAACTTTTCTCTCTTTTCATCTTTCTCTTCTTCTTTTTGACACTTACATTGTCAAAGTAACCATATAACCACATAAGTTTGTGGCGGCAGGGTAGCCTAGTGGTTAGAGTGTAGAGGGGGCAGGGGGCAGGGTAGCCTAGTGGTTAGAGTGTAGAGGGGGCAGGGTAGCCTAGTGGTTAGAGTGTTGGACTAGTAACCGAAAGGTTGCAAGTTCAAATCCCCGAGCTGACCAGGTACAAATCTGTCGTTCTGCCCCTGAACAGGCAGTTAACCCACTGTTCCTAGGCCGTCATTGAAAATAAGAATTTGTTCTTAACTGACTTGCCTAGTTAAATAAAGGTAAAAAATAAATAACCATGATGGTCCAATAAGAAATATTTTATTTTCTTGCCTTTATTTAACTAGGCAAGTCAGTTAAGAACACACACACACACACACACACACATGCAACAACAGAGCTATCTGCCTGCCTCCCTGGAAAAAATGCATGGCTCAACCTTTTGTGTGTGAGCTTTCTGTCTTACGACATGTTGTACTGGGAACCAACCAAGCAAGCAGCGTTAAAGTGGAGCAGTCGGCTGTATGCTACACTGCTCAGCTCGTTCCATATTGTCAAATACTTTACTTACATACCAATCAGTAACACATTATTCAGCTGAGCCAGGATGATTCAGTCGCTGACACACACTGTGGGTGCCGTGCACTTCTAGAACCTCTGATCAGTATTCTGTTCTGGAACACATGGGAACAGAACATTACCATTATAGACTGGTGTTGTCCTCTAGCTGTCCACCTACACTTCAACTCTCCCACACCACAAACTATCAGAACCCCGACTACTCACTTAAGAGTTGTATTGCCTTTTTGTGACCTTGTCCAGTCGATTTGAAAGTCAAATGAACTTTCAGTCCATATTAATCATTATCGGTTTGCGGAGGACGGCATGTCCAAAACACTCTCTATGCAGCCTATACTGTGAAAGTCAAATCCAGAAGCTGGCTTCTCTTGATCTCCTGAAGTATCCTGTAGCTCCCACATCATCAATCTGTCCACTCAATCTCTCTCTAACTCCCCTTTCAGCAGTTCAGCCTTTATAGCACGATTAAAGACATGCAACAATACAGGTGAAATCTTTGTCCCACAATAGCATACCTTGCCAAAACAACCTATTAAATGTGAATAGAGCCGACAACACCTCATTGCACACACTGATACAGCCATTACTCACCGACATGCATTACACACAGTTGTGTAGCTGATTGATTTGCATTGAGGGTTCTCTCCTTGAGTCATGGTCAATTCAGGTTGGCACCGTTCGACTTGCACACATCTTTGTATTTACACAATAGACCATCATGGCCAAGGTGGTTGTTGGGTTTAGGGCCGGTTCTAGTCTTTTGGGGGCCCTAAGCAAGATTTGGTTGGTGAAGAGAAAAATATACATTTTAATCTACATTTCCTGCAATTCTACACATTTTGCCAATGACTTATGCCATGTTGATGATATCTGAATGAGAGTGACTAATTCAGGGCCCCTGGGCACGTTCCCTGTGTAACCGGGCGGTATTAGACCATGATTACTAAGTGAGTACCATGATTAACTGTAGACAGATGTAGACTCATTTACCAATAAAAACAATTGTTCGCTGACTGTCAGTGACTGACATAACAATAGAAAAATGGCTGATGCACAAATTTCTAATTTGCACCTTGTTTATTCTATTATTCTAACTGGGGGGGGGGCTTAACAGCGTGGGGCCCTAGGCGACCGCTTATGTCTCTTATGCCTGGAGCCGGCCCTAGTTGGGTTCAATCAATCAAATGTATTCATTAAGCCCTTTTTACCTCGGCACATGTCACAAGTGCTGTACAGAAACCCAACCTGAAACTCCAAACAACTATCAATGCAGATGTAGAAACATGGTGGCTAAGAAAAACTCCCTAGAAAGGCAGGGACCTAGGAGGAAACCTAGAGAGGACCATGTTCTAAGAGTACATGGCCATGAAGGCCTTGAACATGTTCAAACGTTCATAGATGACCAGCAGGGTCAAATATTAATCACGGTGGTTGTAGAGGGTGCAACAGGTCAGGTGGCTATATCAGTTGGCTTTTCATTGCCGAGCATTCAGAGGTCGAGACAGCAGGTGGGGTAGAGAGAGAGAGAGTCGAAAACAGCAGGTCCCGGACCAGGTGAACAGGTCAGTTTGAGGCAGCCCGTGAGATGGGGTTAAGAGCAGGTGAGTCTGGGAAGGGGTGATGCTGTGGATGTTTGTGTGTGTCTGTATGTTGTTGTTTGTACAGTTGAAGTCGGAAGTTTACATACAACTTAGCCAAAGACATTTGAACTCAGTTTTCACAATTCCTGACATTTACTCATTGTATAAATTCCCGATCTTAGGTCAGTTAGGATCACCACTTTATTTTAAGAATGTGAAATGTCAGAATAATTGGAGAGAGATTTATTTCAGCTTTTATTTCTTTCATCACATTCCCAGTGGGTCAGAAGTTTACATACACTCAATTAGTATTTGGTAGTATTGCCTTTAAATTGTTTAACTTGGGTGAAGCGTTTTGGGTAGCCTTCCGCAAGCTTCCCACAATAAGTTATGTGAATTTTGGCCCATTCCTCCTGATAGAGCTGGTGTAACTGAGTCAGGTTTGTAGGCCTCCTGACAGAGCTGGTGTAACTGAGTCAGGTTTGTAGGCCTCCTGACAGAGCTGGTGTAACTGAGTCAGGTTTGTAGTCCTCCTGACAGAGCTGGTGTAACTGAGTCAGGTTTGTAGGCCTCCTGACAGAGCTGGTGTAACTGAGTCAGGTTTGTAGGCCTCCTGACAGAGCTGGTGTAACTGAGTCAGGTTTGTAGGCCTCCTGACAGAGCTGGTGTAACTGAGTCAGGTTTGTAGGCCTCCTGACAGAGCTGGTGTAACTGAGTCAGGTTTGTAGGCCTCCTGACAGAGCTGGTGTAACTGAGTCAGGTTTGTAGGCCTCCTTGCTCGCACACACTTTTTCCATTCTGCTCACAAATTCTTTATAGGATTGAGATCAGGGCTTTGTGATGGCCACTCCAATATATTGACTTTGTTGTCCTTAAGCCATTTTGCCACAACATTGGAAGTTTGCTTGGGGTCATTGTCCATTTGGAAGACCCATTCGCGACCAAGCTTTAACTTCCTGACTGATGTCTTGAGATGTTGCTTCATTATGTCCACATAATGTTCCAGCCTCATGATGCCATCTATTTTGTGAAGTGCACCAGTCCCTCCTGCAGCAAAGTACTCCCACGACATGATGCTGCCACCCCAGTGCTTCATGGTTGGGATGGTGTTCTTCGGCTTGCAAGCCTCCCCCTTTTTCCTCCAAACATAACGATGGTCATTATGGCCAAACAGTTCTATTTTTGTTTCATCAGACCAGAGGACATGTCTCCAAAAAGTACGATCTTTGACCCAATGTGCAGTTGCAAACCGTAGTCTGGCTTTTTCATGGTGGGCTTGGAGCAGTGGCTTCTTCCTTGCTGAGCGGCCTTTCAGTTTATGTCGATATTGGACTTGTTTTACTGTGGATATAGATACTTTTGTACCTGTTTCCTCCAGCATCTTCACAAGGTCCTTTGCTGTTGTTCTGGGATTGACTTGCACTTTTCGCACCAAAGTACGCTCATCTCTAGGAGACAGAACGCGTCTCCTTCCTGAGCGGTATGGCGGCTGTGTGGTCCCATGATGTTTATACTTGCGTACTATTGTTTGTACAGATGAACGTGGTACCTTCAGGCATTTGGAAATTGCTGAATGAAGAACCAGACTTGTGGAGGTCTACAATTGTTTTTCTGAAGTCTTGACTGATTTCTTTTGATTTTCCTATGATGTCAAGCAAAGAGGCACTGAGTTTGAAGGTAGGCCTTGAAATACATCCACAGGTTCACCTCCAATTAACTCAAATTATGTCAATTAGCCTATCAGAAGTTTCTAAAGCCATGACATCATTTTCTGGAATTTTCCAAGCTGTTTAAAGGCACAGTCAACTTAGTGTATGTAAACTTCTGACCCAATGGAATTGTGATACAGTGAATTATAAGTGAAATAATCTGTCTGTGGACAATTGTTGGAAAAATGACTTGTGTCATGCACAAAGTAGATGTCCTAACCAACTTGCCAAAACTATAGTTTGTTAATTAACAAGAAATTTGTGGTGTGGTTGAAAAACAAGTTTTAATGACTCCAACGTAAGTGCATGTAAACTTCCGTCTTCAACCTGTATGTGCATGTTTTGTCATGTTAAAAAATAGTTTAAAAAATATAGATCCAATCGGTTACTTTTGATTTCCAATAGAGAGAAAAGTAGTCCAATAATAGGAATCCAATAGGATTCTGATAAAGGTGACACAAAATCCTATAGGACAACACGATTCGTATAACATCCAATATGATTACTTTTTATTTCCAATAAGACAAAAGTAGTACAATAGGATTCTGATAAAGGTGACACAAAATCCTATACGATTCTATTGGAAAAATCTCTAAAACTATAAGATTTTGGACTAGGGGATCATATCCACACAAGTTCCAAATGTATACTGAACAAAAATATAAATGCAAGTTGTTGGTCCCATGTTTCATGAGATGAAATAAAAGATCTCAGAAATGTTTCATATGCACACAAAAAACACATTTAAAAAAAATGTTGTGCACAAATTTGTTTACATCCCTGTTAGTGAAACCTCCTCCTTTCCCAAGATAATCCATCCACTTGACAGGTGTGGCATATCCCTTTAACGTGATCGATATGACAACAGCCAGTGAAAGTGCATGGCACCAAATTCAAAACAACAGAAATCTCATAATTAAAATTCCTCAAGCATAGAAATATCTTATACCATTTTAAAGGTAATCGTGTTGTTAATCCCACCAAAGTGTCCGATTTCAAATAGGCATTACAGTGAAAGCACCACAAATGATTATGTTAGGTCAGAGCCAAGCCACAGAAAAACACAGCCATTTTTCCAGCCAAAGAGAGGAGTCATAAAAAGCACAAATAGAGATAAAATTAATCACTAACCTTTGATGATCTTCATCAGATGACACTCATAGGACTTCATGTTACACAATACATGTATGTTTTGTTTGGTAAAGTTCATATTTATATCAAAAAATCTCAGTATACATTGGGCGCGTTATGTTCAGTAGTTCCAAAAACTCCAGTGAATTTACAGAGAGCCACAACAATTTAGAGAAATACTCATCATAAATGTTGCTGAAAATACAATTGTTATACATGGAATTAAAGATATACTTCTCCTTAATGCAACTGCTGTGTCAGCTTTCAAAAAAGCTTTACGGAAAATCAAACCATGCTATAATCTGAGAACAGCACTCAGAGAACAAAAACATATATCCATGTTGGAGTCAACAGAAGTCAGAAATAACATGATAAATATTCACTTACCTTTGATGATCTTCATCAGAATGCAGTCCCAGGAATCCCAGTCCCACAATAAATGTTTGATTTGTTCAATAATGTCCATCATTTATGTCCAAGTAGCTACTTTTGTTAGCGCGTTTGGTAAACAAATCAAAACTCACAAAGCACGTTCACTAGTTGCAGACGAAATGTCAAAAAGTTCCGTTACAGACTGTAGAAACTTGTCAAACGATGTATGGAATCAATCTTTAGGATGTTTTAACATAAATCTTCAATAATATTCCAACCTTGAGAATTCCTTTGTCTTCAGAAAAGCAAAGAAACGGGAGATACCTCTCATGAGAAATGCACTTGACCAGCGTGTGACTGCTGCCAGTCCTCTGACTCAATCCACTCTCATTTGGCCCCACTTCACAGCCTCAAACAAGTTTCTAAAGACGGTTGACATCTAGTGGAAACCTTAGGAAGTGCAAGATGACCAATATCCCACTGTAACTTCAATAGGGGCTGAGTTGAAAATTGACCAGCCTCAGATTTCCCACTTCCTGGTTGGATTTTTTCTCAGGTTTTTGCCTGCCGTATGAGTTCTGTTATACTCACAGACATCATTCAGTTTTAGAAACTTCAGAGTGTTTTCTATCCAATAATAATACCAATATGCATATATTAGCAACTGGGTCTGAGGGGCAAGCAGTTTACTCTGGGCGCTACTCAATACTGCCCCTGCAGCCACAAAAAGATAAATAGCATGATAATTACACAGGTGCACCTTGTGCTGGGGGCAATAAAAGACCACTCTAAAATGTGCAGATTTGTCACACAACACAATTCCACAGATGTCTCAAGTTTTGAAGGAGCGTGCAACAAGCGTGCTGACTGCAGAAATGTCCACCAGAGCTGTTGCCAGAGAATAGAATGTTAATTTCTCTACCAACGTTGTTTTAAGAATTTCCTTATATTTCCTTATATAAACTGTAACTCAGTTAAATCGTTGAAATTGGTGCATGCTGCGTTTATATTTTTGTTCAGTATAACTGAATCATCAGAACAAGAAACACCCTTTGATACTAAACGATCATTCGTTTTCCTGATGGAAGCTCAGTATGCACAAACAAGAAAGCAATTCGAACATCTGTCTTTTCCTCTGATTAAAATATGCATACCAATACCGTAGAGTGTGCCAAGAAGGAAATGAGAGGAATCATCTGGGTGTTTGACATAAAGAATTACTAAGAATTACTTACTAAAGAATTTACTACCTTCTTACTTAATAACAAGCATCCATTTATAAGGATGATCATCAACATAAATATAAAATCTAATGATTGAAGATTTTCAAGATTATTTTCCTTATTAGATGAACGATATGAAAAGCCATCAAAGCCATTTTAGATTTAGTCTCCGTCTGTCTATTATTAATACTTTATGAGTGTATATCTGGATAATTATCGGGGTTCATAAATGTATTAATCAACATCAAAAGAGTTTGGTTAGTGTGGCAGAACACACACACACACACACACACATGAACACACACACACACGCGAACACACACACACACACACACACACACACACACACACACACACACACACACACACACACACACACACACACACACACACACACACACACACACACACACACACACACACACACCCCCCAAGGTGAGTCCACACCCCAAGGTGAGTCCACACACCAAGGTGAGTCTATATCTTCTCCCTGCCTCTCTTGGCTCTCACCTTTCTGTCAGTGCATGGCCATCCTACTCACGCGTGTCCTGCCCTTCCTCTGAGTGTCCCTACAGCAGGGCGAAGGAAGTAGGGAGAAATGGTTGGAGTGATAACCAAATCCTACTAACATCTCAAAACTGGGCTTAGGGGTGTACATGAAAAGAACAGAAAGGTCCACACACTATATACTCTTCATACCACCTTAGTTTTTATATGTTTTATTTAACCTTTATTTAACTAGGCAAGTTAGTTATTAAGAACAAATTCTTATTTACAATGACAGCCCACCCCGGCCAAACTCATGATGATGCTGGGCCAATTGTGCGCAGCCCTATGGGACTCCCAGTCACAGCCGGATGCGATATTGTAATGCGCAGTGTGGCAGGTGTTTCTTTCGCCTTCGCAGAAGGCAGGAATCGTGGTCACAGGCAGGCAGTGGTCATACACAGGTAGGCAGTGGTCATACACAGGTAGGCAGTGGTCATACACAGGTAGGCAGTGGTCATACACAGGTAGGCAGTGGTCATACACAGGTAGGAAAACAGGCAGGTGAAACAAAACTAGGACTGAAGGCTACAACTGGTCCTCACAAACGAGCTGGGAAAAGGCTTAGTAGAGTCGAAATGAACAATACCTCATAAAGGCACAAACAGAATGAACTGAACTAAATAAGGAGCTGATGAGATCAGGTGAGTAACTAACACAGGTGAAATCAATGAACAGGGCTACGTTCAAGAACACAATGAACAGAACACAAGGTTGACTAAGAAATTAAATACAGAACCTTACAGTACCCCCCCCCCTCCTGTCGACCACCGGAGTGTGGAGCAGGCGGGCTGGGAAGCAGAGGCAGCCGCCTACCTTGGGGGCGAGGTCAGCCGCCTACCTTGGGGGCGAGGTCAGCCTCCGACCTTGGGGGCGAGGTCAGCCGCCTACCTTGGGGGCGAGGTCAGCCGCCTACCTTGGGGGCGAGGTCAGCCGCCTACCTTGGGGGCGAGGTCCGACAGGCTGGTTCGACAAAGTCGTGGACTGACCCGACATTCTGCGTTGATCAGTTTGGGGATCGATCCCGAGGTCGGGGAGTGGGATCGTCCAGACGGTTACGGTGGAATGCCTGAATCATCTCTGGGTCGAGGATGTCCTAGTCAGGGACCCAGGACCAGTCTTCAGGCCCGTATCCTTCCCAGTCCACTAGATAGTGGATGCGGTCTCTCAGGCTTTTGGAATCAAGGATGGCCTGAATGGCGTAGGCAGGTTCCCCTCCAACGTCCACCAGTGGGGGCACACTGTGGGTTGAGACTGGAGGATGAAGAGGACTGGATGATGAAAATGAAGAGGACAGGAGGATGAAGAGGACTGGAGGATGAAGAGGACGGGAGGATGAAGAGGACTGGAGGATGAAGAGGACTGGAGGATGAAGAGGACAGGAGGATGAAGAGGACGGGAGGATGAAGAGGACTGGAGGATGAAGAGGACGGGAGGATGAAGAGGACTGGAGGATGAAGAGGACGGGAGGATGAAGAGGACGGGGGGATGAAGAGGACGGGAGGATGAAGAGGACTGGAGGATGAAGAGGACGGGAGGATGAAGAGGACTGGAGGAGGAAGAGGACTGGAGGATGAAGAGGACTCGAGGGTGAAGAGGACTGGAGGATGAAGAGGACTGGAGGATGAAGAGGACTGGAGGATGAAGAGGACTGGAGGTGGCCGGTTTCAATAGAGACACATGGAAGGACGAGGAGATTTTATACTGATGGGGTAACTGGAGGCAATACGTGACAGGGTTGATGTGATGGGTTATCTTGAAGAGACCAATGAAGGGAGGACAGAACTTTTTGCAGGGGAGGCGGAGCCGGATGCCTCTAGTAAAGAGCCACAAAAGCTGTCCGGGGTGAAAGTGGCGTAGGTTGGCGGCGTCTGTCGGCAAAGCGCTTCTGGGTATTAGAGGCTTCCTGCAGATGCCGGTGAGCAGTCTCCCATACCCGCTCACAACGCCGAAACCAGTCGTCAATAGCTGGGACAGTGCCAGGCTTCGCCTCCCAGGGAAACATGGGGGGTGGTAACCAAGTGCACACTGAAATGGAGTAATACCACCTTATAATACCCCACCTTATACAAACAGACAGCTGTGGTAACATTATACCACCTTATACCACCATATACCACCTTATACCACCCCATACCACCTTATAGCACCTCATACCACCTTATACCACCCCACCTTACACAAACAGACAGCTGTGGTAACATTATACCACCTTATACCACCCCATACCACCTTATAGCACCTCATACCACCTTATACCACCCCACCTTATACAAACAGACAGCTGTGGCAACATTATACAACCTTATACCACCCCATACCACCTTATAGCACCTCATACCACCTTATACCACCCCACCTTATACAAACAGACAGCTGTGGTAACATTATACCACCTTATACCACCATATACCACCCCATACCACCTAATACCACCCCACCTTATACAAACAGACAGCTGTGGTAACATTATACCACCTTATACCACCCCATACCACCTTATAGCACCTCATACCACCTAATACCACCCCACCTTATACAAACAGACAGCTGTGGTAACATTATACCACCATATACCACCATATACCACCATATACCACCATATTCCACCACATACCACCTAATACCACCCCACCTTATACAAACAGCTGTGGTAACATTAAACCACCATATACCACCGGAAACCACCACATACCACCTAATACCACCCCACCTTATACAAACAGACAGCTGTGGTAACATTATACCACCTTATACCACCTCATACCACCTTATAGCACCTCATACCACCTAATACCACCCCACCTTATACAAACAGACAGCTGTGGTAACATTATACCACCTTATACCACCTCATACCACCTTATAGCACCCCATACCACCTAATACCACCCCACCTTATACAAACAGACAGCTGTGGTAACATTATACCACCATATACCACCATATAGCACCTCATACCACCTAATACCACCCCACCTTATACAAACAGACAGCTGTGGTAACATTATACCACCTTATACCACCATATACCACCCCATACCACCTAATACCACCCCACCTTATACAAACAGACAGCTGTGGTAACATTATACCACCATATACCACCATATACCACCCCATACCACCTAATACCACCCCACCTTATACAAACAGACAGCTGTGGTAACATTATACCACCTTATACCACCTCATACCACCTAATACCGCATTGTACCACCTTATACCACCTTATACCACCTCATGACACCTCATACCACCTCATCAATCAATCAATCAATCAATCAATCAATCAATCAAATGTATTCATAAAGTCCTTATTACATCAGCTGATGTCACAAAGTGCTGTACAGAAAGTGCTCATAGCACCTCATACCACCTCATATGACATTATACAACCTTATACCACTGTATAGCACCTCATACCACCTTATCCCACCTCATACCACCTTATAGCACCTTATAGCATCTTATAGCTGGGGCGGCAGGTAGCCTAGTGGTTAGAGCATTGGCCTAGTAACCGAAAGGTTGCTAGATCAAATCCCTGAGCTGACAAGGTAAAAAGCTGTCGTTCTGCCCCTGAACCCACTGTTCTTGGGCTGTCATAGTAAATAAGAATTTGTTCTTAATTGACTTGCCTAGTTAAATAAAGGTAAAAAATAATCAAAATATCACCTTGTACCACTTTTAACCTCCTTAATGACAACGTTTCAATCCAGAGTATCATCAGGTCAAACAATGTCATCAAATGTGATATACAGAGCATGTAGTGTGCTGGCCAACCGTTCGGACAATACAGGCATTTTTGTGAGAAGATCTTTTGGGATGTCTTAAGGTTTGACAAACGCCGCTGTTGATTGGCCACCTTCCACCACAGATGTGGAAGGCTGACATAGGCGGATGTGGCGGATTCACACACAGCCCATGCAACAAAAAATAATCTCTAGCTTCTTTATTATGTTACTTAGATTGACGCATGGGTGCGTCAATAGACTAAGGTGATATACGGAGCACATAGCGTGCTGGCCTTTATGTCCTTGTCACAAAAGGAGAGACAAAAGGAGAGACTCATTTTCCATCAACATCAAAATGGATCAAAAATGGATCACACTGATGATTTAGCTGATCTATACACAGTCATATTTCAGGACCTTCCATAGGAATCAATACACACACACACCAAGGAATGAACTAACTGAGATGAGTATATCAGGAGTGTTGACATAAAGCTGGCGACATTTACATAGCATGACTCTGTTTATTTTCGAGAGACACACATCTGAATGTCGAGGCTATGTCTCTCATCATGTCTGTCAGTATGCAAAGTCTGTTTGTGACACACACACACACACACACACACACACACACACACACACACACACACACACAC